>NC_069662.1:141083418-141435293 GCF_027244095.1 Hemicordylus capensis | reverse complement strand
TAAATCCTCAGGTTATTGTAGCCAGATCTGGTGTCATCAACATCAAAACCAAGGCATGGTCTTAATTAGGTCACTTGCTAGTAAAACAGAAAGCCAACCACTGTTAATGGTATCTCAAATTAATGGGCAACAAGAGTTGCATTTTAGTAGGAATTGTAAAAAGAGCTATTAATGAACGCAAATTGAGTTAAAGAGTAAATTTTATGAGCAATAATGGTCAAAGGTGTTATGGAGACCTGATTTAAGTGGAGAGAGATGAACTACATCTCAGTCTATATCTCATCACATGTGTTGGCAAAATTGTTAAAAATAAGTAGGGCAATACCTTTATTATGGCAACTACAATGACAAACAGTTGTGGCATTTTAGTTGATCCTGATAAAGTTATTACCCTGTGTTACTTTGGATCACCCCCCCACCCCCAAAAAAGGTTCCAGTGCATTGACCTTTTGCACCAACTATCCTAATGACCACCAGGGGCAATGGGAGTAGATGTAGTTAGTGAGGGTCTCCTTACCTGTCCCTTCTTACCTGTCCCTCTCTACTCTATGACACCTGCTTTGATTCCTCAGGTACTTCCTGTAGTGAGTTAGTCCTCTTCCTTTTCTCCTAGAAAAAGGATGGCAACACCTCTCTCTCTCCCTACCTATTCATTACATAGCTGATAGATAGGATTAGGTCTTTCCTATCTCAATGTACTTCACCAATACATCAGTTTAGTTTAGACTCTACAGTGATCTCCATGCACGTTCCTTAAATAGCTGCAACAACTAAACTCCACACTCTGTAACTGGAGTGACAGCTTCCTTGGCACTTTGCTAAATAATCACAAACCACAACAATTGGGCTGTTGTAGTCCAACAACATCTGGGAACCGAAGGTTGGGAACCCCTGAAATAAGACCAGTCTGCAATCTTTGAGTGTTTTGGAAACAGCAAACATAGCTTCTTTGTACTGGTAAATCCTGGTAAATGTGCTATCCATTATTAAGTTATCCATGATGAGTACAAGTGAAAAACAACTCAACCTCCACTGCCCTTTTTAAAAGCACCACTGTTCTGCAGTTGTGAGACGGGTCTTATGGATCTAGCCCATTTCACGATGCCATTAAGATGGCCCACTTGGAATTAAGCAAAACCAGCTTAGGTGTTCTTTACATTACATCAGCTTAACTCAATCAGCCTGAATGTTGACCGACGGTGTGTATTTGACAAGCTAGCTCAAAATACTGGCTTCAAACAAACGGAAGGATAACAGATCCAAGGGAAGGAGTCATAGTGCAGTGGTAGAGTACGTGATTTGCTTGCAGAAAGTCCCAGGTTCAATTCCTGGCATCTTCAGTTAGGGCTGGGAAAGACCCCTGCCTGAAACCCTGGAGAGTGACTGCCAGACACCAGGTTTGTTTACAATTACTGCCAGCAGGGTTGTAGGAGAAGTGCCCAGTCTGGTAGGAGAGTTGGGTGTGCTCCTGATTTTGGGCTGTGTGCTTGCAAACTTTAAGGCAGAAGTATGATCGTGTGTGAGGTGGCAGTTGGGTAGGACAGTTTTTCCTCCTACCTTGGTAAAATGCTGAGGATGGAATCTGGGTAGGCTGCATTTGTCCTATCCAGCTGCTGCCTCACACACGATCATTCTCCCCACATCCTACCTTAGCATTTGTAAAGACACAACCAAAAATTGGGCTCGGCTCTTCTACCCAGGCTGGACGCTTCTCCTGCCCTGCTGTGCTCATGTGAACAAGTCTACAGTAGGTAACATGGACTGGCTCTGTATAAGGCAGTTTCATGTGAGAGAGGCTTGGTCTACACGTGCAGCAGGATAAGGTGGGCAGAATCACTTCAGGGATGGGGTGACATTTTTTAATGCTCCCATGTGGTGTTTTTTTAAAAAAGCATAATGTTCTCACATCCAGGCCTCTCTCTGATGTACTAGGTTTCTGCTTGCATACAGTACCAATCATGGTCAAGCACGTGGCTGAAAGAGTTCTCTGACGGCACAAATCAAGATCAAGATCAGGTCTGCTTTTGCCAGACACCAATTGAATCACTGCATGGGGGAGGAGAAGTGATCTTCTGTTCTTGGCAACTGAAGTAAATAGAGAATGTAAGCAAATAAAACCTGTTCCCAGGAGGGAACAGACTATGTGGGATGCTCAGACTGGAACCGCCAGTATTTACAAACCCAACTATCAGCTGACAAGTCTCCAGCGTAGGAATGGAAATTCACTTTAAAATCCATCTGCTGTGCTCTTGAGTTATTCTTTTCTGGAGCACTTGGACTCTGAAAAGATAACTAATGTTTTCAAGACGGAACTGCTCCTTTAAAATAATGGAACGAGGCATGTCAACATTTGCAATATAGAGCACAAGTAAATTTGAAATATAGTTTTAATTCAAATTCAGTTTTAGCTGAGATGAGGCCTAGTGGTTGCTTTGGGAATTCCTGGTGCCGGAAAGGCAGCTGAAGATGGACTGGAACCTGATCAGAGCTTGGATGGGAGACCACCTGCAGCTCCATGAAAGTTGCCTGAGGCTCTCTAGAGGAACTTGGGAAGTGTGCGATCTTGAGAAGTGTGCCTGCTCCAGGGGTGCAGTACTTTGGGTTCTGACTTTGGGGTCTGCCCTAGGAGTTCTCCAAACAGCAGACTTTGCCACGGGTTTTCTGTGAGACTTTTCCGCGAACTCAATGCTATCCATAAAACCCGATGCAAAAAAAAATGAATATTTTTACCTTGGATATAAATCAGGCTGTGTTCTAACAAGCTGTGAAAAACCCGAATTGTGTGTGAAGTGCTCCCCGATAGCTAAACAGGGACTTGGAGGTAAATCTGCCCAATGGGTGAACGTGCCCACTCCATGCCGGAGGAGATGCAGGCTAAAAGCTGGCTGTGGAAAACTTCCTGGTTTCTATTTGGATGGGTGACCACATGTGAGCACTGTAAGATATACCCCTTGGGGGATGGGGCCATAGTTTGGTGGAAGAGCATCTGCATCACTGATGCAGAAGGTCCCATGTTCACTTCCTGGCATCTCCAAGTAGAGCTGGAAAGAGATTCCTATCTAAAACTCTGCAGCTTCCAAAAAATTGCACAATCAAGCAACATTGTGCATGTAGAGGCGGGCTTCACAACTTCAGCCCTCTAGCAGATTTTGGACTACAACTCCCATCATCCTCAGACACAGTGGCCAATAGTCAGGGGATGATGGGATTTGTAGACCACCATCTACAGGAGGGCCAAAGTTGTGCAATCCTGACATAGAACAATGTACACAGGGTATCTCCCATCCCACACAGTTATCACCCTATAGGAAAAGTATCATGCAAAAGCAGTCTGTAGCAGACATCTTCGTGGGCATAAATAATAACAAGGCATTTTAAGCAAAGGAACTGAGTTTCAGATTCTGTCCTTCCAGTGATCGGAGATGGAGTCTAGTTTCCGTCTGCAAAGTCGAGAGCCAAACTGGTGAGTTTGTAAGACTTTGTTTCTCGTCCTTCTGCCTGCCTGAACCCCACCTACAAAAAGAATGGCATTGAAGACCTTCCTCCCACTTGTAAACACACAGACTTCATGGCTTCTCCCACACTCCATGCCTTTGGTAAACATCCAAAAGCAAGTGAATGATTCTTTGATCATTCCCACGCTGTACGGATGCCATAATTAAACGGGCTGATTAGGGAGAAAGCAACCACAGCTCATAACTCATGTCTTCATATCCTGTTCAGATTTACATGAACAAAGGGAAAGCTGCCACCTCCTGCCTTACACACACCAACTCGTACGCCTGGTTTAATCAGGCAGACTCAGCTTGTTAGGACAGCATTTTCGGAATTATCGTAATTGCGGCCAGATTCAGTGCTAGTGCATCCAAAGTTTGATCTCTGCAGCATTTTTATTGTATAAATGGCTTCACAGCCCTTTATTCATTCTTCACAACAGCCCCAAGAGCTAAGATGGTAGCAGTTGTAGTTTTCAGATGGAATTCATACTGGGAGGACTGTGGCATGCCCAGAGGTCACCAAATGACTCTTCAGCTTAATCTAGGGTTCACAGGGCCAACCAGGGGTGCCCCACTCAGGTAACATGGCACCAGAGACCAGGCCCCAAATGCTGCCCAGGCTCCAAAAGCTGCCTAGGCCCATGTTCCTGATGGGGACCAGCCTGCTTTCAAAACTGACCCTTGCAGACTTTGAAAGTGCTTGGAGGGCAAGGAAGAATGAAGCTTGCCAGCCACCTCCTTTCTCCTTGTGCTTCTGGCAAGTTTTGCGAGGAGTGCGAGGAGTGGAGAGCTGGTCCTGTGGTAGCAAGCATGAATTGCCCCCTTTGCTAAGCAGAGTCCAGCTTGGCTTGCATTAAGATGGGTGACTACATGTGAGCACTGCAAGAGATTCCCCTGAGAGGATGGGGCCGTAGCTCCGTGGAAGAGCACCTGCATGCTTGCATGCAGAAGGCTCGCGGTTCACTCCCTGGCATCTCCAGGTAGGGCTGGGAGAGACTCCCGCCTGAAACCTTGGAGAGTGGCTGCCAGTCAGTGTAAACGATACTGAGCTAGATGGACCAATGGTCTGCATTGATATAAGGCAGCTTCTTCCTATGTTCCTCTAAGAGGCACTCCTTGTGAAGTTTGCAAGGGTCAAAGCTGCTACAGTGGCAACAGTGGGAGGCATCTTGCTGCCCCACTGGTGCCCAGTAATCTGCTCTCTGAGGCAACCTCCTCACCTTGCCTATTAAAAGGGTCACCCCTGGGGCTAGGGTCAGTCTAAATGGCCTAGAAACCACCCTAACAAGTGGATTGGGCATACCTGGGCTAGCGGCATAAGTTATGCTTATCAGGCCCCAGACTACAGCTCCCAGAATCCCCAGCTGAGGTGGCTTTTGCTTGGAGATTATGGGAATTGTAGTCAACAGCATCTGGGAATTGCTTCTAGAGGAGGGCTACCACTGGAGGGCTGCTCCTTCCTCTCTGCGCCCGCGTAGAGGTGGGGGGGGAGTGGGGAAGGGGCTTCAAGTGACAGCTGCCCAGACATTGGCTGAAGCAACAGGTGGGGTGGCAGCTAGGCCCACAGGAGTGGGGCGGGGGGGGAGTTCCAGGCTGCTCTGGATGCAGGGCATTATTTAAGGGGCAGATGGCCAGAGATGAGGAAGTTCGGGCTGGCCCTAAAGGCTCCCAGGGAGGAGCAGGGCAACTGCTCTTGCAAATGGGCGGGGGAGGAACAGGGAGACTAACAAGCCCCTCCCCATCTCTTCTGAGGCCGATATTCCCCTTACAGTGGGGAGGGAGAACTGAGGAAAGGGGTTGGCCAGGAGCGGCGAAGAGAAGCCTCGACAATGCTACTCTCCCTAGAAAAGCAAGCAGCATTGAGGTGTTTGATGGTTGTGTTCTGCATCTTCACAACAGCTGGTTTGGGTTTTTACTACCAAACAATAATATATGTTACTGTTGTTCCTGCAGTCTCCATTTTGTTGTAATTCCCAAATAACTTACACTGAGTTATGGAAGGAGCTTAATTCTACTTTGTTCCATCAGAGGTCAAACCGCTCTAATATGGAGAGTTTGCTCCATTCAGAAGCAGGTGTGATGGGTACACCAAACCCCCAGGTATTATAGGGCACTGAGGTTTAAATGGAACTGGAAATAAAATTGACACAGACTTGGAAATCAGGCTTTTAAACCATTAAATATCCTACCAAGATCATAAGGCATTCAAAAGGGTGAATCCATGATAGGAATTCTCCCTTTCCCCTGTCTGAGACACACAGAAAAAGCATTTAAACTATTTAATTCCCATCATTCTAGAGCACCTGAAGCACATCATCCAACCGAGAAGGGGAAATGAAAGTATGTTTAGCCTCCCCGGTACAAACAGTAAGGATATTCTGAATATAGATGTACCCACTTAACAGCCACTATCCTGCAAGTACATTGCACAACAGCAGGTACAAGCAATAAAACAGATGCACCTATTTGTCTGAAAGATGTCTGCTTCCTGATGAAAAGCTCTATTATTGTTAAACCTCGAAACAGAATGGTAGGTCTTGATCCTTGACGGATTGTAGTGCATAAACCCAACACCTGATACATACTGTTCTGCAATTCTAGCAGGAGCCAATATCAGAAAATCAAACAGCTGCAACACTACAAAAACCTTGGCTACCAGGTAGGTACCACTTATCTTTAAGCCAGTTCTTGACATTTGAACACAGGAAGCTGCCTTATACCAAGTCAAACCTTGGCCCATCTAACTCAATGTTGTCTACACCTGTGATCTTCAGGAATTTTGTAGCAGGGGGTGTCAGGGTGCACGCCCTACCCTTGCTGCCGGGATGCACACCCTCCCGCATACCTTCTGCTGTATGCCTGTACTTGGCCCAGTGCCCTCCCTCCAATGATGCCTGCCCCAGAAGCGAAGGGGCGTGCTGAAGGGAAGGGGCGTGCCGAAGGTGCTCTCCAGGCACCTTCCTGTCTTTCAGAGCCGGGGGGTGTGTGTGTGTGTGGCTGCTGTCCTTACAGGCTGCCACCACTCACAACTGATACTCAGGCATGCTGAAAAGCAGGGAGGCATGACCCCGGTGCTTCTTAGTAGCCCCAGAAGTCAGTGGTGAGTTGTGGCTGCCTGTGGGAGCAGCAGCCTGTCGCCACTGCTGGGTAAGGAAGACAGGAAGGTATCTGGCAAGGGCATGTCCCAGAAGTAAGGGGGAGGAAGGTGTGTGCTGCTGGGGGGATGGGAGGGCCCAGATCAAACACATGCCGGCAGAAGAAGGCATGGGGGAAGGTGCACGCTCTGTTGATGGGGGGGGAGGGGGAGGCAAGTCAGGGGCCGCCAGCCACCCACAAACCGCACAATCAAGAACACTGGTCTACACTGACTGGCAGCAGCTCTCCAAGGCTTCAGGCAGGAGTCTCTCCGACTCCCAGCCCTCCGTGGAAACGCCAGGGATTGAACTTGGGACCTTCTGCATACAAAGCAGATGCTCTACCATTGAACTATGGCCCCTTCCCCTAAGGGGAGTCCCTTACAGCACTCACTGAAATGCATATGGCCCTGCTTAGCAAAGAGGACAATTCATGCCTACCACAAGATCAAGCTCTACCACAAGGACATGCTCTCTTCTGCTCAGAAGGATAACAGGGCCTCTGTACTTGTGGTCCATAATGAGACATCTTGGATGTACCTTCAGGGCACCAGCCCATTACATTTTGCTGCCTGAAGCAGAGCACCCAATGGCATCTCTCCCTTCCCAATTCTCTCTCATTTTTCTATTCAAGTCACGTCTCCAATTCCTTTCTTCCTTCAACTCTCTTCCTCTTTCTTTTCTCTTGGGAAATGAAGAGGAAATGCAGCATGGTATCATTTCATCCCTTCCTCTGCAAGCTCTCCATGGCGGGGGGTGTGGTGGGGTGGCGGCATTTTCTTTTAGGAATGGCTCCCAATCGGACACCTGAAGTAGCCTGCTTCATAGTAGGGCCGGCCTGATATTTGCCGAAATTTGTTCGTGATGCAATTCTTTGATTGCGTAACTTGCCACACTGAGGAAATCCCAGAATGCAAGATTAAAGCCACGTACTATGTATAGCTGGAGCATTGCAAAATATTTTACTGCTGTAACAGGTTCTATGTGGGCAACCCTTGGAAAAGTGCCTGGAAACAGCAACTGGTGGAAAATGTGGCTGCAAGGCTCCCGATGGGAGTCCAGCCGAATGACGATGTTGCATCAGTGCTTTAACAGTTGTACTGGCTCCCAGTTTGCTTCTGGGCCCAATTCAAGCTGTTTTTCTTACTTTCTAAGCCTTAAATTGTTTGGGACCTGGACATTTGATCGTCTCCTCCTGCATGAAGCTATTGACACAATGAAATAATCAAGTAAGGTAGCTCTGTCATGTTACAGAACTGAGGACAGCCACTAGAGGTTAGGTGAAGTCAGGATCAAAAGGACCCAGCAGATGATCAGAAGCAAGGGAACAGTCAAGGAAACAAGCCGGAAGTCAACACTGAAGCCAAGGGTCAAAGCCAAGCAGGAAAAAAACAGGAACCAAGGGTCAAGCAGTAAGCTCGAGGCCAGGTACAGAGTGTGGGGTCAAGCCAGGTAGAATGATGAACTATAAGCCAGGAACACAGGAAGCTGCCATATATACCGAGTCAGACCATTGGTCCATCTAGCTCAGTATTGTCAACACAGACTGGCAGCAGCTTCTCCAAGGTTGCAGGAAGGAATCACTCTCAGACCTATCTTGGAAATGATAGGGAGGGAACTTGGAACCATCTGCAGGCAAGCATTCAGGTTCTCGTCCCAGAGTGGCCCCATCCCCTAAGGGGAATGTCTTATAGTGCTCACACATGTAGTCTCCCATTCATATGCTAAGCAGAACTTGCTTAGCAAAGGAGACAATTCATGTTTACTACCATAAGAGCCACCTAATGGTGCAGCAGAGAAGTAACTTGCCTAGGGAGTAAGAGGTTGCTGGTTTGAATCCCCACTGGTATGTTTCCCAGACTATGGTAAACACATAGTTTCCTAGACTATGTTTCCCAGACTATCAGGCAGCAGTAATATATCAGGCAGCAGCAATATAGGAAGATGCTGAAAGGCATCATCTCATACTGCATGGGATATGGCAATGGTAAACCCCTCCTGTATTCTACCAAAGACAAACACGGGGCTCTGTGGGCACGAGCAGTCGACACCAACTCGGGGGCACAACTTTACTTTACCATAAGACTAGCTCTCCTCTCCAAGACCAGCTCTCCTCCTCCAAGGGTCAAGCAGTAAGCCCAGAGGCTAGGAGGAGAGCCAAGAAGCAGATTAAAGTCAGAGAAACCAGAGCCACCACATCAGGGCCAAGGAGACCTCGCAACTGCAACAAAGCTTACGCTCAGGAAGAAAGCCTTTGTATTCTTCCTCTCCTGGAAAGATCCAGTGAACAGCCTCACTGGGAGAGGTCAGTCCAGGGCTTGAAAATTCCATGCCGGGCAAGGTTGCTGTAGTTCAGCTAGCTGACAGGTGGGGCAGCACTATGCAGGCTCCGAGATTCCCAGCACAGGTAGCTCCGGGCTGCAAGAGACCTAACTGGGGCTTCTCAGCCACAGCACCTAGACCACAGGACCAATGTGGCCGGGGTTGATGGGAGCTGTAGTTCAACAATAGCCAGGGAGTTAAGGTTGCCTACCCTAGACCTGAGTCACCTAATGGCTCAGCGGGGAAATGACTTGACTAGCAAGCCAGAGGTTGCCGGTTCGAATCCCCGCTGTATGTTTCCCAGACTATGGGAAATACCTATATCGGGCAGCAGCGATATAGGAAGATGCTGAAAGGTATCATCTCATAATGCGTGGGAGAAGGCAATGGCAAACCCCTCCTGTATTCTACCAAAGACAACCACAGAGCTCTGTGGTTGCCAGGAGTCAGCACCGACTCGACGGCACACTTGACCTTGACCTTGACCTAGGCCATGAAACTCCTCACCCAGGGAGGTTCTGCAATCCTCCCTTCTCAGAGCATTCAAGTAAACAGTGAGGACCATTTTGTTTGAACACATCCATTACGGCCCCATTGGGAAAGGCTTTTTCTTTTTGGTGGGATAAGATTTTGGTTTGTTTTACTGACCATTTGTTTGTTTGTTTCATATGATTACAAGTTGTTCTGAGAACCCTTGGTGGTAGAAGATGTGGGATAATTTTTTTAATTATCTCAATAGATTAATTGGTATAGATAATTGCTTAATTACATAATTAAAGTAAAGGTAAAGTTGTGCCCTCGAGTTGCTGTCGACTCCTGGTGACCACAGAGCCATGTGGTTTTCTTTGGTAGAATACAGGAGGGGTAAAGTAGACTGGTAATAATTAAATTGTAGATTCCTCCACATCTCTCTCAGGAATCATGTTGCACCTCAAATTTAGGACTAATTCGGATGTAATGTTGGTGACTTATAATATTTTGGGGGGTAATCCTATAACCAGGATTTATCTAAGATCCAGCTCATGCAATCACTTCAGGAAAAAATTATGTCGTGCTATCATTTGGTCATAGCTTTTCCACATGGATGTGTGAGTGTGATGACTTCAACAAGCCAAGCATTTGCTGGAACTGGCTCAGATATTCCACTGTTGTAAAGCAGTGTATTTTCAGTTCCTTTGTCGGCCTCAGAAACATGAGCTTCCCATAGATTTTTACTTATACGTGCAGACCAATTTCCACTTAATCTCATAGGTGTTGTCAGGCGCTATAAAAGTCTGGCTTTTTTATCCATGATGTGATGAGAAAATATGAATTAATTTAGGAGGAAGTGGCAGTTCAATAAACCACTGTCATAAATGAAACAGCTTTTGTGCCATTGAAGAGTTCTCCATTCCCAATCCATTCTCTTTAAACTATGTAATATATGAATTGAAATTCAAGGCTTGGAGTGCTTACCATTCATTGTGGTTATTTCCACTCTTGGAGTCCCTCTCCTGCTGAAGATTGCACTGCTGCCACTTAGGACCCAACACTAACGATCTTTATGCAGATGTGAGGAGGATTTCAGCAGGAGTGGAGAGGATGCAGTTCAGAGCTCAAGGCCATGCTGTCTTAAAGTTTTACATCTCACCATACTTAAAGCAAACTACATTGTAGGCCAAACCCCCTTCAATTAATCGTTTAAAAACGCAGCCAAGTTAAATGAAAACGGAGCAATTACTGGAATGAAAGCTTCTGAAAGCTACCACTTATGCTTAATTTCCCCCCTCCCTTACACCAGTCATTTATTTTTGTTTCTAATTTCATGGGTTTGGCTACAGCTTTTGGAAAACCACAAGTTTGCCTGCAAAAGCCCTATTAGTTGAAACTTCATTCTCCCCATCGCACCATGAACGAGCTAAAGCTGACCTTTAAATACTGATTGCTGGACTCAGAAAGCAGCACATTTCTGGTCTCAAAGGGACATTTGTACTCTACAGGTTGGATACTGTACAAGAGAGGTCTGGGATAAGTGAGTGTCCAGTAATATATATGAATTGATCATGTCAATACAGTGCAGAGCCGTTCACTAGACAGAAAGTAACAAAACCCTTAATGCACTGCTGCCTTTAAGAGTATTCAAGGTCAGTATACAAGGATTAAGTGGGGGAAATGATTCTGATTACAGCCCTATTCACATGTTACGTTCAACCCATGAGCCCTCTTCAGATGTTAAGAAGGGGATGCCATACTCATGCACTGTATCCGAAGACGGCACCCCTGGTGCTGAGCCATTCAGAAGCATTACCTCTGCACCGTCCAAGGTTACCTCTGCATTTGTCTGCAGAGATCGCAAACAGATAACTTTCATGATTGGAAGGCTGGGACACCCCACCCTCAGAAGGTAGGACTTCTGAGCATGTCAGCACAGAGGCAGGGGCATGTCAGCACAGAGGCAGGGCTTCAGGGCACACCCTCAGAATGCTGTACACAGATATACCATCTCCTTTTTTAACATCTAAAGAGGGCTATATACAATCTGTGTACAATGCACACATGTACAGTACTGTACTGCACGAACATACAGTTATTCACAAATGTTCAACACATGCAATTCAACATATTCAATTCCCCCCTGCTAACATGCAATTACCCCATGCTAACTTGGCAAAGAGGCACACAATTACATGCAATTACCCATGCAATTACCCATGCAATTACCCATGCAATTAATTACATGCAATTACCCCATGCTAACATGCAATTACCCCATGCTAACTTGGCAAATGTGGTGATTCTCTTTATTTAGCAGGGGTAGAGTAACTGGCCCTATCCACCGCAGCACAATACCTCCAGTGACTGTTGCTGGTGTGTGTCTTCTGTGTCTATTTTTAGATTGTGAGCCCTTTGGGGACAGGGATCCATCTTCTTTATATATTATTTCTCTGTGCAAACCGCCCTGAGCCATTTTTGGAAGGGCGGTATAGAAATCGAATGAATGAATGAATGAATGAATGAATGAATGAATGAATAAATAAATAATAATAATAAATCAACCATCTGCTGTACATGGACGATCTGAAGTTGTCAGAAATCGAATCACTGCTAAACACTGTCCGTATATTCAGTAGCGATATAGCAATGGAGTTTGGACTAGACAAGTGTGCTGCATTAATAATGAACAGAGGGAAAATAACAAAAACAGAAGGAATAGAACTGCCCAATGGAAGCAAGATCAAGAACCTGGAAGAGAAAGAACCTTACAAATACTTGGGCATTCTCCAGGCTGATAACATCGCACACACTGAAGTTAAAAGAAAAATTGGAAGTGAATACATCAGGAGAGTTAGAAAAATCCTCAAGTCCAAACTCAATGGTGGGAACACCATACAAGCCATAAACACCTGGGCTATACCTGTTATCAGATACACTGCATGAATAATAGACTGGACCCAGGCAGAGCTAGAGACGCTAGATCGTAAGACCAGGAAAATCATGACCATCAATCATGCTCTGCACCCCCGCAGTGATGTAGATAGGCTATACCTCCCACGCAGCTCAAGTGGAAGAGGAATGCTGCAAGTCCATCAAACAGTAGAGGAGGAGAAAAGAGGCCTTGAAGAATATATCAAGGACAGTGAAGAAGATGCACTCCAAATGGTCAATAATGCGAAACTATTCAACACCAATGAAACAAAGCAGGCCTACAAGAAAGAACAAGTCAAGAACCGAGCAGAAAAATGGAAAAATAAGCCACTGCATGGTCAATATTTGCACCATATAAGTGGAAAATCAGACATCACCAAGACCTGGCAACGGCTTAAGAATGGCAACTTAAGAAAGAAACAGAGGGTTTAATACTGGCTGCGCAAGAACAGGCACTAAGAACAAATGCAATAAGAGCAAAAGTAAAAAAATCAACCACAAACAGCAAGTGCCGCCTTTGTAAAGAAGCAGATGAAACCATGGACCACCTAATCAGCTGTTGTAAAAAGATCGCACAGACTGACTACAAACAAAGGCATGACAAAGTAGCAGGGATGATACACTGGAACATCTGCAAAAAATACAAGCTACCAGTAAGCAAAAATGGGTGGGATCATCAAATTGAAAAAGTTGAAGAAAATGAAGATGTGAAGATATTATGGGACTTCCGACTCCAAACAGACAAACATTTGCCACACAATACACCAGATATAACTGTAGTCGAGAAGAAAGAAAAACAAGTCAAAATAATCAACATAGCAATACCAGGGGATAGCAGAAGAGAAGAAAAAGAAATAGAAAAAAATCACAAAATACAAAGATCTACAAATTGAAATTGAAAGGCTGTGGCAGAAAAAGACCAAAATACTCCCAGTGGTAATTAGTGCCCTAGGTGCAGTTCCAAAAGACCTTGAAGAGCACCTCAACACCATAGGGGCCACAGAAATCACCATCAGCCAATTACAAAAAGCAGCTTTACTGGGAACAGCTTATATTCTGCGTCGATATCTATAACAACAGCAACAACATTGACAATAAAATTCTGGCATCCCAGGTCCTTGGGAAGGACTCGATGTCTGGATAAAACAAACCAGTCAATAACACCTGTCTGACTGTGTAAACAAGAAATAATAATAATATAGTTATTCATACATTATGTTCAATGAATATCCTATTGTGCACATCCTACCTGTACTCTGCCTTTGAGGGGGCCTGTATCCAGATTTATTTTTAAGATGGACACACATACAGTCATTCATACACAAACATATATGCATAAAGACACTACTATTACTACCACTACGATGATGACAACAAATACCACTCTTCAACCAAAGTTCACAAAGTGGTTTACAAAGAAAAAATACATATTTTCTTACAAAGAAAAAAAATACATAAATAAAATGGTGTACTGTCCCCAAAGGGCTCACAATCTAAAAGAAACATAAGGCAGATACCAGCAACAGCCACTGGAGGGACAATGTGCTGGGGCTGGATAGGGCCAGTTGCTCTCCCCCTGCTAAATATAAGAGAATCACCACTTTAAAGGTGTCTCTTCTCAGTTAGCAGGAGTACACATGTACCTGTACACATGTACAAAGTAATGTCTGAATAAGGCTTGTGTCTGCCTAGGGCTCTAAAAAAACATCTAATCACAGACTGAAATAGTCTTGGGCAAAATAATATACATTTCCCATGCACCCATTTCCCATTCTCCCTCTCACTATACCTGAAATGGAACCTAGAGAGAGAAGTTGTGTGGGAGATATATTTTATTACTCCCAATGTGATTTGAGTCCATGACTTTTCCCCAGAGGCTCTTAAATTGTTCAAGCTGCTTGGTGGGGGGAAACCAAGGAGGATGTAGTAAGTGTACAACCTCTCATTTCACGTGGAAAGCTGAAAGCATCGATTATGTGTGCGTGGGTGGGGGGAATTCTGTGGAAAACCCCAAGACCATTGGCTTTGCCTGAACAAGATATATTCCCAGATTCACCCCCCCCACCCGCCCCACATCAAATAAGACCTACATGTCCCATCACTGCAGGAGATCAAGATAATGTCAACAAGAAGCAGGGCTTTTATGGGGTTCACCCCAAGGTTATAGAATGGCCTTCCAGAGTAGGCATGCCCTTAGAAAGGACAGCAAGAGTAATCTCTGCTAAAGGTTGGTCAATATCCGTAATGCTGCTCTTTCCTGGATGTTTTGCCATGCTTTATTGGCCAACAACATTCGTCGTGTTTCAGCACCAGACTCGTAAGGCAGTCCCAATGCTCAGAATGAGTGCTTGTGCAAGCAGTGCTACTGCAGTTATTCCCATTATGGCGAATGGGAATAGGCACATTAGAGGCTGCCTTATACAGAGTCAGATCATTGCTCCATCTAGCTCAGTATTGACTGGCTATGGTTCTGTCTATACTGATTGGCAATGGTTCCAAGAAGGAGTCTCTCCCAGACCTACCTGGAGATACCAGGAAGTGAACCTGGAACCTTCTGCATGCAATTGCTTATTCTCAGCAGCCTTGGGGTTGCCATACAGGTCTTCAGCAGCCCTGGCTCATAGTGTTCAAGTGCAGGAACACTATGCATCATAGTGGCCATTGCTTTTTTATTAGGTCTTTATTTATTTATCAAAAATAATTATGTCCCACCCCTCTAGTGCAGCTTACAACATTAATAAAATAGATACAATATAGACTAATAATATTAAAGTTAAGACCAGACTAAAACTCCATTTAAGAGTTACAAAATTTGAATGTTTCAAATTAAAAGTTATAAATAAAAAGCTAAGAATCTAAGAAACCTCCCAGGTATAAGCAGTGGATAAAATATTTTAAAGTCTCTCTAAAAAGATGAGTCTTCTATTGATGCTACTGATGTGACGAGATGTATAGTTTTCGGTGTGGTTTTGCTACAATGAGAGGCCGTTGGCTGTAACAATGAAGTTGAAAAGATGTAAATTGTAGACGATGCAAGTCATTTAATGGTACTAGAGAAAGACCTGCTGTTCTGGTAACTCCAGGTCCTAACACTCATATCAATTTCGGAGGATGAATACAACTGAAGGAAGCCCGGGCAGGTGCGCAGTTGGGGGAGTCGGTCATATGACTTGCCTCGGGGGGGGGCCAAGGCAGTGGGCCCCCAGACAACTTTCTCCTCTTGCCCTATTATAATTACGCCCCTGCTCCCCCACTCCTACCTTGAATTTTGAGTTTACATTACACAACTGCAAATTGGAAGCACGTACAGCACCCCTACTCTGGCTGGTGACTCTTCCAATCCTGTTTCAGGTCCTGTGAAGGAGCCTATTGATTCAATAGATTTTGGGCTTCATAAAATATATTTCTTTTGCAACTTTGAGGTTCCTCTCATTGTCTCTGAAACTGAATCTCTACTTTCTTCAAAGACCTAGGCAGACACATGAAGACAACCCATCAAGACAAAGCACATCAGCTGTAATCATTATAAAACTTGTGAAACTGCAGAAACAATCCCAAAGTGGAATGAAATATGCCAGGCAGTTCTTTACAAGAGATCTCTAGGCTCCTGCAAATCTAAGACAAGCCCAACTGGTTACGGGAAAGGATGTTGTGAAAAAGTGTCACATTGCAGACACAGACAAAAGTGTCACATTGCATGCTTGATCACATACGTTTTCTTTCTTTCACTCCACATCAAAAGGCATGTGCATGTGTTGTATTTCAAAATTTTAATTTCACTGTCTCGGGTTCTGCAGAACTTTCGCTAGGGTTGGGGCGGGGGGAGGACACATTTTTGCACTTAATATTTTTCTTTAAAACTCTCCTAGCTGAATTCTACACTGAGGGTTCCTACTACACTCCCAGAATTCCTCACCCACTCCTTGCCTCCCTTTCCAAACAGACAGGAGAGAGATGTTTGTGTTCAATCTGGAGATGTTTCAAGGCCAAAGAACAAGCCCTTTCTTTAACACCCACACAAGGCAAGAAGTTTTTCTTTATTTGAAGAACATTGTGATTGGCAAGGCAGACTGACTCCCAAGCCATCCTGCCCTTTCAAATAATCAGAGACACCAATTGTATTCTATTGAGCTTTAATAAGGCAGCAGGTGGGTAAGAATGTCCATGAAACAATGTATGCTGCAGCCTGTTTGGCTTGATAAGCCTTCACTGCAGAACGACGGAAGATTAAAAGGGGGGGGAGGGAGGTTGAAGAATTACCCACAAACGGACTAACAGCATAGGTCAACCACCAAACTTTGAAAACACTTTATATAATCAAAATAGACTGGATTTTTTTTTAATCAAGGCAGAGACCTAAGTCTTGCAAACTATGGGGTCACCCACTACTTTAGAGTGGGGGTTTTCCCCCACAAGCGGGGGGGGGGGGACGGGACCCTGCCATCAGCAATTCATCTTTCTGGTCTTGTTTAAAAAAACAGTAATCTTGAGATAACACCTTAACTTTATTTGGTCTTTGATTTGTTTTCACTGTTCCGTGGGTCAACTGAAGGTTGAAGTGAGATGAAAGCCAGAAAGGACAGCAGGAAATACAGTTATATTGTACCAGTGATGTCACTCAAGGCCATGATCCAGGAGCTTTTCCACACAGGGCTTTTCGTTCACATCTCCTCTGGAATGGAAGGTGTGCATTAACACATCGGCCAGATTTACCCGAACTCCCTACGAGCTATCGGGGAGCACTTTACACACGATTTGGGGTTTTCATCGCACATTAAAGTGTAGCCTGATTTATATCCGGGATTTAAAAGTCCACTTTTTGCGTTGGGGGGGGGCAACTTTGAACTCACCATTCGTTTTTACCTACAGTAAAAACTCGCAATAAAGCATGCTGTCTGAAAATGCTCCAGGTAAAGTTTCTATCATTGATTTATGTCAAATGACTTTCTGTCATTGATTAAAGTGGGAGAGAGTTAAAGCACGTTATCTCTCAAAATGACTTGACTAGCAAGCCAGAGGTTGCTGTTCCGAGACCCTAGGAAACACCTATATCGGGCAGCAGCGAAATAGGAAGATGCTGAAAGGCATCTTCTCATACTACGCGGGAGGAGGCAATGGTAAACCCCTTCTACGAAAGGCAACCACAGGGCGCTGTGGTCACTAGGAGTTGACAATGACTCCACGGCACACTTTACCTTTACCTCTCGCTTAAATTACTGCATAAGCTAAGGCTCTCTGACTTAAATCAAAGGAGTTCAAATAGACTGAACATTGGTTCGGTTTCATTCATAGAGCCTACACAAGAAGGGAAGAGGAGCCCCATGCTAATGACTAATGTGGTGATATTTAATGTGTGAAGAGAAAGAAAATCCACACCCTAACCCTCACCCCCTCACCTCCATGGACTGACTGGCTCTTTGGCACAGAAAAAGTCCACATATTACTCTGTGTATACGTTTATGGTTTGGATTGCTGTTTTAAATATTATTTTAATGCAATTTTTATGGTTTTTATTGCATCTTAACATTTGTAAACCACTTTGGAGTATGTTTTAATGAAAACCCCGAATATTTTACTTATTTTTATTTAACATATTTGTATACTCCTAAAATGCAAGTCTCTGGGCGGTTTATAACAAAACAATAAAAAACAACAAGTAAAAAGGTTAAAACATTACAACAATTTAAAATTTAAAACAATGTCAAAACTATTAAAAACCATCAAACTATTAAAACAGTACCTAATTAAAAGCCTGGGTGAACAAATGTGTCTTGACTGCCCTTTTAAAAGTTGTAAGAGATGGGGAGGCTCTTATTTCAGCAGGAAGTATGTTGCAAAGCCTCGGGGCAGCAATGGAGAAGGCCCATCCCTGAGTAGCCACCAGATGAGCCAGTGGCAACTGCAGAAGAACCTCTCCAGATGATCTCAATGGGCGGTGTGGTTCATAGCAAAGAAGACCTTAAATACCCAGGGCCCAAGCTGTTTAGGGCTTTATAGGTTACAACCAAAACCTTGTACTCTGCCCAGAAACTTACCAGCAGTCAGTGTAGATGTTCTAAGATAGGAGTGATATGGTCTCTCCGAGATGACCCAGAGACCAATCTGGCTACCACATTCTGGACTAACTGCAGTTTCTGGACTACGTACAAAGGCAGCCCCACACAGAGCACATTGCAGTAAAATCTAGTGGTGTGCAATTTTGGTATTTGGTGATTCGGTTCAGGACCCGAACCAAATCACCCCTGTTCTGTTTTGTGCCTGAATATGGGCCACCCGAATCACCCTTGATTCGGTTCGGATTCAGATTTAATCCGAATCCGAATCGATTCGGGGGGTAAGGGGCCCAGGGGCAAAATTTTGGGGTGGGGTGGTAGTGCCCAATGGGTGGAGTCTACCACCCCAATTTCAGGGGAATTGGGCAAAGGGCTGATTTTGGGGGAATTTTTGAAGTTTTAGTGACTTTGGGGCAGTTCGGGGGCATAGCATGGGATCTGGGCAAAAGGAGTGGGGTGGGTGGTAGTGCCTAATGGGTGCAGGCTACCACCCCAATTTCAGGGGGATTGGGCAAAGGGCTGATTTTTGGAAAATTTCTGAAGTTTTCATGTCTTTGGGGCAGATTGGGGCAGAAAGTGGGGCCTGGGGCAGAATAGTGGGGTGGGGTGGTAGTGCCTAATGGTTGGAGGCTACCACCCCAATTTCAGGGGGATTGGACAAAGGGCTGATTTTTTGAGAATTTTTGAAGTTTTAGTGACTTTGGGGCAGTTTGGGGGCAGAAAGTGGATCTGCCCCAAAAGAGTGGGGTGGGGTGGTAGTGCCTAATGGGTGGAGGCTACCACCCCAATTTCAGGGGGATTGGGCAGAGGGCTGATTTTTTGGGAATATTTGAAGTTTTGGTGTCTTGGGGCAGATTGGGGGCAGAAAGTGGATCTGCCCCAAAGGAGTGGGGTGGGCTGGTAGAGAGTGCCTAATGGGTGAAGGCTACCACCCGTCCCCAATTTCAGAGTGATTGGGCAGAGGAGTGAATTTTGGTGAATTTCTGAGGTTTGTCTTCATAAGGTGAAGTGTGCTAAATTGATTACTTCCTCATATTTATAGTAATTGAGAGTGTGAAAAAGTGAAAGTGGGGTCATGAGAGTTGTTTAATTGAAAAAAATCTCATTTGCTATCATTTGCTCCCTGGGACACCAGGGAGAGGTTTGTGTCCAGAAGCACCCCCAGACTGTTCTTTCTGGAGAACTGTGACCCCATCCAGGACAGGCATATAAAAGTAATCTCCGATGTTTCAACCCTGCACAATAAGTACCTCCTTCTTATCTGGATTCAGTATCAGTTTGTTATCCCTCATCCAGTCCATTACTGCCTCCAGGCAGGCATTTAGGGAGGTTATGCCTTCTCCTGATCCTACTGACATGGGGGAAAAGGATTTGGGTGTCATCTGCATATCGATAACATCCTTAACCAAATCTCCTGATGATATCTCCCAGCAGCTTCATGTAGAAGTTAAAGAACATCAGAGACGATATGGAGCAATGAGGGGTCCATTTAGAAGAATGACAGTCCCTGGGCGACACTATCAGGAATCTGCCCAAGAGGTAGCAGTGGAACCACTGCAAAGCAGTGCCTCCCACCACCACCTCCTCAGACACTCCAGAAGGACACTATGGCTGATAGTATCGAAAGCTGGTGAGAGGTCTTTAAGGACCAACAGAGTCACACTTCCTCTGTCAATTCCCAATTGGAGATTATCCATCAGGCTGACCAAGGCAGTCTCCACCACATAGCCCACCCAAAGGCCAGTCTGAAATGCGTCTAGATAATCAGTTTCATCCAAGACTGCCTGGAGTTGGGAGGCCACCACCCTCTCAGTTACCTTGCCCAACCATGGAAGGTTGGAGACAGGCTTAACTCTGAGGTATCCAACACAGTCTAACATACACACAGAAATTGAACAAATATGATGCATAGCCTCTATCAGGGATAGATCCCCTATGAGGCAAACTGAGGCAATTATCTCAGATGGCACCTTTGAAGGCCTTTTGGGGGACACTGAGGCTGGTGGTGAGAGGGAAGAGGGAAGTGTCTGGGTATGGGTGGGGGGCCAGCAAGAGGGTGGGATGGCATCAGTGCTGGCCTCCCCCCACCCACCCATATGGGGGTTAGGGCACCAACTCTTGTGGGGCTCAAGAACAGTGCCAGAATAGAGTACTGCCAGTTATTCTTTCTCTATCTCTTGTATTGCATCCCTGAAGTACTGCACAGTGATGCAAGAACGTAAGATGCAGTACTGCCCCCTGCTCCCTATAGGGCCTGCACATGCTGCACTCCAAAATATACAGCCTTCTTTGCTCATTGCAACTCAGCTCCCAATAAACAGCTAGTCTCATAAGCTGCACTCCCTTTCTTGAGTATGAATTGCCTGCCTGAGCATCCATTTCCAAAAAGAAATGGTCTCCGGCTGGATTTCCAAATTAACAGAAGCATCTTTTCATCTCTGAAGGGTTAGTTTTTTGCCCTCATAACAGACTGGGAACTCTCTCCCACTGTATCTTCAAACCAACCCAGGCTAGTCATTCACTGGTCAATCTGCACAGGCTGAGCCTCCAGTTAAAGACCAGGCCACGGTCTTTACACCCCTGGCCCATTTCTCGGCTGGGCGTGTGCCCAAATCAAACTTTGCCTGGGGCAACAAAAGACCTAGAGCTGGCCCTGATCCTGCCCTTTTCCCTCCATGTAGAGACTACCTCAAATTAGTAATCTGTACAGGGATAGGGTCATTTCACATTACTGTTACACGGAATATTGATCTTTACTATATACCAGTCCCAGTAATGGAACTCAACAGAAACTGTAGTTAAGAAAGTACAAGTTTACAAGCTCGTTTTATAAAAATGAGCCCCTGAGTTACCAAGCCTGGTTAATATCCCAGGGCTTTTAAAAATATGAGCCTCCAACTACTGTCTGTAGTTTAAAGCTTCCTTTGCTGTTTCTAACAACACTCTAATGAAAGTAAGAAGAGGAAATCCGCAAAACAAAGACATTCACTTTTTAGCCCATGTAAAACAAACAAAAAACAAACCACATTTGTTTCAGGAGTCAGATTTTTCTTGTGGGGCACGTTGTTCCAGAGTTCAAAGATGCCAACAGACGTTCCTGCCATAGAGCTAAATTTTTTACACAACTTAATTAGCTACCATTTTCCTGATGGGCTGTTGAGAAAAATGTGCTGAGAGGACTCTATCTCCAATAATACCCCAGTAATTCAGCTCTATTTTTAATGAAATGATTTGTGAACCTGTGTGCTACTGCCCTCTATTGGACTGATGTCTGTTCTTCTTCAACATCTCATAGGAGTTGGGAGCAGATCCCAAATCTCCCAACAAGCCCAAGACACTACTTTCTGTCACTAAGATACTGCCTTACAGCTTTGTGGCAATGAATAAAAAGAAACCTTCCCTCAAGAACTACAAGTCAATTGTTCCCCCAGACTGAGTTGCTCATCATAACAGAATCTCCCGGGATTCTGGTCACAGATTAAGCCAGTCAGAAGTCACACAAGGAGTGTTACTCCATTAGGAGGAACAAAGCAAATGGACATCACTGGCCTTAGAATTGGGAAGTTTGGGGACATTACAAGTGGTGACAGACTGTGTCTGCAGGCAGAACAGTGTCCGTCCTTGTAAGAGAGACTCTGCTAACTTGCCTCAATAAGTTGACATTCTATTTAAAAAGAAAAGAAAAAAGATTGTGCCATCCAGTCGGTGTTGACTCCTAGCGCTCACATTCCATGTGATTTTCTTGGTAAAATACAGGAGTGGTTTACCAGTGCCTCCTCCTGCACACTATGAGATGATGCCTTTCATCACTTCCCTATATCGCTGCTGCCCAATATAGGTGGCTACAAATGTATTGACTAGGCACAGTCTGGAAAGCTCACCAGCCAGGATTTGAACTAACAGCCTCTTGCACTCTAGGCAGGGGCGTAGCAAGGTTGGAGTGGGACCAGAGACAAGATTTTAAAATGGGCCCCTCCCTCACTGAAGCTCAGCTCATGAAGTAAAGAAATCTTAAATGAGGCTGAATAGTGGTAACAAAAAGCATAGTTATACACACACACACACACACACACACACACACACACACCCCTACAACTATGTGCCACAATAGAACATCATCCTAAATTATTTTTTTAAAGGTTTTGTAAATCGTGGACGATGCAAGTCATTTAATGGCACTAGAGAAAGACATGCTGTTCTGGGAGCTCCAGCTCTTAACACTCACATCAGTTTGGGAGGATGAAAACAACTGAAGGAAGCCCGGGCAGGTGCGCAGTGGGGGAGTCAGTCATGTGACTTCCCTCTGGGGGGCCCCCCAAGGCAGTGGGCCCCCAGACAACTGTCTCCCCTTGCCCTATTATAGTTACGCCCCTGACTCTAGGCAAGCTGCTTCTCATTGCACCACCACAGCTGATTGACATTCTATACTGAATATGTATTCTAAACTCAAAGGGGGGGGGGGGCGGCGGCTTAAAAGTAATAAAAACCCCAAAGCAATAAAGCCCCCAAAGTAATAAACTGCATCTTCTTCCTTCAGCTCTATCTCTAAATAAATAAGATCTTTTTCCACTCGTTTATTTGAAAGGACTTCATGAACCTCACTCCAAAGGTCAGCAAGCTCTAGTTTCATTTCACCAGGAGGACTAGCAAATTGCCGGATATTTGAGTCTAGAATTTATTCAACAGCTTTGGCTAACCTCAGCGGTTGCTGTGGAGAATCAGGAGAGCAACAATCCCTTGGGTACTAGAGGACCTGGCCAACACAAGTCTTTTGAAAAGCTAGTCACCATCTTGATTCTGCAGACAGGAACGCAAGTATTCCCCTATTTACCTAAATCCCAGACTAGGTTTTTTCAAGTTCTTTGATGTCAAAAACTGAGGAGACATCTTAAACTCCTTTCAGGTAAATATAGAGGTCATTCACACAATCAAAAACTGTGTTCTACCTGGGTTTGGGAGCTGTGTGTGCTCCCAATTTTCAGTTGTGTAGAAGCAAGGTAAGAGGAAAAACTGGGTAGAAGTGATTGTGTGGAAACAAGGTAGGAGGAAAAGCTACCCAGGTTTCCCTCCTACTATGCTTCCACACAACTGAAAATTGGGGGCACACACAGCTCTCAAACCCAGGTAGAACACAATTCTTGATTGTGTGAATGACCTCACAGTATACAGGTGAAACTCGGAAAATTAGAATATCGCGCAAAAGCCCATTAATTTCAGTAATGCAAATTAAAAGGTGAAACTGATATATGAGACAGACGCATTACATGCAAAGTGAGATAAGTCAAGCCTTAATTTGTTATAATTGTGATGATCATGGCGTACAGCTCATGAAAACCCCAAATCCACAATCCCAGAAAATTAGAATATCACATGGAACCAAGAAGACAAGGATTGAAAACTAGAACAATATCGGACCTCTGAAAAGTATAAGCATGCATATGTATTCAGTACTTGGTTTGGGCCCCTTTTGCAGCAATTACTGCCTCAATGCGGCGTGGCATGGATGCTATCAGCCTGTGGCACTGATGAGGTATTATGGAAGACCAGGATGCTTCATTAGCGGCCTTCAGCTCTTCTGCATTCTTTGGTCTCATGTCTCTCATCCTTCTCTCGGCAATGCCCCATAGATTCTCTATGGGGTCAGGTCAGGCGAGTTTGCTGGCCAATCAAGCACAGTACACTGTATACTTTTCAGAGGTCCGATATTGTTCTATTCTTCAATCCTTGTCTTCTTGGTTCCATGTAATATTCTAATTTTCTGGGATTGTGGATTTGGGGTTTTCATGAGCTGTACGCCATGATCATCACAATTATAACAAATTAAGGCTTGACTTATCTCGCATTGCATGTAATGCGTCTGTCTCATATATCAGTTCCACCTTTTAATTTGCATTACTGAAATTAATGGGCTTTTGCACGATATTCTAATTTTCCGAGTTTCACCTGTATATTACTTTAACTGTTGATGGATTTTACCTGTCTTTGTTTTATCTGTAAACCTCTCTGAGCCAGTTTTGGAAGGGTGGTATAGAAACTGAATAAACAAACAAACAAACAATATTTGGTGTAAGGGTGTATTTACATAAGGGTGTATTACATAAGGGTGGCATAAGGGTGTATTTACTGTATTTAACCTATATGATTTAAGGCGGCTAACTTAAATTCAGAATCATCTTCTGTTTAGGTAAATACAGCTCGAGGTTGCTTTCCTTTCTCTCCCATTAATTACTCTCCAGTTTCCTCTACTATAAAGCAGCCTCTTTTGTTCCCTTACTGTTGTGCAACAAAATTCTCCAGGAATTCAGGGGGGTGGGGTGATGTTAACATTCCTCATTCTGTTCATATACATTTGTACAACTGCTACTTTGTGATGGGCTTTGCCTCCTCAAGCCTGCATTTTGTGACTGGTTCCCCCTCCCCAAGTCACTGTTTCAGGCTGGTTGTCTGGAAAAACTAAACATAGCTCCCAGAAGTCTTAAATTTGCCCATCCTTGTTCCATACCCACTTGGAGATGGGCCCGTAGCTCAGTGGCAGAGCATCTGCTTAGCATGCAGAAGGTCGCAGGTTCCACTCCTGGCATCTCCAGGCAAGTCTGAGAAAAATTCCTGCCTGAAGCCTTGGACAGTTGCAGCCAGTTAGAGCAGGCAATAAGGGTGTGTACAGACCACTGGCCATGGTTCAGTCTGAATTAGGACTGAACCACAGGTCCCCGAAACGGTTTGGCTGAACCCATCAGCTGGGCCGGTCAGGACGATGAACTGGTTCAAACCGGTTTGAAGCGATTCACAATCAACCCGCAATTGAACCTGGTTCACAGCAGAGCGGTCCATGCACATCCCTAGTAGACAATACTGAGCTAGGTAAACCAATGGTCTGACTCAGTATAAAGCAGCTTCCTATGTCCTTTCCTACTGATCTTCAAGGTCAGCTACCAACACACTCCAAACCTGAAATCTACTTAAATCCACAAGCTTTGTGCAGTATGGAAAATTGCCATGGAAGGATTACAAATGATGTATCAGCCTTGAAAGAAGGCAGTGCTCTGGGCGATGCTGTCAAATCCATTTCCTGCCTAGTCACAGGAGGTATAGTCAGAAAGAGCCAGACAGGTAACTGAGTCACCTCAGTGCTCATGGTGAACAAACCTGACCCAGAAAGTGCTTGACACACAACCCTTGTTTTTGTTTTGGTTTTTAATGTATGGTGCACACACATTCATTTCCAAGTTACATCTTGCTCTACAAACTTGAGAAGCTAATCTCAAGGATTGTATTCCACTGTTTTTATGTCCTCCTTTGGCTGCTGTGGTTCTTTGCTGGCTGATGCTGAAAGGATTCTGTGCAAAAAGTAGGAATGACATCATACCAAAACAATTTTGATGTGCAGTTGAGTTCTTCCCTATATAATTCCTAATCATGTCATTTCCCTTTCCAGACTTACTTCATTTGCTTCTGAGAGATGTGGATACATATCAATCCTAGCAACATGCATCAGTTTTGCCTATAGAATGGTTTTTTAAAAAAACAAACTTATGGAATGTATGTCTGATATGCAGGAAAACCTTTAGTCTGGCAAACTATGCATACAAATTAGATAAAGAATGTCGAAAACAGATGCTCCACCACAGAAGCAGCCAAGATCTTCTAATATCCTGACAACCTGTTAATCAACAAACATATGGTACCACTTTAGCAAAACAAACTGTACAGACCACTCTGTTTACACGGTCTTTTCCTACGAAAGTGTTTTTCAGACTCAGCCATGGCGATGGAATAAAATTACAGTTATTTTTCATCCCCATGTTAACATAAACTACTCATTAAGCACACAAATCAAGTAGAGTTGGGTAAATGAGCAGCTCTGAATTTTGGGCTATGATGGGGAGGAGAAAAAGGGAAGGAGAATGGGCAAATTTAGTCAAATTGCTCAGTAATGAGTGGTTCATGACTGCGGTCAGCTTATACAAATGCAGAGATATCCTCTCTTTAATTGCAATTTATACGAGGCATAAATGGCACTGACAAAAATTAAGAGTTTCATCAGAGAAAACCCTGTGACAAATTAAGAACACAGAATTGCTGTGGCATCTTAAATTCCATTGTGGCTGAGGATGATGGGAGTTGTAGTTGTAGTAGGACCAACTCCTGAGGACTCAAGGTTGGGAAAATCCAGTCTGTGCAATCAGACACCCAGGGGTCCTAGCTGCATGGAGAAGCCTACAAACCTAGAACTTATAGAAACACCTAGAGCTCATGGGGACATAGGAAAGTGCCTTATACTGATTCAGACCAGTGGTCCATCTAGCTCAGTAGACACCCAGGGGTCCTAGCTGCATGGAGAAGCCTACAAACCTAGAACTTATAGAAACACCTAGAGCTCATGGGGACATAGGAAAGTGCCTTATACTGATTCAGACCAGTGGTACATCTAGCTCTATAGTGACTGCCAGTGGCTCTCCAAGGTAGCAGGCAGGAATCTTTTCCAGTCCTGCCTGGAGAGAGGAGAGCTGGTCTTGTGCTGCCAAGCATGACTTGTCCCATTAGCTAAGCAGGGTCTGCCCTGGTTGCATATGAATGGGAGACTTGGTGTGTGAGCCCTGTAAGATATTCCCCTTAGAGGATGGAGCCGCTCTGGGAAGAGCAGAAAGCTCCAAGTTTCCTCCCTGGCTTCTCCAAGATAGGACTGAGAGAGAGTGCTGCCTGTAACCTTGGAGAAGCCACTGCCAGTCTGGGTAGCCAATACTGAGCTAGATAGACCAATGGTCTGACTCAATATATGGCAGCTTCTTATGTTCCTATGTTGAGATGCCAGATTTTGAACATGGAACTTTCTGTGTATGAAGCAGATGCTCTTCCACTGAGGTATGGCCCCATCTCCTAATCTCCTCATAAATGAATGCTGAATGAAGAGAAGCTGGGAGAAAGGCCAATGGGTGTGGCCTCACTTCCCCATCTGTGCATTCAATGAAGATGGAGGGTGGGTGGGAGACATGTGCAGAGTCCTATAGCTATAACCATATGACCGTGGTCCAAATAGTAGGCCAATGACATGCTTCTGCAGCTGGTCACTGGGTTGCATCAGTGCAGGAAGACTGACTTTTGCCATGGACAGCTTATTTGTAAGACTCTACCCTGTCCCAGAAAGACTGGGATATGAGCCTTACTATTTATGGCAAAAGGTTCAAGAACCACCAGGCTTTGATAGCATGACTGTGACTGTGTGCAACAAGGCTGTCTATCACAGGATGGCAAAGTTCCAGGGTAGACCAGAGCAAAGGATGCAGCAATGACATATGCCACCACAAGATGTTAGGAGAGTTGGAGGAGACAAAATAGAAAGCCAGTGGATGGGTCTCAAATTAATGCAAAGAGCTCTTAGTGCAAAGGCGGTCCAAGATATTCTACTCAGTGAAGACGAAGGACAATATGGCATCCCTCCCACCCGTTCCACCATCAGCAGCACAAGTGCTCTCAGACTTTGCTGCCAAGCCAGGCAGTGGCTAGCTGAAGTTGAAGGGTGGGGGGGTGGGGAAAGATGCACCCCTGCAGGGGAAGGAGTGGGAAATGAGCAGCATGCCTCCGCTGAGCAAGGAAGGAGGATGGTGATGGACAGCAGGGCGGTGCCTGTGGTGGCAGAGCCCCGGCACTTGCACCTCTCTCAGCAGCTATGCCTTCGGTGACCACCTCACTGTGCCTCATGGAAGGGCTGCCCCGTTTCAGTGGGTAAGATATTTACTAAGATGAGATTAAAAAAGCAATGGTGGAGCTCCTAGTGTCCATATGCATCAGGGCATCTTTGGCAGTCCTGTCCCCACACTGTGTTCCTCTCCCTTCCCCCAGAAAGTTAAAGGACTATTAGGATAAGAAGGAACTGTTTCCTTCACAGAATGCACAATTAATGCATGGAATTTGCTGCCACAGGATGCAGGAATAGCCACTGGTTTTAAAGGGGATAAGACAAATTCAGGGAGGGTAGGCCTATCCATGCATCGCAGAGGGTGTATTGATCCTCCATGTTCAGAGGCAGGAGCTAGAGAACTACAGCAGGAGAAGCTAACTGTTCTGCTAACTGTTGAATCCTGATAATTGGCTTTGTTGTTTAGAAGTTTATTCCAGTGAGGTCCTATCGAGCAGAGCTGCACAACTTCAGCCCTCTGGCTATTTTTGGACTACAATTTCCATCATTCTCAGCCACAGTGGCCAGTAGTCAGTGATTATGGGAGTTGGAGCGCAACATCTGCAGGGCGCTTTCCAGATTAGACCTTAAAATGGGGTCAGGACGTATCTCTGAAGTGTGCTTCCACACTTCCTGTGTTGTGACACCGCAGTCCCGAGCCGACCACAGGGTACCGTTCATATGTCAGATGCCTTGCTTTGAATTTAATCACTGTGATTTAGTGCTATGACGTCGTTTATCTGGTGTAAAAAGGGTGCCGTTTTTCCGGGTTGTTAGTTTTTGCGAGACTGCTCCCCTTGCAGGTTTTACGTTTTCACTGCGATTTGCCTGAACAAGGCATTTAGCTGCTTTCAAGTGGCTAATCTGGAAAGCGCCCAGGATGGGCAAAGTTGTGCAGCCTTGCTGTAGAGTGCAGAGGTGGAGTCAAGAGGGCAGATGGAAAGAGCAGGAAAAGCGGAGAGGAATGAAATTGAGTTGGTTCTTAATAAAGTTCTCAGTTAAACCTACATAAGATGCTTTGTGTTTACAAGAACCTACATGCCCTGTTTTGTGGCTCCCTTGAGGAATCTAGATGGCCATGTGTGCAGCAAGATGCTGGACAAGATGGGCTTTTGGGTATGATCCACCAAAGCTCTTCATATGGTCTTAACAGCCTTTGATGCCAACTTGGTTTAAAAGGCTTCCATTCCTTCTGCTATTAAAAATGTGAGACAGCTCACAACAGGATTAGAATACACAAGGCCACAACATGCTATGCTAAGCAAACAGACAAAGCACCTCTAAATGTCTGGATAGCCAACTTCACATCCATATGGCAGGCAATACTGCCTGGCTAAATATCATCTGTAAGATTCTTGCAAAATTTAGCAGCAGAAAAAGTAATAAATATTTAAATAAGTAAATTTATTTGTTTTTGTAACCACTAGTCATAACATAAAACATAACATTAAAACAGAGCAAAAAACATGAAATATAACATAAGCATAGCATAACAAAAAAGAAAATCTTAACATTACAATTAAAAATAATAGCCTAAAAAAACTATCTGCAGTTACACCAATAAACAAAGTATATAGAACAAGACTAGAACGCTACAATTTAGAGAAAGCTTAGTAGATATAAATCTCTTTCCAAGTTTAAAAACAATAAAGCAAAGGTAGCAACTTGGTAACTAACATATGGAATCACATCCACAAGCAGGTAGCTAGAACTAGTGGTGTGCATGACCAATTTTTACGATTCGTGAATCGGTTCGGTCAAACTGGCTGGCTGGTCTGTTCTATTGAACTGGCTTAACCCAGTTCGACCTGGTTTGATGGTCTGAGTGGCTATGCTTGCAAAGGTGAATGAGGTGAGGATTCTCCTTTACAAGCAAAGGGGAATCCTGCCTTTAAAAGTCTTCTAAAGGCAGGCGGGGTGGCAGCAAGAGTGCATCCTTACAAGTAGGTGCTTAATGATTCTCCCCTGGTGGCTGCCCTGGCACCTTTCCCAGCAGTCCAGCGGTGTGGTTTCAGCCTCCATGGATGTGCTAAGGCCATTTGTGTGACCTCCATAGATGCATGGAGGCTATGCAAATGGCCTCCGCACGTGTAGAGGTACATTTAAGGGCTTTCCCTCCCTAATAACATCATAAAAGGGGCAGTGTAAGACATAATGGATAATGCCCTCCACTTGCTCTGAACCGCAAGGGCAAAGACGTTGCTCCACCGGGATATGCCGCAGGCATGGTTTGAAAGTATAAAATGGTAAACGCCTTCCTTAGTGGTGCATAGGTGAACTTAACCAGGTACTGTAAGAAACTTCTCTGTTTATTATATTGACAGTACCAAGGTGAAAACTTTGAGGACTGCACCATAACGGCCTCTCAGCTAGCATCCCGCTCAAGGAGCCAATCTCTGATGTCTTCTCTGGTCCGAGACTTAAGTCATCTTAAGTCTATCAAGGGCAGGGAATACAATTGCAAAATATAGGATAGCAAGTTTATCCATGGATTCCCATCCATACATAATACAAGTATATATATAATACAAAAATTTATCACCCCTAGGTTGTGGAACACACTCCCCCCAGATATGAGGGGATTATCTTCCTTGGAGGCCTTCAGGTGAGCCTTAAAGACCCATCTTTTTAGCCTCACATTTAATATTCGGTTTTAATTGTAATTGTAATCTGCTTTTAATCAGTTTCTGATTTTAATTGTTATGTATTTCTGATTTTAGTGTAAACTGCCCTGAGCCACCTTAGGAAGGGTGGTATATAAATAAAATAAATAAACAACATATTAATAAGTAGCAGGATTTAACTAAATGATGTTCCAAGAGGCGGCTATAAAATACTTTGCCAAATACTTTGCCAAATATTTAAATAAGAAAAAAGCTCTAGACCCTAAAATAGCTCTAATTATGCACTCAAGCTTTCATGTATCTGCCGGGACTTGCATGCCTTTAAAGGCACTGCCCAACTTCAATTCATGAACTGGCCATACACATGTCGAGATGGAAATTACTATATCTACCTGAATCAAAGAAAACTCTGAATTGAAGATTACCCCCTTTAAAAGTAGAGGTTAAACAGAGGATTTACAGCATTGACTCAAAAGGAACAGGACTCTGAATTTAAGATGACCTCCTGACTTCTAATATTTAAAAAAAAACTTGGGGAAAACCTAGTCTTGCATTCAGGTAAATACAGTATGATCGACTGATCTCTTGGAGTCAAGCTAGATTGCATGCCTATTGGGTGATTTGGGCTTCTAATGTAAATAGTATGGATGAATTCAAGCTGGGACCATGGTGGGGGAGCTTCAAGTCTTTGCCTCCATCATGGTCCTAATCTGGTTTGGGTTCCGCTACAGCTATTTGCTCCATAAGAAAGCACATTGGTGCCGATTTACGGGGGCAGGCAGCAACCACAGGGCCCCCCAGTTTGGATCAGGCCCACGGTAGGTGCAAAATGTTAAAATTCCACATGCCACATTCCAAATCCAGATCAAGTCCCCATCCATTCTATTCACATTAGAATAAACCAAGCATGCAGGCCAAGAACATGCAACAGGCCCATCGTCTAGTTTGGCCTTTTCAAAGCTATGAATCCCAAAGCAGTAGAGAGGCACAAAAGTTCAGCCGGTTTGCATATCCCTTCTCAGTCACTGGCTTTCCCTTGTAAAGGACCAGTTTTGTACTGAGCCAAAAACATCCACTCTTCAGAAGGAGACTAACATGAACATGAGCAGTCATCTGTTAGCTGCTTGGCGTTATTATTGAAACAGATTTCTGTTAGGGTTTTGTTGTTGTTTTTGTTTTCAGAAGCATCCTTTCAACAGAAACAGGAGACTCCTTTCAACATGCACTGCTGCCGAGACAGGAATGAGCTCCATGCAAACCAGAAAACAAAACAATGTTTGGCTGCAGTTCCTCAGGAAATCGTCCTCGCATCCCTGGTCTTTAGACAAGGAGAGCTCTTGCTACATGTCGCTCAGCAAGCAGCTGGTGAATGCTCTGCCGTCAACTTGCAGCACAGCTCCTCCAGCCCACTAAAAGGTTGAAGAAAGGAGCTCAATTAGGCAATTAATCCCTGACCCTGGAGTGTTTACAGCAACCATTTTCTGTTCTGCAAGTTTTAAAGGACAGGATGGAAAAGAATGACGGTGGCAGTGGCAATGGTGGAGCGGGGGGAGGTGGGGTGGGGGAGGTCCGCTGGATTGATTTCCAATGTTGATGTGCCAGAGCATGTGAAAAGTCAAGAGATCAGTTTGTGCATGATGGATCTCTCACTCGTTGCTATCTGTATTATTATTATTATTATTACATTTATATCCCGCTCTTCCTCCAAGGAGCCCAGAGCGGTGTACTACATACTTGAGTTTCTTTTTCACAACAACCCTGTGAAGTAGGTTAGGCTGAGAGAGAAATGACTGGCCCAGAGTCACCCAGCTAGTTTCATGGCTGAATGGGGATTTGAACTTGGGTCTCCCCGGTCCTAGTCCAGCACTCTAACCACTACACCACGCTGGCTCTCACTATGTTCTACACTATATCTTCACTACACAGTAGAGCAGGGGTTCCCAAGCTTGGGTCTGGGGTGGCCCTTCCATGAGGCATGGTAGTGAGGCGGTTGCCTCCGGCAGCAGGTTATTGGGGCTCCAGCAAAGTGGCGAGATGCCCTTCTGCCCCACTACTTTTATAAGAGCGTGCACACAAGGTAGGGGCAGCATTTGGCACCTTGCCTCAGGAGCGCAGAGGCCTGGAGCTGCCCCTGCTTGGGTCCCCACAGTGGCCTCCCTTTGGCCACTGTGGCTGCGGATGATGGGAGATGTAGTAGTCCAACATCTGGAGAGCCAGGGTTGGGAACTCTTGCAATCGAGGGCCAAGTTTTCATCGACCACGAAGCAATCCAAACCCCATGCCCTGAGTCTTAGGCCCAATTCATACAAACAAGCAACCATCCAGCCGTTTTGCATAGCCTTTTCACATAGGCTAAGAACGATATAAGGAAGCTGCCTTATACTGAGTCAGAACATTGGTCCATTTAACTCAGTGCTGTGTGTACTCTGACTGGCAGCAGCTCTCTGAGGTTTCAGGCAAGAATCTTTCCCAGTCCCAAGATGCCAGGTATTGAAGCTGGGACCTTCTGCATGCAAAGCAGATGCTCTACCACTGATCTACAGCCCCATCCCCAAATGCAATGATGTGGAGACCTGTTGGAATGGTGAGCTGTTTGTCAGCAATGGCTCAGTACATGGATATTCTTATTTCCACCACACCCCTCCTCACCCTCAGTTCAAGTAGTTGAAAATTGCTCCAGAATACAGGCATTTTTATCCCTTTCAAAATGAAGTGTTATTGCAGAAGAAAGGGCATTTTGTCCCTACTCTAGGGATGGGCACGAACCGAAGTGCATGCACTGGTTCATGCGCTGTGGGGAGGGGAGCCGTGAGCAGGATATTTGAAAAAGAGGAGTGCAGATCCTTACCTGCTCTCTGCTGCTGTATGCACCTTCCTGCTGCGATGGCGCTGCCTCCAAGAACCCACGTGTGGCGCTGGCACACACATGGTGTCTGCGCATGCGCAGGTGCCATTTGTATAATCAGCATGGTGTTGCTAACCATGCAAATGGCTCCCATGCATGAGCAGACACCATGTGCATGACAGCTCTGTGCGCGGGTCCCTGGGAGCAGTGCCACTCCAGCAGGAAGCTGCATGGGGCAGCAGAGAGCAGATAAGACCTGCTCTCCTCTTTTTTAAAGATCCCGCTCACCACTCCCCTCCCTGCAGCGCCGAACCGGCGCACGAAGCTCAGTCGATACACATCCCTACCCTATGCTACTTGTGACACAAGGTCCTTAAAATCTCAGTATTTTGAGAAGACTTCCAAATCTACTTTTCCCGTCCCCAAGGGCACTAGCCGTGCACCTGAAGATAGCACATTCCCTCTCAAACCAATAAACAGGCCTGGCTCACAAAATTGTTGGAATCTAGGTATAATGCAGGTCCGTGTGATTGTGTGAACCCATGCCAAGGCACGAGTCTCAGATTAATCTCAGGCCATAAACCACCTTGGTGTGGGTACACAAATTCATGCTAATGTCAATAACCCTAGATCTAGGGTCAAAAATCTAGATTCAAGCAATGGTGTGAACCAGGCCACTGAACCCGATGGGCAGTGCCTGCTTTTGGTGGGCCCCAGGCAATGCTTTAGAGAGCCTCACATGGTTCTCAGCCTGACTGGCCCTGGCTCTGTCAGGCTTAGCAGGTGGGATCAAGCAGCAGCAGCAGCAGTTAACTCTTCAGCTTCACTGCCCACGGGGACTCTTGAAAAAAAGGAGCTAATGCCACCACAGAGCTCTGGGTAAGCTTACTATAATGCTTATCCAGATCTCAAAGTTGTCAGGGCTTACTAGAAAACAGCAATGGCAAGCACAAGCTCCTTCTTCAGTGCCATTTTAGAATTTCCAGATTGCCCCCCCCCCAATAGACTTCCTGTGTCTGGGGCAGGGGCATCTGCAAATTCTAAAATGGTCCTGGCACAACTACTGTGTGTCGTGGTGCTGAAGGAGAAGTAGCTGCTTCTACTGCTGCTCAGTAAGCTTGCCAGGGCTGGGAGAGGGGGTAGGAAGAGAACAGAGGAGGCTTTCTCCAGGTGGCAGTGCATTCCCCTTGGATGGGCCCGGATCCCCCAGGCAGTGCCCAAACCTGCAGGACCCTGATGCTGATTCAGTCTTGACCATATCTGCTGCAGAATTAGGTGGTTGAATCCTGGGGGATTCTGAGTGGACTGCTGTACTTCAGGATGAATCTGGCAGTTGTGAATGCCCCCTTCTATAAATAAACCTCCCTGCAAGTTAGAAAGCTAGCACAATGGGAAGAACCATCTTGCTGTACTACCTTTCTACTTGCAAGGAGGGGTTGCTTTTTTTTAATGCAAGGGGGCCTTCAAAAGCCGTCTCCCATCTACATTCAGGAGTACTGTGTATTCTGCCACCTCAGAACTCTTACAACTTGCAGCAGAATATGGTGAGAAAAAGGCATAAGAACCATAGAATCATTCTATGACCTATACTGATTTCTCGCCACATTCTGCTTCATGTGTAGACAAGGCCTCAGCTGGGAATGGGGAAGAAGAAATGGACCCTTCCTGCACAGTTCTGTACCACAATGTCTTCTCTGCTGCACTTCAGGCCCTCAGATCTGAAGACAGGGGCAGGCGGGCTTGATTTAACCAACAAAGAGGGCAGACAAGAGGCACCCATAAGCAGGAGCTTTTCTTGGGGTCCCAATAGGCTTGAACAACAGCAAACAGCTAAGTGAAAACCAAGTACAGAAATGGCAAGCTGGAGAGAGAAAATTGGAAGGAAAGGATGTACAGGAAACCCAGAAAGCACAACTCTGTAATCAACATGCCACTAGAGATATTTTCTATTCCACCACGAAAGGCGTGAAGGAATTCAGAAAATACTTTCCCCCCAAATATTTGGCAAAGTAAACTAAGAAAGCCATTAAAAAGCAAAGCTATAAATGTGATTTGCCTTTTGGGGAGAAATGGGAGACAGAGCATTCTGTCTTGCAACAGGATAACAACAGGATAATAGGTGGAAACCTGTCAGGTGGTTAATAATAAATACCACTCCCAAATGCATGAACTATTCAAACATTCATTAAGTCTGGAGACCTTAATAAGCATCACTAAATTTTATTATGGCAATTACACTTGCAACAACTCAGACTCCTAACTTTCATGGCAATTGTAACTATGTCACAAAAAAGGGCAACTCTTCAGATTTATTTCTAAGCTGGGACACTGATGTTCCCTTTAATACTACTCTAAATGCTAAAGATTATGAACTTGGCTGGTTTTTATGCTTAAAACATAGTCTAAAGAAGTAATAAAATATCAAAAGTCAACTGGACATTTTTCCCCTAAGTGTTGGCTTCATATAAAATAACCTGACACAAAAAAGATTTTCCCCATCCCTTAATTCAGCTCTTCCCCCCCCCATCTCCAAGATCCATAAGAAATAGATTTCAGGGCTAATTCATATGATAAATATGAGAAGTTGACATGCAGAAGCTGAATTGCATTCTGGGCAGGTGGCAAAACAGTCACTGCCTACAACTAGCCTTCATTCTACCATATTGACTTGGCTGTGAGAATTGTCCCACATTAACTACAGTCCAAAGTTGTCTGTTAGCGAGAAAAGATCATGCTTCATAAGTATTATTAGAAGGAGAACATCAAGGGTCATAGAGGGCAGAGCCAAAAACCACCAAGTATTAGGGTCATGCATTTTTTTTCTGTTTTGTTTTTGGCCTGAATCCGAAACACCCCAATTTTGTTCTTTGTTCAAAATTGTAAAATCTTAATCTGAAACATTTTGGATTTTTAAAAAATAGTCCCTGGGCAAAACTAGTGGGTGGGGGTGGTAGTACCCAATGGGTGGAAGCTACCACCCAGATTTCAGAGAAATTGGGCAAAGGGCTGATTTTTGGTGAATTAAGATTTTCCCCATAGGGAATAATGGAGGTTTCAGCAAAAGTATAGTTTCACGTCAGGGGGAAAGGGGTGGCCCAGAATAGTGCCCAGTGGGGGGCAAGGAAGCTGCCAGAATTATTTCAAAGGAATTGGGCAGAGGGCTAATTTTTAAAGATTTAATGGAGTTTATGCATCTTTAAGGTTCTTCCCCATAGGGAAAGATGGAGGTTTCAGCAGCCCCATAACTGCACTTGGAGGGCACCGAGGTGGCCCAGAGTGAGTGGTGGTGTAGATTACATAGGCTGCCAACCGCCCCCATGGGTTGCTAATCCATGGGGTACTGGGTTCTGTTGTTTCTGAGATGTTTTGAGTTCTCTGGTTGCATATGAGAGTGGATTCATGGTTTGTCATTGAAAATCTCATATGCTACCAGAGAATCTACAGGCTGTGCTCAGGCTGGCAACAAGACAGGCATAGGCAATGGCATGGCATCTCTTAAGCGGGTGAAAAAAAATTCTTCTGGAACAAAAAAGCAATGCAGCAGATAAATCCATTCCCAGGTTGGCATGCAGTAGCCATTGCAGGCTGGCAGTCTGCGCTCAGGCTTGCAACAAGGCAGGCAGGCATAAGCAATGGCATGGCATCATCATGGCAAGTTGAGACATGCCATGCTGTGCAAACTAGTTCTCTCTCTCTCTCTTCAATGAGGCAGAAAGGCAGAATGGCGAATGAGTAACTAATGTTGAATGAATTGAAAACCCCTCCTTGAACTCCCCCACACTTGCCCTTTCTTCGACCCTTCCTCTGGCCAATGTGGGGTCAGTAAAGAGTGGCAAGAGGCAAAAGAGCCAATGGGGAACAAGGAGGGAATCATCAGCAGGTCAGCCCATGCTTTAGGTCACGGATAGGAAGGCTGGAAGGGTGGAAAATTCAAAGAGATGTCAAACACAAAATGGAGACTGACTCAGAGATCGCCACAAAATGGAGATCCAAAACAACAAAACGTTTTGTAGCCAAAACAGAGACGTATTGTTTTGTGCATAAAACTTTTGGAATTGGAAAACGGGAGTTTTGTTTTGTCTACAAAACACCTGAAACGGCCCGTTTTGTACCTGAAATGTTTTGTACCCGAAATGTTTCGCACATCCCTACCAAGTATAGCATTTTGTTTCTAAGAGTGTTTCGCAATAGAGGCCAAAATCAATGTAAGGCCTTGGGGATGAGGTCTCAAACCAGAGCATCCAATAGTCAGGACTAGACAACTTACTCCCTGCAGCATTAGAGTATCTGCCATAGCACTCCCAGTTGATGGCCAAAAAGGGTACTGCTGCTCACTTGACCAGGTGATCTGGGCAACCAACAAGGGCCTGCCTGGCCCTTGTAGCTTTAGGCATAGTCCTTCAGTCTGAAGAGCTACAAGGAGAAATTTTTCTCCATCCCCAAATTTCCAGTTTTGGGAACCTGGCATTTTACCCACACCCAGATCTTTGCTCAGTGTGCTGAACTTCAACAGCCATAGCTCAGTAGTAAAGCATTTGTTTTGCATGCAGAAGGTCCCAGGTTCAATCCTTGGCATCTCAAGTAGGGCTGGGAAAGACTCTTGCCTAAAACCTTGGAGATTCACTGCCAGTCATTGTGGACAATATTGAGCTAGATGAACCAATGGTCTGACTTGGTATAAGGCAGCTTCCTGCATTCCTATGTAACATTTGCCTCTCCTTGATTCCAATATCTTCCTCTGACCATCACATCCCTGCCTGCCCACTCTGAAACATGATGTGAACTCAACTGCTTGACATTGTCTCTGAACCCAGCTGAGGCCTGACCAATAATCAATGCAGCTAATGTTTTCATGGGATCAAGATGACTATGGTCAATGGAGAATCCCAATATTTGCTACAATTGTTCACTACTGATTTCTTGAGGTTACAAATTTAATTTTGTTATATTTTAGTGCACTGGTGGAAAAGTGGGATATACAGGTGAACTTCATTATCCGGGGTGTGTGTGTGTGTGTGTGTTTTCCGTTCCCACAGATTACCATGGGTAACGAAACCGGATAATGAGTAATTTAGTCTCTGGGAATGCAAGGGTTAGATTCCCAGACTTTAAAAAACACCAAAAAACATCCCCCAAAAAAACACCAAAATGTGCCAAGTAAAGTGCCCTACCATGCTCTGTGGTTCTCCTAGCATCCAGTGTGATTTCTCCTAGCATCCAGCAATGCCCCCCACCCAAGTCCAAAATAATCCCCCCAATTTTCCCTGGTATTTTGCTGAAATGAGCCACAAAATGGCTTCTGTGGGCAAAATGGCTAGAAGTGAGCTCCACAGTCATTTCTGGCCCTCTAGGTACCATGGAGATGTGTTTTTTAACCCTTTCATATCCTTGGATATTGAATTCAGGTGTCAATTAGACATGTGAATTGGGTGTCAATTAGACCCGAGAATACGAGTGATATAGAATCCGCGTATAATGAAGTTCTCCTGTATACATTAAATAAGTCAATACAATTATTTAGATGCTCTGATGATTGTCCTACATGAAGCTTATTGACCCATTAGGGAGAAAATATATGGAACATGTATAGTATCATGTGTAGTCAGGGGTGGAGCCACCATTGGGCCAACAGGTTCAAAGAACCCGGGCCGTGCCCAATCAGGGGCCGTGCCTCGCGGCCCGACACACCCGCCGCATCTGACGTCAGATGCGGAGGTGCTGGTTTAGCTCCCGAGCGGGGGCCACGTGGCCCCCGTCCAAGAGTTAAATGGCTGCTGCATTTGCAGCATGGCGAGGAGCGGCTCTTCCCTGCCTTTAAGGCAGGGAAGAGCTGCTCCTGGCTGTGATGCAAATGCAGCGCCAGCCTAGGTAGCTCCTGCAAGGGCCACATGGCTCCTTCGGGAGCTAAATGAAGGTGGCCAGGAGCGGCTCTTCCCAGGGAAGAGCCACTCCTGGATGCACTGCAAATGCAGTGCCAGCCTTCATTTAGCTCCTGAAGGGGCCATAAGGCCCCTTCAGGAGCTAGACTCTATCTGCTGCCAAACGGAGCCTTGCGGCTCTGTTCGGGAGCCAGACCATGCCCCCCACGTCTGACATCAGACGCAGGGGCATGGCTAGCCCCGCGTCTGATGTCAGACATGGGTGGTGGGGTGAGTGGGGCTGCCGTCGCAGCCGCACACAGGCCGCCGGTGGTCACGCTCCACCACTGTGTGTAGTGATTATAAGATTTTAATTTTGCTCGTTGCCTCTCTTTTAAAAAGAAACAGGAAAATGAATGGAACATCTAATAAAATCTATTTTATAATATTTCACAAGATTGTTGTCAGTGGGAGAAAAAGCAGAAAGGAAAACCTGAGATCACAGACAACTCCGTTTATTTTCTTGTGGAAACTCTTCTAATTTTAACTCTCCTTCATTCATTACAGCTGAGACCCATAATATTCCAATATGGAACAATCATTCAATGAAGTTCTGCTATTTGATACAAACCTAAAATACTGGGTATCTTTACTATAAACATGATTTACTGCAAGGAGTAATATACAGGTGAAACTCAGAAAATTAGAATATGGTGCAAAAGCCCATTAATTTCAGTAATGCAAATTAAAAGGTGAAACTGATATATGAGACAGACGCATTACATGCAAAGCGAGATAAGTCAAGCCTTAATTTGTTATTATTGTGATGATCATGGCGTACAGCTCATGAAAACCCCAAATCCACAATCCCAGAAAATTAGAATATTACATGGAACCAAGAAGACAAGGATTGTAGAATAGAACAATATCGGACCTCTGAAAAGTATAAGCATGCATATGTATTCAGTACTTGGTTTGGGCCCCTTTTGCAGCAATTACTGCCTCAATGTGGCGTGGCATGGATGCTATCAGCCTGTGGCACTGATGAGGTATTATGGAAGACCAGGATGCTTCATTAGCGGCCTTCAGCAATTCTGCATTGTTTGGTCTCATGTCTCTCATCCTTCTCCTGGCAATGCCCCATAGATTCTCTATGGGGTCAGGTCAGGCGAGTTTGCTGGCTAGTCAAGCACAGTATACTGTATACTTTTCAGAGGTCCGATATTGTTCTTTTCTTCAATCCTTGTCTTCTTGGTTCCATGTAATATTCTAATTTTCTGAGATTGTGGATTTGGGGTTTTCATGAGCTGTACGCCATGATCATCACAATAATAACAAATTAAGGCTTGACTTATCTCGCTTTGCATGTAATGCGTCTGTCTCATATATCAGTTTCACCTTTTAATTTGCATTACTGAAATTAATGGGCTTTTGCACGATATTCTAATTTTCCGAGTTTCACCTGTATGCTGCCTTTAAATGCCATGTCCCACTGTATTTAAATCTAGCTCTGCTAATTCTCTCCTCAACTGAATGATGCTAATGTTCATATAATGGCAATTCATGTAATATATTTCTCTCCTCATTATATGTTTACCGATTAAACATATAGGTATTACCCACACCTTCATTTGTGCATAAGTTTAGTTCTTACAACTTTTAATAAAAAGTTAACAACTTTAATAAAAGGATTTTATAGAGCCTAAATACATTAACATCATCATGCATACATCTCAGTTCCAGACAATATACTGCTAAATATATCCTATCATACAGCCCAGCTATGATTGTTTATTTATTTTAACGTATTTATTTAAGATATTTTTATACTTCCCAAAACTTAACGTTTCTCAGTTTACTCAGAACTAAGTCCCAATGAATTCAAATGGGGTAACTCCCAAGGAGGTGTAGCCTTAGCCTAAGGGGTCCTACACCTTAGCTGTAGTGGGGGAAGTGATGAATCACAGAATGTTAACAATCAGTCCAATTTTGGGTAGGAAGCAGAATAACAAAACCTTTGAAAGGTTGTGGGCTGCTGGAAGAAATGAAAACTCTGAATTAAATGCAGAAATAGATAATGAGCAATTAGCATAACTTAAAATAGTAGCGGTGGGTGGCCACGGACTTGAATCTTCATGCCAGACCTCTGAGACTCTATGTGTTTTCTGCAAGATCTTGAATATGACCCTGCCCCAACTGTACCAGGATCAAATTATACTATTAGTGCCTGACATCCAGACTAAATTACTCCTGAGTAGTCCAATCAAAATTAAGTAGTCATTTAGATTGACCTGAGTAGTACTATTCAGTATGTTAGTCTGGAGATTAATGACTTTCGACCCAAACCTATGAATGTTTACACAGAAGTTAGTCCCCTGACTTCAGTGGTGCTTACTCCCAAGAAAATGTGCACTGAATTGCAGCTTCAGACTGGGACTAAATTCCATTTGACTCAGTGAACCATACCCCTGAGTAAAAATATATAGGAGCTATACTATAACTGGTTCTTATAATTAATTGAGATGTTTACTCACAGTATCAAATATAATTAAATTCTGAAATTTTCTGGAACACTGGAGAGTAGGATTCACCACATTAGACTCAACACTGACAAATCATCCCTAATTTGTGCCCCAAGATATTCTCGCTAGGTAATTTCAAATGGTGGTTCCATAATTAAACAGGTAACAAAGGACTGCTGCCTTCTTCCCGAGAAACATAATTTAAAATAGAAACGAAATCAGTAGAAGTTGTAGAAGAAAAGCTGGCAGCTTTGAGCCGTGATGAATATTCAGCATGGCTAACTTAGTAATTTTAAGATTCATTCAGACAGATCCTGGTTCCACTCACATTTTCTTCATCTTCTTCCCTTTTAAAAATGTGCACCTAATTTATTACACAAGTCATTTATTTTTAATACAAATACAGTAGAAAAACTTACCAAAAAGGAAAGCAAGCAGCTTAGAGGGCCCCAGGAAGTGAAGATGTAAAATAGAAAGCTGCTAAGGAACAAAGTAATCAAACATCTAAAAATAGAGAGGAATAGTAGGAAGCTCCCAAGGAAATAAAAATTGATCTCCTATTGTCTTAAGATCCTGGTGCAGCAAGTTAAGATGTATAAGAAGTCATAATCTTTAACACACCATTTCCTTCCTACTGTTCCTTAAAGCAAAGGCAACTGATTAAACATCCTGCCACACACTGCAAGCCCTTACATTGCATTTCTTCCTTTTAAACCTGAGCAAGGTCATTCACATGTTAAATTGCTGTTCTCCACGTGAATATACAGAGATTGCAACATTGAATCAATAACATTACACTTTGGGACTTTGAAACCAGTTGTGGGAACATAAAAACGCCACATATTTCTATTGTAAATATTTGCATCTACTTTAAAGTGCTTGCATTTTACTTTTAGGTCAATGCATTGCACTAAATTATCTGTACATTCATTTAGGATTGTGCTCTTTTCTGTTTTACAATCAAGGATGTTCAGAAAGTGAACTGGGCAAATTTTCATAACATGGTAAATAACCTTACAGAGACCCAAGTTCTCTGTAAGACCGATTTATGCTCAACTCCAGTAGAGCGAGAATTCCTTCTCTTTTCTTATTCTAAAAAATATTTTCTTCATAAAAATATGTTTAAAAGATATCTTGTGTGGCCTAAGAGATCACTTACTTCCTCTTCCAGATCCTTCTTTCTCTCATGCACTAGTTATGCATGTTAACAGTTAGGTCTGCACCAGTTTTTATCATGGTAAAGGTTTCCTCTTCATCAATGGGTGGGTTCAGACATCATGCAGAACAATGGTTTATTTGTTATGGTTAGTCTATGAAGCTATTCACACGGCCATGCGAAAGCAGGCTGGGCTGCATTAGCCCGTTTTTGTGCAGTTGTGAGAATGTGGTTCTCAGGTGGCTAGCCCACCTAGAAACCCCTACCCCTAAACATGGTTAATGGAGCAAGCGCTCCATTCACCTTGTCCTTTCCATCATGTATGTGTCAGCCACGGCTGCCTGCAGCCACAGCTGACACACTCAGGGCAGGGGAAAGAGGGCAGGGGGGACCCCAGGAAGGCATTGCACAAGTGTGGAACCTTTCCTGAGGTTCAGGGGGCCGTTCCCCCAACCCCTAGAGCTCCCCGATGGAGCTGCAGCCGGGGGCAGGAGCGCCCAACTGGAGCATCCGCTTGTCTGGGTGGCCGATCCGGCCACCCAGCAACAAGCGACTGCTCGTGTGTGGGTCGTGTGAAGCGCCTCTATATGTCTGAACCAATGTCAGACAAAAAAACCCATAATGTATTTTGGGCCATCAAACCAACCTGAACCCAGGTTTGATAATTAGTTTATTTGTCCTCACCATGCTCTCCCACATCTGAACCCACAATCATGATCCAATCTTGGTTTCTTTCATTAGTTCCACCCTTGCAGGTTCTCTTGCAGAGGCAAGTCTAGATCATGGGAGGTAAGGAGAAGGGACAGGATCCAAGCAAACAATGATATGGCTAAACAAACCAAGATTCTGTAGCACCAATCCATGTTTGTTAAATAAATATTCATTTTTTTAAAAACCATGGTATTTTGTGATGTCTGAACCTATCCGTCTTCAACCCAGTTTTAAACCCTAGTTGTGGTGGCAAGCCTGGTTACTGTTCATAGTTGCATCAACACTGTATGTCCACATTAGATTTACAAATGCATTACTACTGTACAGAGATTTGCTGTTTTTCTCCAATATTATACACTTCTCCCCCTTAAAAGCAGTTTCAGTCCACGATCAGTACTGTCATTTTCCAGTTATAATACACTGTCCAAGATGCATATAATACATGGAGAAACACATTTTACAAGGCAGCGGGAGGCAGAGGGTGCACTATCCTACCAGGAGGAGGAAGGTGCACGCTCTAACCTGGAGTTGCCCGGGATTGAACCTGGGACCTTCTGCATGCAAAGCAAATGCCCTACCACTGAGGCCACTCTGCCAAGTATACCAAATAAAAACAAACAAACAAACAAGCAAGTGGCCCTGATAATTTAGGTAGTAATCTTGTTCACATTAACATTAGAGCCAAGGGACAATCCCTCCCCCCACCCCCCATCACGAGTTTAGAATTTGCAATTTTTACAAAAAACTCTCAAAGATTTGGATGGAAAGGTTTACAAATACAATATAAAATTGAAAGCACTGGAAGTGTAACTTTTGAACATCCACTCTACTGTCTGAACTGACGCTGCTCTAATCACACCTATTTATGACCTGTTAGGTAATGAATTGGGGGGAAAGTCACTCATAAAGCTCTGCCAAGGAAAACTGGCAAAAATGATTTTGAGCTGGGACTCTTCCAGCAGTCACGAAGTGTCAGATCAATGGAGTTTAGTTCAGTAGGTGCTAATGGAGATACTTTACTGAACACTTTCGAGTGAATAATTAGCTGGAATTCACTGAGCTGTGGCATCAATGCCTGCCATAAATAAACTGAAGGTACCAATGAAGGAGCAGGAGCCCAGGCCTGCCCTTGGCCACATGGACTCCCAGACGTATTTCCAATTCTCATTCAGGTTTTCACTCTATGAAAAGAGAACTTACCCACCTCCCACAGAGTTCCACAGGTAGTGAAGCGATCACATCATAGGCCATTGATCTGCTCAAAACCTTTGCTCCATATTCTCCTTATAAAAGACAACAGTGCACAGACCTGAAATTCTGGAAGGGCTTAACAGATAGAGTGAGAGACCATCCTGATCCTCATGGAGTGGTGGGCTCCTTTGCTGGAGGTTTTCAGAGGCTGGAAAGCCATCTGTCAGGGAGGCTATAGCAGATTCCTGTACTGACAGGGGGTTGGCCCAGGAAATCTCTAAAATGCTATGATTCTATCGTGGGGGAACTGTGGGAATGAATCACTGAAGACCTGTGACCTTGAGGTTCTGTTGCCAGATTTGGCTTTTTTAAAGCCAAATTTTGGGTTACGGCCCATTTGACTCACGAGTATACCCTTAGGTTCTGGCCACCGGGGCTGTACGGTCAACAGAATACAACTGTATACTAAATAGTCAAAGCTGAAACACAAAATTCCCAACTCCTTGTCCAGTCAAAACACAAAAAGAACTGTTATAGTCCTGACTTACACAAAGTCAGTTATGTTTGCTGAGAAATTTTGGGGAAGATTTTGCATATTCTAAAAATCAGGCATATGAAAAGTGGTATATAAATAGTAGTAATATTAGCAGCAGAAGTAAGAGCAGATCTTTCCATAAATTTGGGGAAATTGATTTGTACAGGAGGGTTCAATGTAATATTAAACTGAATTTTTTAAAAGGAGATAATTACCCTTCTCTCACTCCACCCCAAATTAAAAAAGAAAGCTTTCTGCACTGGGGAAGGAAGATGAGTAAAATGCTCAGAATTGCATTTTTATGGAAATTGGTTTTTTGTTTTTTTTTTAAATGGCAAGAGAAGAGAGCAAATCAAGCCTATTATATTAAAAAAATGCAAACTGGCAGCAGCAGCAGCAACTCATGATACTCCCTCGATGGGTGTTATGAAGTGCACAGTAACAAAGGCCAGGCCTCTGACATTACACACTGCACTCTGCCCCTGACGTCACTCATGTTCACTACACATCCCTGAGCAGGGTTTGCTTGGGCAGCTGTGATGGTTGGTTTAGCAAGGAGAGAAGGAGGAAGATTAATATATGGTAAATTTGTGGGGGTTTTGTTGTTGTTTTGTTTGTTTGAGGCCCTCTCGTGTAGGGTAATGGTTAGCATATTATACTAAGCCTGGAGGGTGCTGGGTTCAAATCCCAGCTCATTCATGAAGTTCACTGGTAATATTGGGGTAGTTACTATCTCTCAACCTGCTCTACCTTACAGAGCTGTTGTTAAAACAGAAGGGGACATAGGAAAGAACCAAATATGCTGTCCTGAGTTTCTTGGGGGAAGCATGAGTTAATAAGCGTCATAAAAGTGTTTTTCTAAATTTTTAAGTGGTTCATGCCATTTAATTTGAATTTTCTTTGATGTCCATTAGGAGACATATTTTAAAATGCAAAAGTAGAATTCACTCTACATACACGGCCTTCAGCAAGTGGTTATGTGCACCTTCTGCCATTATTGATCTGTGGCTAGTGGATTCCCCCCACCCACACACACTGATTTTTGTCACATAACATCAATAGTAATATTGGTATAGTCCATGTCTGGACATGTTTCAATGGCACCCTGAGAATTATGAGGTAGCCACCTTTCCCAACAAGTCTGTCCACAACAGAGTTAACTATTGCCATCCATTCTCTATCAGGACTCATGTTATGTCTATCACACAACCAAGAACTTTGTGTCCCACATCTTATTTAAGCCTTGATTAAGATACCTTTTGGGCCCCTATTTCCGAGCAGTTAATTTCAGTCTGATTTTGTCATTAACTGTACAGTACTTCATGATTATAATGATACCTAAAGGCTTGTAAAGGCTTAAAATAGTTTTGGATAAGAGTGAAGCAGTCAGGACTGTCGTAATTAAAATGACAGACCTCTGCTACCTTTGCTTTGTAATGTATTTTTATTCTTGTTTATTTCTTCCTGTTTTTGAAATATGGACTTTTATTTATTTTTATTTATTTATTACATTTGTACACTGCCCCAAACTTGCATCTCTGGGCGGTTTACAATAGTATAAAACAAGTTAAAATATATACAAAAACTTTAAACAATTTAAAAATTTAAAAATCAGCCACAAATTTAAATTTTGTTAAAGAGTAAAATATAAATTAACAACAGCAACAACTCTCCCATTCTCTTGATCTTGCCTTGACTACAAAGTGCTCTGTCTCTAACCTCTCTCTTTTAGATAACCCTCTGTCTGATGATCACTTCATCTCCTTCAGCACTGTTTATACTCCACCATCCTCAAGCTCTGCCTTCTGCTCCTCCCACAACTGCAGTCCATTGATACAGTGGCTTCCTTGCAGCACTGTCCTCTTTCCTATCTTTTGGTACTTCTGCCCACTCCTTCAACTCCACATTCCACTTTCAACTCATCTTTGTCCTCAACTCTGGACTCACTGGCCCTTCTCTCCCCATGGACTATCACCCCTGAACTACCCTTCTGCTCAAAACCTTTGTTCATGCTATCATGCAGCTGAATGCTTCTGGAAAAAATCAAAAGGAGTGGCTAATTTTGTCCATCATAAAGGACAAAAGACATCCCCTTGTCCTTCACCTCTGCCATGTGTCTCGCTAAGCAATATCACTTTTACAATAACACCATGATCCACACCCACTCTTCTCTACCTTGCTAAAACAGCAAACAGGCACCTTTTAAAAGTGGTGATTCATATATATATATATATATATGGAGGAGAGTGACTGGCCCTATACATCCCCAGCACAGCATCCCTCCAATGGCTCTTGCTGGTGTCTATTCATCATATTTGTCTTCAAATTGTATCATGACCTACAAAAGCGTTCTCCTTCACTGTCTCCCCTGTCCTCACTCTCCCAAGATTTTGACTCCCTCTTCACAAATAAGTTCCACATTCTGATATCTGTTCCACTCTACTCCTTCTCTTCTTTGCTAGCTCTCTCATTTCTACACCGTCCTTAACCCTTTCTTCCTTCTCCAGTGTCTCACATGATGAGTTGACTATACTGCTGTCCTTTTCTAACCCTTCCATATGCCCCCATGATCCTATCCCCTTTGATTGCTATATACCAACTGCCATTTTCCCTTCAGCACACAGAAATGATGCAGCTGGCAGCACACAGGAAGAAGGGGACCCACCAAGAGCAGCCCACTGGGATGTCCTCCTGGCCTGTCCCTTGAGCACCTGCGGAGCTATTCATCTGAATGGCCCCTAGACACACACACACACACACCAAGTACTTGCTCAAAGAAGTACTTGGAGCACAAATTTTGGGGGAATTCAGATTAACAACCAATCAAGGGACACGCCAGGAGGACATGATGCACCCCCTTCTTGTTCATGAGTGCTGTCGGCCCTATCATTTGAACTGTCCCATAATTAAATTTCCTTCTTCTCCAATTCCTTCCCTACTGTATTTAAAAGTGCGGCTGTGTCCGGAGAGGCCGGCTGTCCTTACCTCCGAGGACAGAGCGGTGAGAGGGCCCAAGGCGACAGGGACGAGTGGCAGCTGGGGAGAGATGAAGGAAAGACTGCCAACAGGCAAGGACTCAGCTCCAGTGGAGGAGGAGCTGAACCCTGATAAGACCAAAGGGGAGGCTTGACAGGATAACATCAGTAGCATGCCTCCCGAAGGAAGGAGGTCTGAGCAAGAGGAAGGAGAAGGGGGAGAGCATTGGCAACAGCTATAAGGGGTAATCAATTACAGGTAATAAAAGGGGTGATGGTCTTGTAATTGGGGGCAGGGCAGGTGGTGCATAGCCTGTGAGGAGGCATATAAGGAGCCGGCCAGGGATGAGAAGGAGGCTGGTGGAGAGTGCTGGGCCCTCCAGAGAGGGGCAGACACGAGGAACAAGCGGCCTGGGACAGAGGAGGCAAAGGGTGACGCTCAGTCCGCTCCCTGTCCCTGCTCTGAGGCCAGTCCCAATAAGCCTAGCCAGGCTGGGTAGAGGAGACAGGGACGTGCAGCGGGACATGCTGTTTCCTCCATTCTCCAAACAAACACGTTGACTCATCATGCCTCTACCATTTGATGAACTCTATCTTCTGCTCTCTGACTCCAAACTCCTGAAGAGCACCACTCACTCCCACTATCTCAACACCTCACAATCTGGCTTTCAGCTTCTACTCGCTATTAAAAACTGCCCTCAGTTAACAGCAAACACATAGGTTCTTTTATTCACACCTTACTCCCACTATACTGAATGCTTCTACATTAGAGCACAAGTTTATCCTACCCTAATATAAACATATGTGTCTTATTATGCACTTTTTGTTTCCCCCTCTATCATCAACATCATCATCACCATCATTATTATTCTACTTAGGTGAATCTGCCTTTGAATATGCCCAGAGTCAGATCTTCAGTCGACATCCATCTCACTTCTTTTTCAGTGAACTGAAACTTGGCAGTCACATTCCTAAAAAGTACCGAGCAATGATAGTAGACAAGACAAACAGCAGGACTCTTAAGGCTCAGTCCAAAAAAAGACAGTAGTGAGGGACAAGCCTATGATCAGGGCCATGCAGTACAGTACAGTGGTTGCTTCTGGTGGCAAATTTAAGGGAGCAGAGGATTTGGAGTTAGCCTTCCACCCTGCTCACTCCTCTCTGCTGCAGCCAACACTACTCTAGCCATCCCAACTCTATGGGTAGCATCACTCTAGCACAGGGATTCTCAGTGTTGGGTCCCCAGATGTTATTGGACTTCAACTCCCATAATCCCCAACCAAAGGCCATTTGGGCTGGGGATTATGGGAGTTGAAGTCCAATAACATCTGGGGACCCAACGTTGAGAATCCTTGCTCTAGCAGAACTCTATGGGGGGGGGATTTATCCTCCATCTTCTGGTTTGTTCTCCTCCATGGCTACCACTTGCCAGATGCACTAGTATTCTCACTCATCACCAACCCAGCAGCAAAGAGCAGATGTGGAATGGGAGGAATACCCAGGAAAGGTGGCAGGGGGCAAGTGTGGGGAAAATGGAGAGTGGCATTTGATTCCTCAGTTCATGCATCAAAACGTTCTTCCTATGCTGGGAGGCCCTGTCAATGGCTACTCAAGTTCATGGCTTGTTCTCCTGAATTCTTTGTACCATAAGGATTTCATAGCTGGAAGTGGCAGCCAGCTCTGCCTTTCACCCAACCACTTCTGGTGAGACGGTTGCAGTGATGGTTGTGCTGCAGAACGTCTGAAGCTAAATGAGGTGCACCACTCTTTTGGAACCACGCAGAGGCGGCTGTTCCCAGCATTTGGGTCCGCATGCCATATTGGGCACTTCTGGTACAGGAGGCTTCCTTTAGGGGAAGCAGAGTCCTGTATTGCCCAAGTGACAGCTGGAGAGGTCCATGGAGGGTGCTGGGAGGTGTGCACCCACTGGGAAGTACAGCTCTTTCAAGCATTTTCTCCACATTACACCTCCCAGAAGACTACACCTCCAAGCGCTCCCCATGGATAACTTCCAGCAGTCCCGGTAGGGCAGTACTGGGCCCAGCTTCCCTTTAAGGAGCCCCTCCCACATCAGTAGCATGCAGTACTATGCAGAGACAGGCTTGCTGGGAGGAGCTGCATCTCCACAGGAGTGGTGTGCATCATTCAGCTTTATGGCCCAAGCAGCAACCCTTTCTCTTTGGAATGGAATAAGCAAGCATCACTCACTTATGCCTTCATAACCATGAGGAGCAGCTTCGATGGACAGCCTGAAAATGTAGAAGTGACAAGATTTTCAGTACAGAGTCACTGCTATTAACTAATCACCAAGAGTATAATAAAAGATTTTTTTCTTGGTACATGTCTTGCTGAAAAGGTCACTACGCAACACTGTTCAGGGTAGTGCATGCATGACACAGTTCAGCTAAAATTGATTAGTGTAATTTTATGAACGAAACATTCAATTATTAGGTTGCACTGTATTTGGAGACTTTGACCCTGATTTATCCTGGATTTGAAGCCCAGATAATCTATGTGCTAAGTTCATCCTGGTGGATAATAGAAAATTCTGCTCCATTTCCTCTGGGACTTCATGCTCATTAGTCACAGCATACCAATTAAAAGCTTTGTCAGAAAACCAGAGGAATGCACATGTACAGACCAGGAAGCTGCTTTCACATCCCCTATGGATGAGTGGCTTTGTATGGGACGCCAAGAATCACATTAGTAGGTCGTGTGCATCAGTGTGCAAGATCAACAAAAGAATGGGATTATTATTTTTTTCAGTCAGCACAACTCTTTTAAAGGTTTGACCACCAATAATGAAAATATCCCGCATTTCCTTCTAACAAAACTAAAACTGAAGTCTGAGAGAGAGAAAGGGGAAAAAACCTGGGATATATTAGAATACAATGTGCAACTTTAGAAAAGCCTGTATGAAGAAAACGTTTGTGTCTATCCAGAAGCTTTCCCAATTAACAGGTGAACTAGTGGTTCAAAGGTGAACTCGGGGTTAATGCAGTGGCAAACTGCTTATGAATTAGAACAGCAACTAGTTTGCAAGGGATTATTGGCTTTATAAACCACTGTCCAGTGTTCCTAAAAGTAATTCTTAATTAAGAAAATAATAGGATTCAGCATCTGTGCTCTGATATTGCAGCCAAGTGACTCCATTTCAATCCATCTCAATCCAAGCGACTCCATCTCAATCCAAAAACTCATAATGGGACTCAACAAACGTGCAGATCTCTTTCATATAATGGTTTGCATTAAAGATTAAAACTTAAAAATGCGCAGCCTCCAGAATACGATTGATGACAGCAGGTTATGCAAAGAAATGCACATTAATACAGAGATACACACCAGCTGTTTATGAAGCCTCTTAGTATTATTTCATCACTTCCCCAAATGTTAACTTGTTGCTTCCAAAAATATTTTATTATGGATTTAAATGCCCAGATAGAGTTGCTGCTGCCATGAAACTAAGCATAAGCAATAAAGTCAACCTAAATAGCCATTTGTGCAAATCAAGTGCAGTATAACGACAATGCTATGGCAGATATTCTGTACTGCCAAAATATTATCTCCTAACACATTCTATCTGTGAGAGATATCATAACAAATCACGGACATTACGTTGTGGTGGATGCATTGGGAAAATGCACATAGGCAATGGTCAAGAAATGTTGGCTCTCTTCACTAGCCAGGCAAAAAGTTTACTCGTCAAGTTTACTCGTACATTACTCATCAGGATTTTTTTCACTCGCCAGACATCATTTTTCACTCGTCACAGACAAGTAGACTAGTAGATTACTGAGCCCTGCACATAGGATATAAATTCTTACTGAAGGATGTAAGCAGGGGATGAGGACTGAGAAAGGGAGAAATCCTATGTAGGAACAACATAGGATGCTGACTTATACTGAGTCAGACCATTGGTCTATCTAACTCAGTACTGTCCACACTGACTGGCAGCAGTTCCCCAAGGTTTCAGGCAGGAGCCCTACCTGAAGATGCCAGGGAGTGAACCTGGGACTTTCTGCATGCCGAGGAGATGCTCTTCCATTGAGATATGGCCCCATCCCATAAGGGGAATATTTTATGGTGCTCACACAGTCTCCCATCCAAATGCAAACCAAGGTGGACTCTGCTTAGCAAAGGGAACAATTCATGATCGTTCCTACAGCACCAGATTTCCTCCTGAGCATAGTATGGACCTTCACAGCTGTTCCCTAACGTGCTACTTTTTTTAATGGCTGAAGCGGCTGTGGTCAAGTCAGAGTTTTGGACAGTCCTCCACTTTGGGTCATCCTCTGGCTGGGATTTTGAGCATCTGTACTCAAATAAAGATTGTGGACTTTAAGCAGAATTACCATGAATTCACTATGAATTCTAGAATTCACTTTCCAATAAAACCCTGTGCATACATATGCAATCTGTGCACAGCGTATACACATACAGATCTGTACACACAGACATGTACATGTTATGTTGAATGCCTGTGCAGCAGTACACTTCCAATCTGTATTTAACCCTATTGTAACCCTAGTCCAACACCATGATTACAATTAGATAGTTAAAAATGTGACATTAAAAAATCTGCAGGACACTCAAGCATGCAAACATTGGCTCAGAACAATTCAAAGCAATTAGACTTCAGGTTTTATAGTCCTCAGTTTTTAGCTTTTTTATACTTGACACTTTTTTAAAAAATGTAATTTTAATGAGGTTTTAGCCTGGCCTTTTAACTTGTTCAACTCTATTAATATTTTATTTTCCATTGTATCTATTTTATTAATATTGTGAACCATCCAATGCAGTAGTGTACTGGAGGAGCGGGGTATAAATATTTTATTTTTAAACAAAACAAACAAACAAACAGATTGTGCCACTTACTTTGATGGCAGAAGCTGAAAAGCTGGATACTTTCCTCGTGACACAAGAGTCTGGTATCAGCTAATATAAAATTTGCATAGAACCCAAAGATCTCCCAGGATAAGTCGTAAACACTGGCTGAATAAAAACATCATGGAAACCACTGTAGAAGTTACAACAAAAAAGTAAACGGATCAAATGTTCCACTTCCCCATACCCGCATGTACACAAATGTTCTGTAATGGGATTCTGGCCATAAGGCTTGTAGAGGAAATCTGTCAGCCTCATGCTCAGGCAACTGAGTGACGTTCTCCAACTTGCCACAAGGTACTGGCAAGCAACAAAAATACCAGAGCACAGTGGGGAGGGAGGGAGCATTGGCCCAGTGACACTACACAATCGTGTCACTAACTGAAAGCAAACTTCTCACAGTCTAAATGAGGGAGGAGAGAGGAATGTGTCAGTCCATTGCCTGATATGCTGGTGGGCAATGAAATATATCTGGTGGGCAATGAAATCAGCAGAACAGCATGACAAGACATGACAGCATTGCCCTGTTGCATGAGCCATAGGCTGACACATCCTCTTTCTCCTTTTTCATTTGTTCCCATAACACAGCCAAATCTGTAGCCATCTGATTAGCTACGCCGTGCAGTGACGTCATCATGTTATCTTGGATTACCCAGGATCATGAAACTGAGAAAAGGTCTATGCAGGGCTAGGAAACTAGTGTAAAATACAAACATTATTGTTGTATGCCAAGATTATTTGCTTGTGAAAATCTGATGCAGCACTAGCAAGAAAATATAATATAAAAATAGCAGCCATGGGCTCTGATCGGCAGAATACTTCTGATGTCACTCCTGCATGTGCAGGTTCCTGTACTCACCTTAATGACAGGGGCAGCTCCACAAATACAAGTGATCTGCACACTCAGAGATGAGCCTGATTTTGGCATTAATGGGCAACTCGCACGTGAATAATCTCCACTGCCCCTTTTCTAGATGCAGTGGTGGGGATTGTATGTCTTATGGGCTCAAAGCACAACCAAGAATCCATGGGATCATGAATGCAACCTGTACGGATGCCACGCCTGTGTGCTCCCTCCTCCTTGCTTCCCTTTCCACCCTTCTGTAGAACCCAGAGGAAAGAGTTGTGGCACGCAAGGACAAGGCAGTGGAGTAGAATCAGGAATATTAAAGGTTTAATGAAATTGATATTATTTACAGAGAGGCAAGTGCAGGCTGCTTTCCATGCTCTTGCTGCTGGTTGTTTGGTAGCCACATCTCTATTCCAGGGCTGGACTAAAAGTAACTAAACCACCATTCAAAAGTTGGCCTGGATCAAGGAATGGATTAACCAAAAACACCACACTTACCTCACACACCTGGCCTCTGCAAGAGAAGAATCCTGTTTTGATAAATTACAGCTCCATATGCCATCTGAATGCAGAAGCTGTGATTTAACAGCCATTTCTAAAGCAGGTTATAAAATCCTGGTTTCATATCCTGCTTTTCAGGCAATGTCTGGGTTTGTTACAGTTGAGCACGTTAAGAGTCCTCTCACAAACAGATACACAAGAGGCCCATTCACATATGTTCAACACTCAAGAGTGTACCGTGTACACAGGTACACATGTACAGTCATTCACATGTTGTGTTGAACCTCCTATTTATACCATGCATTTGAAGGACCTATATCCAGTTTCACTTTTAAAGCGATCACAGGTACAATCATTCACACAAACACATGCACAAGTGTACAGACATCTGTACACTCATACAGAATAATGTCTGAACCAGGATAAGGTGAGGAGAAGAAACGAGAAGGCAGCTTGCAGGGTTTGGGTTGCATTCATTCATTTGAATTGGCCCTCTCTGTGAAATTCCCCATAATTAGTTCTTAATTCTCCACTCTGTTCTCTGGGAGAGGGAGGTAAGTTGACATATAAGTGAACACTAACCAGAGCTTTTTGAATTTTGTTATTCATCCTTGGAAAAGAGCCACAAGAACCAAAAACGCATCAGAGGTTTTATAGAAGCAGGAAGAATATTTTTAAGCTTGACTGAGTAGCGTGAATTGATAATAAAGAGTTTACATTTCCTCATATTTGTGTGTACCACAGCTGTTTTCTACAGACAAAGCCTATGCACCCTGGCTCAGCTAGGCCTTAACCTGAGAGCTGTAACTTGTGCCTGCACAAAATCTGTTTCTCCGCCAGAATGGAAGATTGCCTGACACCACATACTTCTTTGGACCTGCCTTTTCACCTTTCCTAAAGTTTTCCTGAAGTTTAATTACTTGAAGACAACTTCCCTATTCACCAAGTATGAAAGGCTCAATTCGGCTTTTCCTTAAATGGCCCTGTAATGCAAATATAAAGCCTACACTGGAAATAATTTACGTTTAAGCTCTCTTTGATGTTCTGTCCTACATTTAAAAAGTAGCAGACATTGCGAAAGGACGTCTCTGGCTTCTTCTCCCCCCTCCCTTTTTTTTTTGGCCATTGTGAGTGAAAAAGGCCAAGAAGGAAACAGAAGGCTAAAGTGCTAAATGGTGACCTGTTGAGAACTATGGATGGGTTTCTCCACATAGACAATATAGTTTTCTTCAAGAGCAGTTCAAGGCTCCTGTCAGAACAGTATGAATTTGGCAAGCTTGATTTGTGAAGGCAAAAACTGCTTTGGAAATGTCGAAACCCTGGGGATGAAGAGTTCTTTATTTGGCACATTTCGGATAGGTGTTTTTGATTAAGATTAGAGGTCCTTGCTTGAGTGAAAAGACAGAACTGTCTACTTCTTCAGTTTGCTGCTCAGGTTAATGCGCTAGTATTGGCAGGCGTCTATTCATATTCAATATGAATTCATATTCAGCAACTATCTTTCTTTGTTAGGTCATCTAAAATGAAAGAATGAATTAAGATGCTTTATTTTTCAGTGTTCCATCGCCATATCTACTGTACTTCTTCTTCTTCTTTTTCCCCAGGCAACAGTCCTGACAAGCCAGTCTCATCAACATAATCATCATCATCATTATTATGATAAGGTCGTTCACATGACCAGCCCTATCTGGGCTTGCACAGCCTTACCCGGGTAGGGCTGGTAATGCAGAACACCAGGATCGGTCCCAATTCTGCTGCTTTGCATCAGGGTAGCTTGGACTTGATAAAGGTAAAGTGTGAGGTCGAGTCGGTGTTGACTCCTGGTGACCACAGAGCCCTGTGGTTGTCTTTGGTAAAATACAGGAGGGGTTTACCATTTCCCACACAGTATGAGATGATGCCTTTCAGCATCTTCCTATATCGCTGCTGCCCAATATAGGTGTTTCCTATAGTTTGGGAAACATATCAGCGGGGATTCGAACCGGCAACCTCTGGCTGACTAGTCAAGTCATTTCCCCGCTGTGCCATTAGGGGGTATTTGGGCTTTGTACCCAGTCTAATAGTGAGGCAGAAGGGCACATGAACACTCTTCTACCCCACCCCCGGTCATGTGACTATTCAGGCTGCCGGCAGCCCGAGCATTTATAGAGCTGAGTGGCAAGAATGGCCGGCAGCAGGGAAATCCGCCAGTGCACTGCACTCCTCACACAGGACATTGTGCAACGTAGGAGGCCACACCCTGCATTCCCCTCACCACTCCTGGAGCACTTGCACATTGGGCATGTGGGGATGTGGCACTGGGAAGCCAGGAGCGGCACCAAACGTGAGGGGGAAGGCAGGAAGGCTCCTGCCTCCCCCCACCACGAGTCCTCCCCAGGCTGAGTAAGTGTTGGTCATGTGAACAACCTTGATGTTTATGACAATCCTTTCCCCTCATTTTTGAGGCAGGGGTGTAACTGTAATAGGGCGAGGGGAGACAGTTTTGTGTGGGCCCACTGCCTTGGGGCCCCCCCAGAGGCAAGTCACACGACTGACTCCCCCAGCCGCACACCCACCCAGGCTTCATTCAGTTGTATTCATCCTCCGAAATTGATATGAGTGTTAAGACCTGGAGCTACCAGGACAGCATGTCTTTCTCTAGTACCATTAAATGACTTGCATCGTCCACAATTTACAAAACCTTAAAAAAAAAAATTAGGATGATATTCTATTGCGGCACATAGGTATGTATGTATGTGTGTGTATATCTATATCTATATCTATATCTATCTATCGGAGCATAGGGGTGTGTGTGTGTGTATACACACACACACACACACACACATAACACTATGCTTTTTGTTACCACTATTCAGCCTTATTTAAGATTTCTTTACTTCATGAGCTGAGCTTCAGTGGGGGGTGGGATGGGGCATCTTAAAATCTTGTCTCTGGGCCCACTCCAACCTTGCTACGCCCCTATTTTGAGACAATGTTTTCCCTTTGAAATAGTCTATACAAGTATGCTTGTCCTCTTCCCTTTTCTGAACCTTTCCAACTTTAAGAAACTGCAACTACTGAAAAAACCCAGAGATAAGGCAAACACCATTTCACTGGATTACATTAAAAGACCGCATCTGACAGTGATTTAAATCTTTGTTTTTTAGTAGACTAATTGCTTCTACCTATTTTACACATGAGGCAGAATAGCACAGACTGTTGTGATTCTTAAAAAGAAAAATGTAACCTGTAATCTTTAATACTGCTATGCATTGAAAGCAATATATAATATGCAACAATCTTAATTATTAAAATTAGACTGCCTATGTATTTGTAACAGGGTAGTTTTATTATCCAATATAGTGATGATTACAAATCAGAACTTTAATTAAGGATGTAATGTAGAAAATGTAGTTCAAGTATATAGAAACATTTAATGTACACAGAAATTAACACCACAACATTTTAAAAACTTACTTGCAATTCTCTTGTGAAAATAAGCCAGAATTTCCAGTTAGCAGAATAATGTAAAGCATCCAAGAACTGCACTGCTCTGCTTCATTGGGGGTAGAGCAATCGTTTCGATTTTTTCGTGTGCCATTTTTCAAGAGACTAAAAATGCAACACTTACTCTTTTAAAGGGCCCTTGAGTGGAGACTATTGGGATCTTTTTTTCCTCCCAGTGCTGCGTGGCTGAATATTCCCTTCAGTCAAAGCACTGTGCTCCTTTTATCTGTTGCGACATTTATCATCACCCAGCTTATGTTGTGTTACTGGTACATGCAGATATTTGAATCAGAATGAGACAGTCCTCTTTAAGTTGTATGCATTAAAGGAAAACATGGGGTGGGGGGATTTCCTGCTGAGAACTCCCAGTAGAGGCACAAATTCAAGGGTGTGTGGAAACAACTTGTCAAAGCTTTCTCTTTAGTTTGCATCAACAGTATGCATCCAGCAATGAAAGGATGAATTCATTACTACTGCTCTTCAAGATAACCCTGTAATATATCTCCCATTCCCTAAGCAATGCTCAGCTGAATAACTCAACAAACCTGAGGAAAAAGCTATGGCTGCGTTCTTCTCCCTATAGTGGAACAGTTTTAGAATACTATTATAAACCAACAGAAACAAATATATAGGTAAAGATATAGCTAAAAGAGCAAAAGGTGACTCCGTTTATAAAACAAAACATGCAGAGGCTTCTCCCTCCGCCCCCCGCCTCTCTCTCACACACTTGTAAAACCAAGGTCTGGAAAATTATTTCTTGAAAGGATTAATAGCATTTCCATCCCCTCTTCAACAATATACTTCTGAGCTCTGCACGTTTCATTTAATAAATTGACACAGTTATAGTTTGATGTCATGAATATTCTGACATTCACACAAAATAAAAACATCACCTTGACCCACTTGGCATGGGCATATGACCTCAGGTGAGATAGCAGCAATATTTTGATTTTTGACATTATTTATTTTGTTACATGAATATTTTTTTCTATATCACATACTCATGGCAGCTCACGAGTGTCAATACAGAGACTACAAACTCTATCATCCAGACCAAATATTAAAAGCACTGCTGGTCAGTCTTCTCGAACTAAAAACAGTGTGAAGCATCCAGTTTAACACTGATCGTTCATTAGAAAGCTACATGTATGCAAGAAATTTTGGCAACCCCCTCCCCCCTTTATTGGTTATCCCCTAAAATATGTTCCTGAGAGCTGGGGGAACCTCAGGGACATACTTCGGGAGTAGTGCAGGGAAGCAGAGGCATCATCAGAAATTACTGTGCAGGTTTTGGAGCACATGTAGAGAGCAATTCACTTTAAACCGCCCTGAGCCATTTTTGGAAGGGCGGTATAGAAATCAAATTATTATTATTAATGCCCTCACGCACAATTCACTTTAATGAACCTGGTACAGGTCTCTTAGCCACCTAATGGTGCAGCTGGGAAATGCCTTGACTACCAAGCCACAGTTTGCTGGTTCGAATGGGAAACACCTATATCGGGCAGCAGCGATATAGGAAGGTGCTGAAAGGCATCATCTCATACTGTGCGGGAGGAGGCAATTGTAAACCACTCTTGTTTTCTACCAAAGACAACCACAGGGCTTTGTGGTCGCCAGGAGTCAACACTGACTTAACGACGGTGTCTTTACTTTACTTGATGATACAGATAGGAAGTTTACCACTGTATAATTGTTGAACAACGTGTAAATAAGGGAAAATCTTTAAAGACGCATCTGTTCACCCAGGCTTTTAATTAAATACCATTTTAACAGTTTTAACATACTGTTTTAAAATTAAATTGTTGTGATGTTTTAACTGTTTGCTGTCATTTATTTTAACCAATGTTTTAATTTCTCTGCTGTCATTTATTTGTTTTAACTAATGTTTTAACTTTCCTGTTGTCATTTCTGTTGCAAACTGCCCAGGGACGCAAGTTTTGGGTGGTTTAAAAATATGTCAAATAAATAAATAATAAATAATGAGTATAGTGCCCCTGATGCTGTACATGCATGCAGGTGTCTGTACACCCATGTACACCCATAGAGGTCTTTTCTGTGAATGACTATGCAAGTGTTCACCTTAAACACAGTGTTTAGAGTGTTTTACACTTTACAGACCCTCTCAAACGCAGGTAGAGATAGGAAGCATACTCCTGTACCTGTGCAGAGGAACATAATGTCTAAATAACTGTACGTGCATAAAGATGTATATGTGCATGAACTGCACACAGTCTGTACATGCTCTGGACATAATGTGTGAATAGAATTTATGTCCACGCATTACCCCTAAGCTTGAATGTCTGGGCAGGACAGACTGCCAGATCTTTGGGGAAGCGGCATTCTTCTCAGTGGCGGGAATAGGAGAGCTGCAGTGAGAAGGAATCATGTTTGGAATGAGGACTCGGTTTTATGTTCTGAATTTAACAGATATTTCATTAGGAATTTCCCCTAACCACAGTGTTTTAATAATATCTTGATTTGATGTCATGCAACAGCTTAATACTTTTCACACGAGTCCTCAAGCCAAATAATTATTTGAGAAGTCCAGATTGCATTTTTTTTATTAAATAGTGAGATCCAAGCCCTTATGATGGGGAGGCAGCAGTGGGGAGGCAGGAGTTCAGGATGCCTAAGGGTCAAGCAACAAAAGCACAAATAAATGGCCTGAAATGTATTGCTTCTTAAACATTTAGTTTAAGCCCTTTTCAGTGCAAGAGGAAGATGGAGAGAGTCACTGTCCCATAATTCTGGGGTTTAATAATATTGAAAATGCATTCCTTCTTCATATATCCAATAAAAGAGATAGAATAGCCAATAAAAATGATAGGAGATAGCAAAAGAAATGGGGGAAGGAGTGGAAGGGAGGAGTGGAATGCAAAAGAAAGGAGGAGGCTGGGGTGGGGAAAGTATCAAAAGGCCTCATAATGAGGAAGAACAGAAAGGAAGAAGGCTGTGGAAAAGTGAAGAATAAGGAAGGGAGAAAAGGCAACACAAGGAACTAGAATGAAACAGCCAAAACAAAACAACAACAAAAAGGTTGATGTTGGAGAAAAGTAACCAGAGAATGTAGTGCATATTATAGTCCAGAAAACCATGCTATGATCCATTAAGAGCAATCTACGTGTGGATCACACTTTCCATGAAGGCAAAAGTTCATGCTTCATAAGTTACCAGTCCGCTTCCAGGCTAGATTCAAGGTACTGGTCTTGACCTTTAAAGCCCTACACAGCTTGGGGCTGGGGTACCTGTCAGACTGCATTGACCTATATAAACTTGCCAGGGCCCTCCGCTTGGCATCTCAGGCCCTGCTCATGGCGCCGCCACTAACAGAGATCTGGTTGGTGGGGACCAGGAACATAGGAAGCTGTATATACTGAGCCAAACCACTGTCCATCTAGCTCAGTATTGTCAATTCAGATTGGCAGTGGTTTCTCCAAGGTTACAGGCAGGAGTCTCTCTCAGACCTATCTTGGAGATGCCAGGGAGGGAACTTGGAACCTTCTGCATGCAAGCATGCAGGGCCTTTTTAGTGGTGGAGGACTTTCGGTGGAGACAGGGCCTTTTCAGTGGTGGCCCCTCGGCTTTGGAACAACCTCCTCAAAGAGCTTCGCCATGCTCCCTCCCTCAGTGTTTTTTAAAAAACCAATTAAAAACACATCTTTTTAAAGAGATGTTCATCTTTAAACATCTTTTAAGAGCCCCTGGTGGCGCAGTGGTAAAACTGCCGCCCTGTAACCAGAAGGTTACAAGTTCGATCCTGACCAGGGGCTCAAGGTTGACTCAGCCTTCCATCCTTCTGAGGTCAGTAAAATGAGTACCCAGAATGTTGGGGGCAATACGCTAAATCATTGTAAACCGCTTAGAGAGCTCCGGCTATAAAGTGGTATATAAATGTAAGTGCTATTGCTATTGCTATTTTAAAAGTTTTATCTGCTGCTTATATCTGGTAGGTTCTTTAGTTTTTATAGTTCTCAGTTTTTAGCTTTTTATTAATAATTATAATTGTAACAACTTCTAATTTGAAACTTTTTTTTAAAAGTAATTTTAAATGTGGCTTTAGCCTGGTCTTTTAACTTGTTTAGATTTATCTATCTATTTCATTAATGTTGTGAGTCACCCCGAGCAGTAGTGTACTGGAGGGGAGGGGCACAAATATTTTAAATAAATAATAAATAAAAATCTGCTGCATTGGGAGGAAGTGCTCTACATCAAACTTTCTGCCTGGTTCTGTGCCCAGTGGAGATCCATGTGTGCAGCTTCACATGGCTGTGTAGAGGGAGCTGACCTGCTCTCTCCACTCAGCATGTCTTTCTCTAGCACCATTACATGACTTGCATCATCCACAATTTACAAAACCTCTTAAAATTTAGGATGATGTTCTATTGTGGCACATAGGAGATAGATACATATTTAACACTATGCTTTTTGTTACCACTATCCAGCCTCAATTTAAGATTTCTTTACTTTGTGAGCTGAGCTTCAGTGAGCAGAGGGGGGCGGGGGCTATTTAAAAATCTTGTCTCTGGGCCCACTCCAACCTTACTACCCCGCTGGAGAGAGCACAGAGAAGAAGCTACCTTGCTATGTTACGTTGCTTCACGAACCCACAGTTAGGACATTTACTTGCAGTAATCCATTAAACTATTTAAGTCATTTTGAGTGCCCTCATAGCTCAATAGGACTCAGAGTTTTTAAAGTAGTTACACACACACACACACACACACACACACACACACACCAGAAGATCTAAAGTGACATTACAAAATATTGCCTAGGGTGCAGATATTTTTATGTGCATCAAAGAAAAGAGTGCATTACTGAGGTATATGAAGAAGTCTTTTCTAAGAGAGTCCCTTCATCCTCATTTCTGCCATACATGCTGCCACAGGGGCAATTACATCACACAGCACTGCACTAAATCTATTTATTCCCTCTAGCTTAAAAAAAAATCATACTATACAAATAATCAGCCTAGCTACTCACACCAATCATAAAAAGATTAATACAGGAAGCTATTCTTCTGCTTTGCATTTCTGTTCACTGTACTAATAGGACAGCTGTAAAGTTTATGTGCCCCATAAGTTGCGAGAAAATACATTTTGCTCCAGATAGCTAGCATAAAAGTAATTACTGTTATAAACATACAGCACAGTAGAGTCATATTTGGCAAGCATACGGATTTTATGTGAAGAATCAACAGAATGCCAGATGCCGGCTGGAGGGAAAGCTTCAGATTGGAGCACAAGCACAATTCAAAATCTAGGTCCCTTCATCTGAATATTATTCTTCATTCTTGGTAATTATGGCTCCCATATTATGGCTTACATTTCAGAGGGACTTCACATGTAACTACTTATCTCAAACTATAGGAACATAGGAAGCTGCCACATACTGAGTCACACCATTGGTCTATCTGGTTCAGTATTGTCATGACAGACTGGCAGTGGCTTCTCCAAGGCTGCAGGCAGGAATTTCTCTCTGCCCAATCTTGGAGATGCCAGGGAGGGAACTTGGAACCTTCTGCTCTTCCCAGAGCAGCTCCATCCCCTAAGGGGAAGATCTTCCAGTGCTCACACATCAAGTCTCCCATTCATATGCAACCAGGGGAGAACCTGCTTAGCAAAGGGGACAAGTCATGCTTGCTACCATAAGAACAGCAGGAAATAAGACATATGAAGCTCCCTTATTCCACGCCAGACTAGTATTCTTTGCACTGATTGGCAGAGGCTGTCCAAAGTTTCAGAGGGCAGCCTATCCCAGCCATATCTGGAGATGCCAGGGATTGACCCTGAGACCTTCTACATGCAAAATATGTGCTCTGCCACTAAACTAAATAGCATCCACTGTCCAGCCTGTACTCCCATCTCCAGACAGTAGAGGATAAAATGAGGGGAGGATTAATATTTTTAAAAGTCTCATTCTGTTAGCCACAGAACATTTTTCAGGTAGGGTTATGAAAGGTAATGTCTCATTCTTGACTAGACTTCCAAGAATGCGAGGCGAAAGTCTGCTTGGTTGATCTCATAAGAATGAAGTGAGTTTACAAGCATACAGAAAGGGAAATAAAAAGACCTCCTCAGTGCTCTGACTGCATGAGAAATCCAGAGAGAATAACAAGGATGCCGTTTGGAATGTCAAGTACAGCACAGGGACACCTTAACTTACAGTTTATGTATTATCTAAACATTCTGGGTTAGTAGCCCACTGAGCACGACCATGAACAAATTCAAGTTTATTCTTGCAAAAAGATGAAAGAGGAAGGAGACTAGCTATGGAGATATTTGATAGGTTTCAGTCACGGGATATTTGCTGGGTTTCTGCTCCGAGAGTCAAACTGAGCATTTTAATACTCGAGTCAGCTGTTAGGAAATTGAACAAAGATATTATTGTAGCGTGCTTGACTTGGGACTGCCCTTGAAGATAGCTTGGAAACTTCAGCTAGTGCCACCTGGCTATGGATAAGCACAAGTCAGCTTGCTCATATTACAACTACTTGGAGACATCTGTGTTGGCTGCCAGTCAGTTTCTGGGTTCAATCCAAGGCGCTGGTTTTTACCTGTAAAGCTCTCAATGGTCCAGTTATCTCAGGTAGGTCAGTGTCAGGGGTCAGCATAGTTGGGCAACTGTGCAAAGAGACCCACTGCTGATCCCAGAGGCTACCACTGTGCCCTTAGCCATCATGTGCCCTTAGCCATCATCCTGCTAACTGGGCAAAGAGGCACCTTTTAACGTGGTGATTCTCTTTATTGAGCAGGGGGAGATTAACTGGCCCCTATCCACCCTCAGCACAGCATACCTCCAATGGCTGTTGCTGGTGTCTGTCTTATGTTTCTTTTTAGATTGTGAGCCCTTTGGGGACAGGGATCCATCTTATTCATTTATTATTTCTCTATGTAAAACTTCCCTGAGCCTGAGCCATTTTTGGAAGGGCGGTATAGAAATTGAATGAATGAATGAATGAATGAATGAGGTGGTGGCTAAGTCACAGAGCCCACCCAGGTGAGAAGGCCATGGAGGAATATTTGTCAGGGACCCCCTGAAACCTGGGGCTGGCCCTGATCTCAGGGAACATGAGAGCCTTAATGAATCAGGCCAAGGCCTATCTAGCCCAACTTCCTGTTTTCCACAGTGGCCCACTAGATGCCTCTAGGAAGCCCGCTAGGAGATGAAAGAAAGCCAGCTCTCCTGCTATTCCAACTGGTGTTCAGAGGCATTCTGCCTCTGAGCTTGGAGGTAGCCTGTTACCATCAAGACCAGCAGCCATTAGTAGACCTGTCCTCCAAGCATTTGCTAATCCCCTTTTACTAGTGGTCACCACTACATTCTGTGGCAGAGAATCGGACAGATTAACTATGTGCTATGTGGGGAAAGTTCTTCCTTCCATCAGTACCGAACTTCCGGGCAATCAGTTTCATGGGGTGACCCCTGCTTCCAGAGCTATGAGAGAGGGAAGAAAACTTCTCTCTCTCCATTTCTTGCATGCATGAAAAAATGACCTTAAGCTCTACTAAGAAAGCATAGGCTACAATGGTCCAGGGGCAGCCTGTTCCTGGTAAATTACAGTCCTGATTTGACCTCTTGGGGATGTCTTGTTCAATTGCTAGAGCTCTCTGTCTTCAGGATTCAGTGCAGACATGAAGAAATTTGCAATGGATATTAGGGAGTGTGGTGATGAAAGAGAAGCTGGCTCTGTGGTGGGTTTGGGACCCACTGGTGCTGACTCAGGGGTCCCTGACCTTGAGGGGGCTTCCTCAGGAGGCTACAGCCCCATAGTTTCCTTCTAGCCCAGTGGTGTGATCTAGGGCTGGGACCAGGGCCGGTTCCACCTTCCTGCACTCCACTACCTTGCTAGAATCCGGGGTGGCATTCAGCACCAGTTCCACCCCCTCAGTATCAGACCAGGAGTCCCTACTGAGAGAGGGGGTGGCGACAGGCTGGGTCATGACATTTTCTAACAAGTTGTATATTAAAAGACACCATCTAAAATTGCATCATCAGCTACCTCAGGGATGTCTATGGGGGGAACTAGGGTTTGACCCTGCCCCAACACTCCTGCAATTGAACACACAAAGTTGGCTTGTTCATGAAGCTGCCTTGTAACTCATCTAGCCCAGTATTGCCCTCTAGTGATTCAAACAGGGGTCTGTCCAACCACGCTGCCTCCTTTTAGGTGGAGATGCAGGAAACTGAAAAGAAGGATTACCTACAGAAGGCATTCTTCCCATGTAGCCAACCCATCCAGCCACTGACTCTAGCAAAGCCTGCTTATGAGATACCAGGGCTGGAGCAACCATGAAGCAGGGTGAAGCAGGCTACCCAGGCAGCAAATTGTGGACCAATTCTCAGGGGCCGAATGGCAGCCCATGCAGCAGCAGCTGCCTCCACAGAGCAGGGATGCACTTCGGCCCTCTGGTTGCTACTGGACCACAACTCCCATCATCCCTGATCACTGGCTACTGTGGCTGAGGATGACAGGAGTTGTAGTCCACCAACAGCTAGAGGGTCGGCATTGTGTAGCCCTGCTGCAGAGAATGGGAAATAAAATGGCACTGCACTGCTTTCCCCCCTCCCTTCCTAATGGAAAAGGAAGGAAGTGGGGCGGGAGGGGGAGAGGAAGGGAGATTTGAAAGGAAGGGAGAAACTGGAGGTGTTGTTTTAACAGAGAAAGAGGAGAAAATGGAGGGGGGCACCATCTGATGCTCCACTTTTGGCACCAAACGTCACGAACCAACACTGTCAGATAATGAGGCTATTCACATGACCAGCAAAAATTGGGCTAGGCTCTCCTAGCCTGATTTTTGCTGCTTGTGTAAACCATCGGGCTTGCAGGCGAGCCCAGTGGTTTACAAGTGGCTAACCCACTTGAGAAGCCCTCCCCTTAGCCCAAGTTAGCGGAGTGAGCACGCTGCTAAACGGGGTTAACGGATCGGCAACTCACGAGGAGACCCCTGACCAGGAGGGGTCTCCTGGCTAAAAAGCAGGTCTCTCCCGCATGCTCTGCGCGCTCGCGCAGGACATGCTGGAACTTCTGGGAGCTGCACGGCCCCTGAACTCCCAAGCCCCCACTGGCTCTGTGACGGAGCCAGCAGTCATGTGGGCAGCCAATTCGACTGCCCAGGCAGGGCTTGCTGATCGTCTGCGGGGAGAGCGGGCTTAGCCCTCTCTCCCTGTAAACCCTTTCAAAGCAGGTCTCACTGATCATGAGACCCGCCTCAGTATGTAGTTGCTAGCAACTAGGTTGTTGTAGTGAAACCCCTGAGGTGGAGCCGATCGCATGGGTAAATGCAGCAAGTTTCATGTCGGGGCTTCCCCCACCTGGGTCTTGCAGGGAGGACCCTACCGGGTGGGGGAAGAAGAACACATCAAAACGCCCACCCGGAAGTGTTCACACTGGCCCCGGCAGGGAGATGTTGCCTCGCCATCAAGAGACAGCATAGCTTCACAGGACTGTGAGTGGCTCTTGTGAGATCTCAGGGTGAAGTCTTGTGAGACTTGCCCCAGCTGTCTGGAACTATATAAAGGAGGACTGGCCAGTGATGAGGGGCCAGTCCAGGAGGAGGGTTTGATCTGGAAGGAGCCCTGGGATTCTGACTGAGCCTTGGGGGTAGCAACACTAGGGCAGGGCTGCTGAATGGAACAAGACCTGCCTGTAAGCCTTAAAGCTCCCCTGGCTGAAAACTCTGAGGCCACCTCAACCTCCTTTGGCAGCAGAAGGCGGGTGGCTGTACCAGGAGCCTGACAGTTGTGCTGTAGGACTTAATGGGGACTACTGTTGATCAAGCCTACAAAATGTCCCGATGTAGGACACCCGAGTTCCATGAGTCACATCAATATGCCATCGCCAGTTATTTAAAAAATTTCCAAGAGAACAGCTTAAATTTATAAAACTGCCTGGTAATCATGGTTTCAATTGAGTGGCTACAGCCATAATAACATTTTTTTTTTAAAAAAAGAAGCCATCTCTGGTTAGCCAGTTCCAACAGATTTTTAATGGCCTTATGTTTTTAAGTCATAAAATACCAGAGCATCTCCTCGTGTCCATTTTTCTCACATAAAATCATATGCATAACTCTGCAGATGTGTCCCAGGAGTGAAATGTCTAACACTTGAGCGGAAACCATGTTTACTTTTAAGATATACAAGCTTTAACCTGTCCACAGCTTTATGAAAAATATTATTCCATCCTGTGCCAGCAAGTCTCAAAAAAAATCTCTGAATAAACTACTATCAGGGTAAGAGTATATGAATAAAACAGTACATTGCAGCAATAAAAACAAGATGAAAGCTAGCATTAGGTTTGCATCCTGTTGCATGATGGTCTTGCCAAGTGCTCATTACAGGATTATCTGCATACTGATAAATATTAAACTGAATCAGAACTGCTACAGGATATCCCAACACGTTCTCTCTGTCCCTTACCTTGTAGAAATACACTTTCTTCTTAAAACTGGGGTATGACCCAGAATTCCAGCTAAACAAGCAAGTTTTAAATCTCATTGATTTGCAATGTAGCTTTCAAATGTTTTACTACATTGACTAAATTTCACACAGGAAAAAGCCTATCATTTGAGACAGTTCACAATGTAATTTTTAAAAAGAACACCAACATTGTGCTTGTTACTACAGTATTGTTGCATTCTGTTCAGTAACTTTTGGCAGTGTGTTTGAACATTTGTCCCAAGGGGGATTCTGTAGAGAGTGTGGAGGAGAAGTCAAGAGGAAAAGGGAGGGAAAGGAGAAGGAGAAAAGTTGCTGCTAAATAAACTATTATTACTATGAATATGTATATATCGCTTTTCAACAAAAGTTCCCAAAACAGTTTACACAGAGAAATAAAAATTTCCAAAGGGCCACAATCTAAAAAGAAACACAAGACCAGAGGCGTAACTAGGGAAAACGGCGCCCGGGGCAAGCACTGAAATTGCGCCCCCGCCGCGCCCCCCCCCCCAACATTTCAACTATGATAATCACTTATTCGGTAAATGACCCAGCCACTCAGCCAGGGGCAACTCTGAGGGAAGTACTGATGTTCTAGCTCACAGATCACAGTTAAAGCAACATTGTTTATGAAGTCTTTGGCAATAGTGGATTGGTGCCCCAGAGAGAATAAGCAGCCCAAGGGACAACCCTCATAAGGAAGAGTTTCCTACACGAAGCAAATTCTCTTCTGGAATATGCGTGAGGGTTGTTAAACCTCACAAAATTTCAGTTTAGTTGAATTTACTTGTTTTTAACTGTTCAATTTTAAACTATGCATGTTTTACTTTGGTTGTGAACTACTTTGACACACGAGTTACAGGCAATATAGAAATACAATTCTCTGGTCAGCAACCATAAATAAACTGAACTGAACTACAATAAGTAAATTACTTCTGCAGACAGAAAGAAGTTTTCCTCGGACATGCATGGTTGATTTGAAAATATTCAGTTGCAGCTATCTGACTAGCACTCTAAAACAGATATGAAAGTTTTCTTAAAGCCACTATTCCTTTTACAAACTAAATACTGGACTAGGACCGGGGAGACCCGAGTTAACTAGCTGGGTGACTCTGGGCCAGTCACTTCTCTCTCAGCCTAACCTACTTCACAGGGTTGTTGTGAAAGAGAAACTCAAGTATGTAGTACACCACTCTGGGCTCCTTGGAGGAAGAGTGGGATATAAATGTATTATAATAATAATAATAATAATAATAATAATAATAATAATAATAATAATAATAATAATATAAAGGGGCTGTGTCTGATGTACTACAATGTTGCACTTTGGACATCTATTGCTGTAGAAGTGTCTAACTATTCAGCTTTTAGAAACTGTAAGAAGATAAATGATTTGGTATTCACATACTATTACAAAGTATTATTCAGTCATCAAATATAATTCAGAATATGCAATACATGTTGGCTAGAATGCCATGCAAAAACAAGAAAAAATAATTAAGATAATAAGCAAATCTGATACTGGGTTCAGAACTACAGTTTGTTAGCAGTTTTAGGAAGGCTGTCTTTTAATAATGATATTCCACAACTCACAAGTGGAAGGCAACATAGGTCTTATAAGTAGCAATACACCAGTCACGTGTTCTGATTTTCATAAAATAGATTTGACAGTGCTTCAGCAAGACCTGCAAGGAGGTACACTGCAGAGGAAAGAACATGCACACACCTTTTCTCTTAAGATCTTGATTCCATTTTCCTCTCCACAGCAAGATGTTTCTTAGTGATGAAAAGAATACTAACCTCCAAAATTGCTCAAGGGGTCTTTTATATGTCATATTTACAACTATGTCTCACTAAAGTTTGGAATGCATGTACCTTACTTAGTGGTACAGTTAGTCTAACCATCTTTGGTCTCCCTAAATGGATCAAGCATCTATTTGCCTACCACAGGGTGGACTGAAGGAGATGCAATCGAGCGAGACACAATTAAGAGGGAATTCTAAGCACATGCACCAGGAAGTTCAATACTTAGGGCTTCCTAAGCTCCCCCTCGGCTGACTTTTCCCCAAATGTCCCAAATACAGGGACATTTTTTTTTTTAAATACCCTCTCCCTTCAAACACGGCACCTCCCCAAGGAGAGGAGCACATCTGGGAAGCAACTCTTAACTCCACCATTCCGCCAGGAGAGCAAATCAGCATTTTAGCTTCACAGCAACTTTGTTAGGAAGGTCAGAGAAAACACTAGTTTGTCCAGGGGTCTCCAGGGGAAGAGTCCAAGCCCCGTGGCGGTCTCTACCTGCGTCCCCCCACCCCAGCCTAACTCTGGAGTGGAGACACAGCCCCACACGGGAACTTTTCGACGCAAGATCAAGATGTGCTGCTAGGAAGTGCCCTTTCCCGGAGTGCGCCCCTCTCGCGCTATCTTGCGAGGGAAACGACGATTCCCATCTACCTCGTCATCCTCGTTGTCCGAATCTATCCGTTTCTGCCTCTTCCATCCCAGAGATCCCGAGGGGGTCCCTGGGCGGCCCCTCCTCTGGAGTTTCTTCCTCCTCCACTCCACCACCACCTCTTCCTCTTCTTCCTCCTTCTTCGTCTTCCATCTCTTCGTTCCCCTCATCGCTAAGGAAGCGGGAGCCCCCCGCCGCCCCCGAGCAACCCGGGGCTTCTAGAGGGTCTCCTCTCCTGCTTCTCCCCCTCCCCCAGCCACAAACCTCTCCATGTCTCCCGCGAAAACAAAGGTGCGGTCCACTTTGAAAGATCATAACACACACACACACACCTTGATAGCCCCAGTTGCTCCAGAAACGCTTCTGAGCCTTTGCCCATTGGCAAGCGACTTCTCCAAGCAGCCTCCTCCTCTCAAGTAGTACTATTCGGTCTCACACAGGTGCTGAACGCAAGCATGGATGCACATACACAGAGGCAGCTCTTCATGTGCGGGGAAACCCGCTCCAAAGTTCTCCAAACAACCCTCTTCTTTAAAAAAAACACAGACCCATCGAGGCATTCACCACCAAAACAAAAACGCTCACCAGTACCTGCCAAATATTTGGTGAAAAATACATCCGATTCGACAGATCGACAGCTACATTTTATAAAAACAAAAGGTTTCCCCTTCGGAGACCTCAGCCATAATAAAAGAGACCGGCTCTCCTCCTAAGAACCCTGCTGCTCTGAACCGGCTCACAGTCACAGCTGCACCTGGTTCTTCTATAACCTAACCAAATCCTCACCCCTGATAACACACACACACCCCTTGTCCTTGGCTTGTCTATTGCGTTGCTTCTTGTGATGATGATTGAAGGCAGCAGGCAGGCTGTCGAATCCTTCCTCCGCTGTGCTGCACAAAGCGCTCTGGTCTCCCACACCCTGCCTTGTGGTTGCCGCGTGAGTGACTACGAAGACGAAGTCCTCGTGCAGGCGGCAGACACGCATGCGCGGCATGTCGCCAGGCCATGCGCGACTGGTGGGGGGGGCGGCGCCATGGAAGGGGAGTGAGCATCAGTGTCAGCGTAGTGATATTGATATGATGGTCCCACGACGCCGATTCGCCGAAGCAGCCAGGCACTCACTGCAACTTTAGGCGCCCGCGCCACGGTGCCAGGAGCAATGGGGGGGGCGCTCCAGGACCGGGGAGGGGGAGGGGGACTGCTCAATGCGTCCCACACTGCCTGCTGCGCAAAAAAAAAAAGTTCGAACAAAAAAATTTTTCCCCGGAAAGGCAGGGGCTCGAAGGGGGCACTTTTTGTCGCCCCCCACATGATCAAACAGAGTGGCGCCCAGGGCACATGCCCTGCCTGCCCCCCCATCGTTACGCCCCTGCGCAAGACAGACACCAGCAACAGCCACTGGAGAGATGCTGTGCTGGGGATAGATAGGGCCAATTGCTCTCCCCCTGCTCAATAAAGAAAATCACCACTTTAAAAAGGTGCCTCTTTGCTCAGTTAGCAGGGGAGCAAAAACTAAACTAGATTAGATTAGATTTAGTTTAAACTAAGCTAAAATAGATTTAACTAAACCTTTAGTTTACTCTACTTAAGATTTCCTTGTGTATATGAGGGAAGCAAGCTACTTAATGGCTCAGCGGAGAAATGCTTGACTAACAAGCAGAAGGTTGCCAGTTTGAATCCCCACTGCTACTATATCGGGCAGCAGCAATATAGGAAGATGCTGAAAGGGAGGAGGCAATGGTAAACCCCTCCTGTATTCTACCCAAAGAAAACCACAGGGCTCTGTGGGTGCCAGGAGTTGAAATCAACTTGACGGCACACTTTAACTTTTATGAGAGAAGCATCTATAAAACAAATATGTACTTACCAACTAGTCTTGGCCATACTATCACTTTGCCAAAGAAATAGAGCATCTTATTTATTAGATATTTGTGCAACCTAACAAAAATTTCTCTAGGGGGTTTACAAAGAACTATCAGCATCCTGGTATCTTTCATGCCACACCAACATGATAAGCTACGGTGGCCTGTCTGTGCCAAGGCAGCTGGAGATGGTTGCACTCTGTCAGTGCTGAGCTGTAGGCAAGGCTAGCCCAAGGCTGAGGCACGGTGGAAATGCTGGCTTGCCCAATGACACTGGTGGAGATCAGTTCCCTTTCAAAACCAACCTTTGCCAGCTTTGAAAGTGCATGGCTGGCAGGGAGGAGGAACGGTTGCTAGCAGCCTCCTCTTCTCTCTTTGTGTTTCTTGTAAATTTTGCAATGATTGTGAGGAGAGGTGCTCATTGCAAGGTTTGCAAGAATCAGACCGGTCCCAAAGAGCTGCTCTGATGGCAGGGGTGGGGCATCTTGACACCCTGATGACATCTGAGTAATTTGCTGCCTGAAGTGACTGCCCACCTTGCCTTATGAGAAGACCTCCCCTGATCCAGTGGGTACCAGAAGCCAGGCTAAGGTTAAGCCAGGAAATCAGAACGAGAGAACCAGGAAAGACCATCCTTGGCCAAGCAAAGGCTAAACAGGAAGCTTTTACATAGCCTTCCTGTTGAGAGAGCCAATGGCCGGCCTGGGTGGGTGGAGTCACTCTAGTACCTGGGATTCTGGACTGTCTAGAGCAGGGCTGCACAACCTCAGCCCTCCTGCAGATGTTGTAGCATTTAGGTAACCAATACCACATGATGCAATGGTATTTAAGTACTTTAGATGGCCACACTCAGCTACAGAGAAAAGAAGAATGAAGACAACTGTTGGAATACCGTTTACAGCCACAACCTAACAGGTAAATTGCTTATAATGAAAGATTGAGACTGTTCTCCCATGTATCTAACCCAGGCTAGGAAGCCCAGTCTGGGTGAGGCTGTGCGTGAGAACTGCCGGGATTGGGCCCAATCCTGGCGGGGCAGCCCCGCCTAGCTCCACTTCTTAGCCCAGCTTTTAGCCAAGGTTAAGGGAGCAAGCACTCCTTTAAACCCAGCTTCCTGTTTGTGTGCATCCATGGGCTCCTTCCAGTCTGGCCACATACAGAGATGGGCGCCTAGAGCGCCCATCTTCTGGAGGAAATCCCCAATGCATCTTGACCCAAATGGGTCAAGAGCCCATTTGGGGGGGGAAGATAAGTTAAATAAGCCTTTCCTGCTGCCCACCCACTGCCCTGCCCACCCAGTCATGTGAACAACCTCATTGTCTTCTTATTTTGGGGAAAATAGATATGGGGTGATACAGAAAACCACATCCAAATATTGTGAAAGTTGGAATCAAGACAACTCCTAAGATATAATGGGCATTCTCAATACAATACAGGTTGAGTATCCCTTATCTGAACTGCTTGGGACCAGAAGTGTTCCGGATTTCAGACTTTTCCGGATTTTGGAATATTTGCATGTTTGTAATGAGATATCTTGGGCATGGGATCCAAGTCTAAACACGAAAGGTTACTGTACACTGCATTTCATTTTTTAAGGTTTTATTTAAAGTATAAAAACGAATAAGCATTGAATTTACGATAACTATCAATTGGATAACTACAGGTAGCTGTAAATGTATTCAAATCTAAGCCGCAACGAGTTGGTGCTGTGGGCGCACGCCGTGGTGGTTTCCGGATTTTGGAGCATTCTGGATTTCGGATATCTGGATTAGGGATACTCAATCTGTTGGTAATATTAGATTTTTTAAAAAAACAACAACACTATAGACCAGGGGTCCTCAAACTGCGGCCCTCAAGATGTTGCTGAACTACAATTCCCATCACCCCCAACTACAACTTATTGTGGCTGGGATGATGGGAATTGTAGTTCAGCAACATCTGGAGGGCCGCAGTTTGAGGACCCCTGCTATAGACAGTTAGACTGCCCTTCTAATCTTCTTAATTTAAAGATACAAGAGTGTACTTACGAGAGTTAAGAATTGGAATTTTCAACACCATCAGAAATGAATGTAATCCTAACTGGAGTAATTGAAAATAATAATAGTTTTTCTTAGTTGAGTGAAACAATTTTTGGGTAATGTAGCATAACAGGACATGGGTTGTTCTTGGCCACAATCTTCTTTCTATTTGTATGTAAATATACTGATAGATATAGAGATACTTAGGTATCTATGTATACATAACTATTATTCTTTAGAGATGGGGAGAATTATAGTGCGTGTGTGTGTGTGTGTGTACCAGATTGCTGGTATAGATACACACACACACACACACACACACACTCGTATTACCAAGCTTATATATATATATTAGGGGTATAAGCATAGTCCATTAGCTATCTGATTACAGACTAGGTTATGAAAAAGACCTACAAAGAGATCTAGAGTGCAAAATATAAGCCACTAAAGGAGACCATTTTTGGTCGAAACATGTTTGGCAGGCCTTTAGGACATACCAAGAAACCTTGTTTGGAAATTTATTACTATCTTGAACATTGGTGAATTGGTGAAATCAATGCGTATTACTTTATTACTAATTGGATATTGTGAACTGTGCTGTAGATACTCATTGTCTTCCTTAAATTGATGAGCCATTTTCTTTTGGAATCTCAACGCAATCCTGGCTACTGATGAGATTGGACTTTGGACATATCCCGTTAATAACTATAGGACTGTACCGCATAGGAAGTTTGTATTATTTTATGGTCTTATGTTTTATGTTTTTAACCACTGTTTTTATAGTTTATAATAAATGTGCCATTTGATAATTATGAATCCAGGTATATTACTGTATTTATATAGTAAAATTGTTGGATTATTATCCAAACAAATGGATCATAGAACAAATCAATCCAGAATTTTCACTCGAGGCACAAATGACCAGGCTTCAACTATCATACTTTGGACACATTATGCAAAAACCCAGCTCCCTTGAGAAATCCATAATGCTGGGAAAAGTTGCAGGAAAGGGAAGAAGAGGACAACCAGCAGCAAGGTGGATAGACTCGATTGATTATGACAGCAATGAATGCACCACTGAGAGTCCTTAAAGGCCAAGTTGAAGACAGATCATCCTGGAGAGAATCCTATCTATGTGATCGCTAAGAGTCGACACCGACTTGACGGCAGTCAATCAATCAATCAATCATCAATTGTTGGATTCTTTGCAGCTTGTTGGAGTACAACTCCCAGCATCCCTGACTACTGACCTGGCTGGGGATGATGGGAACTGTAGTTTAAAAACATCTGGAGGGCCACAGTTGAGGAACCCTGGTCTAGAGAGAAAGTCAAACCTGTAGCCCTGATGGCTCATCACACAGAGCAGCTAAGCACAGAGCTGTGGGTTCCCAGTTCTAGCTGCAGGAGCTCCTGGAACACTCCTGGGCAGGCTCTTGAGCCTCATTATGGCATATACCAGAGATTCTCAACCTTGGGTCCTCAAATGTTATTGGACTTCAACTCCCATAATCCCCAGCCCCAATGGCCTTTGGTTGGGGATTATGGGAGTTGAAGTCCATCAACATCTGGGGACCCAAGGTTGAGAACCCCTGGCATATACAGTCATGCCTGACTTTCCAGCATGTTGTTACTGCTTGCTCCCCAGTTCCGTAGACTGCTGGGTGGTAGTTTTGGGGTAGGGTCCTGCACGTGTGCTCTAGAGCACACTGGATCCAGAGAACAGTGTGCAAACCTGTATAATAGAGCTGCTTCACTTTGGCATTCAGACTTGCTATTTCCAGTTATTTTTTAAAAAATAAATACTTGAAACATTAGTGTAGGAGAACATTGATTGCATCTGTTTGCACTTGGGCTCCCTTTATTCAGGGCCAGTATTGGATGTATCTTTGGCTTCTTCTGATGACCAGGTTTCCATGGAAATCTTTCCGTTTCTGTTGCCTGAAAACAAAATGCTCAAAGACACATGGCCTACCACTTGTGCCTTCCACTCTTGCCCTTTCTGGCTCTTATTGCTGAGAGGAGAGTTAGTTTGATGGAAATTTGAGGTAATTGATGTCTCAGTGGGGGTGTGTGTGTGTGCGTCCATCTTATAGACTTGAAGGAGGCTGTCGTACGCTCCTGTCTTAAAGAAATCATCATTGAATCGCACTGATTTAAACAAATTTTGGCCTGTTTTAAATATTCCTTTTGTAGGCAAGATTTTTAAGCATGCAGTAGTGGGCTGAGTGATAACTGTATTTTTAAACAGACTGTACTGCCATGTAGGAATTATTGTAAGGAGAATGATACTCTTCAGCTAATGCTTTTGAAGAAGACCGGCTGGTGGTCAAAATCCATCTGGATTCTTTATGATTTCTGAAACTATCTCGTTTTGGAACTTTTTAAGATGTTTAATAATAATAATTAATAATAATAATAATAATACAACTTTGTTAGCCGCCCCATAACAAATTATCTTGGCAGCTTAAACAGAGGTTTAATATATACAATAAAGACACATAATACATTACATCACGGCAGACAAAAAAAAGGTGAAAACAAAATACAAAATACAATACAAAGCAGCTTTTTTAAAAATAAAAAAGACAAGTTCTAGAGAGGTTCTAGACCTATATGGAAAGTGGGTTCCAGGAGGTAATGCTGGGTGATTGTTAAATTAAACTTGTTTCTTTATATTGTTTCTATTTTATTAATGTTGTGAGCCACCTTGAGCAAGAGTGTACTGGAGGAGCGGGATATAAATATTTTAAATAAATAAATTGCTGGGCCTTGCAGGGCTCTACATGGATCCATCTTGTTTCCCATGCTCTTTAGCTCTACATCAAACTACAGTCATCAGGATCAATTTATCTCTGTCATTTTTCTTCAGATCCCAAGGAGGTTGCGGGGGTTCGGCTGTCTTAGGTCAGTGACAGACTAGACAGTGGCAAATAGACTGAAATGTAATCCAGATGGATGCTCATTGAGGAATCTTCTGAACTGGGATTAGGAATTAAATCTGTTTTGAATGGGATTCCACTAATTTAAAAAGCCTTGTTATACATTAGGAACAAAATTGTGTCAACTGTCTTTTCACTCTATTGTCTTCTTCATTGTTTTTCGTATTTGTTATGCACATTTTAAAAACTAAAATAAAGTGTGTTTGTGTGCGTTGTTCTTGTTTTTTAAGAATCAGCTGTCCAGTTTGGGAATGCTCCTGGTCCTGGCATTACTTCTAGATGCTTAAGTGGCAGCCGTGAGCAGAACTGCCTTCCACCAGCCTTTATGGCAGGTGCACAATTACACTCTTCCATGGGTGGGACAAACCTGGCCACAGTCATTCATGCCTTACTAACATCCAGACTGGACTACTCTAATGAGCTCTCCAAGGGTTGCCTTTGAAGAATGTTTGGAAACTTCAGATTGTCCAAAATGCAGCTGCTCCCTGCAGATGAGCAGGGCGGGAGCTCTGGGTGGTCGGATCGGCCGCCCACACAACTGCTGGCTCCATGACGGAGCCAGCGGGGGCTGGGTGGATTGGGGGCCGCGCGGCCCCCGGAAGTTCCAGTATGTCTTGTGTAAGTGCGCAGGACATATTGGAGAGACTCCAAAGCCGGGAGGCTGCTTTTAAGTCTCTCGGTCGGGGGTCTCCTTGTGAGTAGCCGTGGCACTGAGCACCGCCATGGCTACTCACGATTTAAAAAAAACAGGCTTGCGGAGTGCTTGCTCCGCAAACCCAGTTTGATGGGCGGGCTACTTGAGCGGGTTACCCGCTCAGGAACCATCAGGCTTGCACCCAAGCCCAGTGGTTCACACGATGGGATGAAATAGTTCGTCCCATCCTGTGAATAGCCTCAGAGCATCTAATTATACTGTTATACATGAAGCTGGCTTATACCAAGTCAAATCATCAGTCCATCTAGCTGAATCGTGAATACAAGTAGCATGTTCTTCCATCTTTCTGTGAGAATGGTTGAGAGGTGGACAGCCAGAAAGTCTTCATAAATGTTTGTTTTGAAAACATGTGGGAAAGAGAAATAATCCTGCACTGGATAGCAATCAGAAGAAATTTGAGATCTCGTGTTTAAAAAAGAAAAAATCAAATGCCAGCAGGTTCAGACAGGCCCCACTCCCTTAGATTTCGGATCTGAGCTTCAAAAGACTGGACAACTCTACCTGTGGCTAATGACTCTGACCCAGCTGTCAATTTGCTTTGCAAATGGGAGCAGTTGCAGGTCCAGGACTTGCTGATGCAGAATGGCAGCATAAGACACATTGTGCTCACTTTCTCTAGCACTTCCAATTTTTAATAGTATACAGTATTGTCTGGGAGCACAGAACGTTCAGGTGCCAATGTGCTTTGAAGTGCTGGAATTAGTTTAAAATGGCAACAGTGTCAGCCCCGGTTTTGAGGTATCCCAGAACCACAGGTTTGAGTAAAACACCATGTTAAGTTCTGCTCCAATGTACAAAGAGACGGAATGAGTAATTCTCTGCTCGGTTTAATAGGCACCGTTTGTAGCCAAGGTTGCCTAGGAACAAACCAACAATTTGTCGAGCTTGCTCTTGAAGCCCTGAAGAGTTTCCCCATCTCAAAAGTTTTCATCCTAACAAGGAACAGGCATATCTGGGCTGGTAAGGTACGTGGGACTCTCTAGTGTTCTGCCTGCCATAGATTAAGCAGGAAAACATCAGGTTCAGAGAAGCCAGGGAATCGCATAAAGCTACCATTAAAGCTGTGAGCTATTTGGAAGGAAAACCACTGTAGGCCACTTTTCAATGGCACTTTAAAGTCCGGTACATAGGAAGCTGCCTTATACATAGTCGAATCATTGGTCCATCTAGTTCAGTACTGTCTACACTGACTAGCAGTGGTTCTCCCAAACCTACCTGGAGATGCCAGGGAATGAACCTGGGACCTTCTGCATGTAAGCATGCAGGTGCTCTTCCACTGAGCTTCCCCTAAGGGGAATATCCTACAGCGTTCACAAGTTCACATGTAGTTGCCCATCCAAATGCAAACCAAGGCAGAACCTGCTTAGCAAAAGGGAGACGAGCTCTCTTTCCTACAAGGTGGGACTGCCTAGTAGTTCAGTTCAAGCTTTATTACCATCAGAGACCAGCATAAAATTACACATTAAATGAAGGTAATACTGGAGAAAAGTTACATGTTGGTAGAGGTGATTGCAAATATGATCATAGCTATTGTGAAAAGGCTAAAATTTAAAATAATTACAATTTAAAAAGAGACACACTACTAAAAAGAAACAAATTAATAAAAAACGAAAACCATTAAACATACTTTTCCATAATAAAATGCACAGAAAAGATAGAAGGGGAATTTAAGTAGTAGTAGTAGTAGTAGTAGTAGTAGTGATATAGCTGAAAATGATTTCATATGTGGTAAAAAGCTAGAATTAAAATTAAGAATGGTTAAAACTATAATGGTTACCATAAGCTGGACTATTACTAAAAATGGTAAAGTCACACGGAATTGCACTAAATGGTAAAATACACTAAAATATGCTAAATGGTGAAGTTATACTGCATTAATCTAATAAGATATTATGCATTGCCGTGGCACAATTAATATGATATGAAGAATATGGAGCCGAGTGTTATCAGGACTCAAATTAGAGGAGCCCATCAGCTATCATCTTTCGCTGGATGCCAATTGCAGCCGCACAGAACTTGGCAACGATCTCTGTGGTGGGCGGGGGGGCGGGGGGGTTAGAGTCAAATAGCAGCAATTGAATACAGAAGTGACTCGTACGACCAGGAAGCTTGTTCAGCAGTGGAGAAATAAGGGCGGCATGAATGTCTCTGTAGAACAGGCAGTATAGAAGGACATGCTCAGTGGTTTCAGTTTGCTCTGAGCCGCAAGGGCATAATCGCTCTGCGTACGGGATCTTTCTGTATCGACCTTCTATTACTGCTGAGGGGAGACCATGGCAGCGGGCCAGAGTGAACGCCCTTCTATGGTTTGGGGCCTCCAGTTGAGAAAGGTATGTTGCCGGAGAGACTGCCTAGTAAAAAACCAACAACCCTGGAGCAGTGAGGTCTTGGGACTGAGACAGACCAACACCTTAAACAATTTTGTGTGTGTGTGTGTGTGTGTGTGTGTGTGTGTGTGTGTGTGTAAAAGAACAACCTTTTTACATTCCAAAATAGCCTCCATTAATTTGGTAAGATCTGCCAGGATACTGTTTCTCTGACTGTTCGTCAGGATCACCCAAGGGTCGATCCTCCCATACTGGGCCCGAAGACAGCTGAGGCCCATATCTGCTTGCCCATCCTCACTGCTGCTGCTGCAAAGGCAGAGATGCTCTAAGCTGGAACTCTACTAGTCTCAATACACTTCCTTGTGGGCAACATGCTACTGTCCTGAATATATTTCTGTTCTAGCACTTCTTTTCCAAGGAAGAGCAGAAGGCTGGATAGAGGAGAAGAGCCCAACTGGGAAGAGAGGGAGGGAGGGCAGGCTGGCTGACGGTGCAAAGGGCCGAGTCGCATCAAGCAACAGTGCCTGGCCCTGCCTACAGAACATTCAAAAGACCATCCAGTGTCAGGAATCTCTTACATCTCTGTCGCCCCAGCAATGGAGGCGCCACTGCCCAAGAGCATAAAGCCAAAGGATTGGACACACTGCTGGCTGAGCTAGCAAGAGGTAGCATGGGCCTGATCCAGCAGGGCTGTTCTTATGGGCAGTGACATCTCCTTCATTGGGCTGACAGAGATACGCACAAGGATTCCTGACACTGGGTGGATCGTGGCTCATGTCAGATGGGGGATCTCCTCGCATGGGATTTGTTGCCAGGATCTATTTAGAATAGAGGCCACTGGTGATGGAAGAAATGCTGATGGATGTGCTGCAGGCACAACTGCTCAGTGAAGCAGTTCCTCCCCACATTGGTTCCTTCATCACCAATGCGGACACAAGGGGCCAGGAGCAAGAGGCTCCTGGGGGCAGGCTGGGACCAAGGTACAGAAACCGGATGGAACAAAGTATAGAACAGACCAGGGGCCGTGGTACGGGCCAAGATACAGAAAGCTCCTCGTTTTCCCTCCTTCCTGCTGAGGCCACAGAGGAAGGCAAAAGAGCCCACAGAAAGAGCAATCTGGCAATCTGGAAGAGTGGAAATTAATCAGGAAGTGGGGAGGGTAGCACAAAAAGCTGCTGAACACACTCTGTAGTGGTCACCATAGCTTAAGGAGGACATTTTAGAACTGGAAAAGGTGCAGAAGAGGGCAACCAAGATGATCAGGAGCCCAGAGCACCTTCCTTATGAGGCAAGGCTACAGCATCTGGGGCTCTTTAATTTGGAAAAGAGGTGACTACAGGGAAACATGCTAGAGGTGTATACAATTATGCATGGAGTACAGAGACTGGACAGGGAGAGATTTTTCTCCCTCTCTCAAAATGCTAGAAGCAGGGGTCATCCCATGAAACTGAAGGTTGGGAAATTTATATATTTTATTTTTTACACGTATATCCCGCTCTTCCTCCGAGGAGCTCAGAGCAGGGTACATGGTTATTTTTTAACCTCACAGCAACCCTGTGAGGTAGGTCAGGCTGAGAGATACATGACTGGCCCAGAGTCACCCAGTGAGTATGGAATTCTCTGCCATGGGATGTGGTGATGGCCACTAGCTTGGATGGCTTTAAAAGGGGCTTAGACAAAGTCATGGAGGACAGGTCTATCAATGGCTACTAGCCTGGTGGCTATAGGCCACCTTCAGCCTCAGAGGCAAGATGCCACTAAATACCAGTTGCAGGAGACCAACAGCAGAAGAGGGGGCAAGCCCTCACCTCTTGCCTGTGGGTGTCTTGGAGGCATCTGATGAGCCACTATGTGAAACAGGATGCTGGATTAAATGGGTGTTGAGTCTGATCCAGCAGAGCTGCTTCTTATGTTCTCGCAGTGGCCAATAATTTGTGGGAGGCTCCAATCCACACAGTGATGCAGGTCCAGAACTTCCTATTGGCACTACATGCTATAGCCACATGTGGGATTGTGTTCTGTGCACAGTGGTGTGTCTCCAACTACATCTGCATGTTTCTATAAGCCCAACTTCCAGGTCACTGTAATCGAGAACTTCATTACATTCAGCGCAGTCTCACCCGATGCATGTTCACTTGAGATCCCACAGTATTCAATGGGGTTCATGTTCAATTCTACACTGGAGTGACACACATGTGCACATGCACACACACACACATACACAGCTCTTCATATATTTCCTAGCAGGCTCTCAGCACAGATTAAACACAAACAGACGTTTTCTAATGCTCTCCCCCCAAGTAATTTGCTTAAATGCTTTCCCTTATGCATGCATGTGATAGAAATTCATAAATACAACACATAACAGGAATCAATTCATGCTCCAGAAAACAAACATAGCACTCGGAATGCCAAAAGCGCACACAAGATTTGACTTCTAGCCACTGGGTACTTCTTCTAGCCCCACTACAGGAGCCTTAATAGCAAATTTAAAACACCAGTCAGTGTTTGTAGCCGCTGCTGTTCATTGCAGAATATCACGTTGCTCTAAAAACACTTAAAGTGGAACAGGTAAAAACATGCCCCAAGAGCTTCATAAAAGTCACAGCCCCTAAAAGGATCACTTAATATTCTGTAAAACACTGCAACTTTTGATCTTAAGGCAACATTGAAGGAGGTGCAAAAGGAGGCAAAGTAAGATTTTAATAAACTATCTTGTGACTAAAATTTTTTTCAAGGGGAGAAACTACACCACACATTAGAAAATTAATTTGTACAACCTTTTAAACCTCAGCAAGCTTTCACAATTACCTTCTACAAGTCCGGCGGGGGGGGGAGAGAACTTACCCTTTCTTTCTCCTCTGCTAGTTCCAAAAAATAAAGATTTTGAGCTTCTTTATTGACCTAGATCAAAGGAAAGTTTCCACACTAGCTGCCAAATACACAAGCTGGTCTACAAGGAGGATCATACATTTTAAGTCCTCCAAGAGCGAGGTTTTACAATTTGCTACTGCCTGCTTTTTATCAGACTCAGAGTGCCTCTGCTATGAACACACTGTCCATCTTGCTGGGTAATATTAAGTGTCATTGCCTCTCTTTTTTGTGCATGTAATAATAAAAGTCATGCAACAGGAGAAGGGAGAAAAAAGACCTTCAAAAACATGCAGAGCAAAGAACAAAAAAACCTGTAATCTTTGATGCTTTGTGTGTGAAGTGAATATCTGCAGTTTCAAGTTACAAAGTCTGTGATTTAACTGCTACAGGCGTGTAATGGGAAGGGCAATGGATTGCTTTTCTGAAAGGAAAGGATTCCTTCCTTCCTTCCCCTCCGCCCCCACTGCTCATTACAACTCAAAGATAAAAATTCATTTACGATAGAATTAGAAGAACAATGATCTTATTTTATAATGCCTTGCAAATCCTTTCTTAGATTTCACATTGCAGCTGAAGGATTCGCTGTACTTCACAGCTGTTATAAACTGCAGCAAAACCATGGTTATATAGTTATCACACCTCAGTTTCTCAGAAGAGTATTCATTATTTTGCTACTTTTCTTTCCCCATTTGCCCATTCCATTCAAGTACACACCTTTTAATGCATCCACTGATGGTACTTCTAAGAACCCATTTCCCAGCTTGTTTGCTAGATGTGGGAGCTAGAGTTTTAACAGAATGAGACATTCCAGCAGGGAACTACCTACATCCTTCCTGCATTTTGACAATTCCAGATTCCATTTTCTACATTACTCTAATCACAGCCACTGAGGTGGTAGAATACACAAATCGAGTGTGGATGGGGGGAGGGGGTGGAATTAAAAGCTATGAAAAGTGATAAATGCTTCATGAGCCTTTAGAGATCGATAACTTTTTCAATCACTCTCTGTTACAGTTCAGACAAGTCGTTTTAAAAACAAACAAGCTTACTATTAGGAGATCCTATTAAGTATGGTTAATGTGTTCCAGCTCAGAACCAATCTCCTCTCTCCCTGCTCTCCTAAAGCTAGTTCATCTTCTTTTAAAAACTATAATCTGCAGGGCTCTTCAATGAGGAGACAGAAATAGAGGTTTACCTTTCAGAATAGAAGCCCTCCGCAAAATAAGCACTTCTGCAGGCTGCACCTGCTGTCTCTGTGGATGCTGCTGCTTAGTCAGGTTTCCTTCACTGCCAGCCCTCAAAATCTTTTCACCTAAACTATTTCTCCTCATGCTGCCACCGAAGTCTTCTTTTCTAGATGAAGGCAGTCTAGATGTTGCACTCGCAGATAGCGGTCTGGCTAAGCGAGATGGTTTGGACATGCCGAATATGTAAGATTGTCACCGGCTGCCCAGAATAAATGCTGTTTAGAATGGGGGCTGAAACCCCCAAATCCTTCTTTTCTTGCTTTCCAGCAGACTGACTCTGAAGGAGCAGCGCACCGTGCAGCTGTATTTCAACTGCAGTGCCACCACAGTTTAATCTGTTTTAGACAAAAGGCATTGGGTGGCAGAGAGGAAAATTTACCAGACCTGTGGAATGTAAATGTGTGTGAGGATACAACAGACAACTGTTCTTCACTGGTGGATTTTCAAACCCACAGTGAAGAACAGATGCTCTGTCAGCAATTGTTAGGGGGGAAAGGTATTTTGGCATGTACAGACTAGACACTAGGCGGCCGCACCGTGGAGAGAGGCTGCCCCACCTACCAAAGTAAAATAGTGGAAATAATAATCCAGATGTGTGGTTTCCATCGGAGTGAAGAGTATGTCACTGCATTCCATTTCCAGATGTCGGTTTCAAAGAAATGCACTCATGCTTTAGTATGTTTCCTTGGCATGCACCAACAGTTGGCTCAGCGTTTGCCTAAAGCCAATAACGTTTGCTTGTGCTAGAGCGAAGCATGACCTGTCTTAATGGGATAACAGCATTGTCACACAGAACCCTAACTGGCCATCTAGAGAAAGGAGAAATCCGGAAGAGCAAGAAGAACTGGATATGCGTGCCTATGTGAAGCAGACACAATTCCATCTTCATTGGCCACAGAGACACTGATCTTATCCTTTAAGGATCAAAGGAGCCATCTTGGCTTATAATGAGATAGACCAGGGATCCATCTAACCTACTGCCTTGGGTGCCAGGACAGTGATTTCTCTCAGCTTTGCTCCATGAGGTGTCTTTATCTGAAGGGATGGAGCCATAGCTCAGTGACAGAGCATCTACTTTGCATGCAGAAGGTCCCAGGTTCAATCCCAGGCATCTCCAAGTAGGGCTGGGAAAGACTCCTGCCTGAAACCTTGGAGAGCTGTTGCCTATCAGTGCAGACAATAATGAGCTGGGTGGACTAATGGTTTGACTCGGTACAAGGCAGATTTATCTTTATCTTTATCTTTATATTCCTCTCTTCCTTCAAGGAGTCCAGAGTGGTGTACATGGTATATGTTTCTCCTCACAACAACCCTGAGAGGTAGATTAGGCTGAAGGATAAATGACCGGCCCAGAGTCACCCAGCAAGTTTTATGGCTGAATGGGAATTTGAATTCAGCTCTCATAGCTAGAGGTTCACCTAATGGCTCAGCGGGGAAATGTCTTGACTAGCAAGCCAGAGGTTGCCGGTTCGAATCCCCACTGGTATGTTTCCCAGACTATGGGAAACACCTATATTGGGCAGCAGCGATATAGGAAGATGCTGAAAGGCGTCATCTCGTACTGCGTGGGAGATGGCAATGGTAAACCCCTCCTGTATTCTACCAAAGACAACCACACGGCTCTTTAGTCGCCAGGAGTCGACACCGACTTGACAGCACACTTTACCTTTCCTTTAGCTGGAGGTTCAAAATATTGTTTGATCCTGAGGGTTTTTAAATATAGGAATATAAAATACACATTGTTGGAGCGAATCAAGGCCCATGTAAACCAACATCCTGGTCCAACAGGAGCCAGTTACACGCATCAGAAATGTCAAAAGTGGGCACAATCAGGCTTCCACAATTTCATTGGCTATGGTTGCCATGGCGCTGGCGCCATCTGGCGAGTGTGTGAAGCCCCAATCTTCCTACCAGCCTTGGAGCTGGAGAGATACATGGGGTCAGGGCTGCTCAACTTTGGCCCTCCTGCAAATGTTGGCCTAAAATTCCCACAATCCCTGGCTATTGGCCACTGTGGCTAGGGATTATGGGAGTTGTAGTCCAACAACAGCTGTGGGGGGGGCTAAGTTGAACAGGCTTGATCTAGGTAGTTGTGTGGTGATCATTCCCTACTTCCTCCCCAGCTCTAGAGTTGGGGGCTTAAGAAATGGCTTAGCAATCACCTAGTCCTCCCACTTCACCCTTGCCCTGAAAGAAGTACCAGATATGGTGCATCTCAGTTGCACAGTAATTTTCACCAAGCATCAGAATAGGATTAGCCTTTATAATATTCAGATGCTGAAAAATGTCACAGGAATCGTGGTTTCTATAAAAACTAACAGATTAGCCAACTGCAAACAACATCAATTATGTACATATTAAAGCAGTGGAATTATCCAGATCCATGGAGAGCTAGTTGCAAAACCAGCGTACTTAACTATACAAAGGATATATAAGCTATGTGATGCAACTGCTGAAGTGTTGAATGTGACTATAATAGGCCCTATAGGATCAAGTAATTACTATGACAATCCCTAGGCAGCCTTTGGCAAATCACTAGGCTTGTTCATACAGTCATTTGAATCTAGGTTTAAAGTGGGTTACCAAGACTGAAGTGATTGTGTGAACTCATGCCAAGATGGTTAATGGCCAGAGATTCCCACCTTGGCATGGGTTCATACAAGCGTTCAATGTAGGTAACCCACATTAAAACTAGATTCAAATGACTTTGTGAACAAGGCTACTGTCTTTCAGCATAACCTACCTTACAGGGTTGTTGTGATGCTAAAATGCTGCTCTCAGCTAATCAGACCAAGGATAAGACAAATTTAAGAAATAAAAGATACTCTCACACTTTTTCACAAATGACATTTGCAGATAAACAGCAATAAGCAGCAAACTTTTATTAGGCTCAATTATTCACATTTCAAGAACGCTTATTAAACACCTTGACAATGTTTTCATGGGCTCCTTTTGTTATTCCGCTCAAATAAGGGTTATATTTACTCTGAGATTTGGTTTTGACTGACAGCATAAATGATAAGTGTTGTGATTTTGAAAATATTTAAGGTAGCTCAGTGCAGAGTTCTATAGAGATTAATATTAGTTATTGCAAATTTCCTGAAAATTCATGAGTCAATAACCCTATTCCCCATCTGTGAATACAGTGCCCTCTATTGCCACCATGCATATTTGCATAACTGAGATCAGAAGCATTTGGGCTGAAATCTGATGTAATATAAAAATGGAGCTCTGAGCACTGGGGAACACTCTCTTGATACTGGCGTCTTTCTCTAGCATGCCAGTGAACTGAATGCTGCTGCTTCATTATTGCCTTGCCCCACTCACTTGCCCACCTCTGTAGTCATTTGCCTGAGCTGGGAGAAGACTGTACCACTTCTGTCTCAGAGACTCAGTTCCTGGGCACTGTTTCCCAGCTAGAGAAAAATGGGGAGGCAGCAGCAGCAGCAACTGAGCAGGCAAGTGAGCATGGAGGGACGATTGATATAACAGTGGTCCATAATTCCACTCCGCCAAGTTTTCCATCACCATTTAGCAAGCATGATGAAAGGAATGGGGATATGCGAACAGGTTTGATTCCAAATCTGTTTGACATCGAACTGATTTGGTTCAATGGCTGGATACCGGACCGGACACATCCACCTCCATTCAGTTTGATATTGAGCCGAAACACACACGCCCAGCCTGTTCTAGGGGCTCTAAGTTTTTTGGTTTTTTTAAATTGTGAAACCACCACCCCCAGAACCTGGGGGGTGGGTGGTTTGGGGTGCATGAAACCGAACATGCCCGGTCCAGTTCAAGTTCAGTCTGGACTCAAACCAAGTAATCCACTTTTGTGCACACCCCTAAAGAGGCACCTCAACCTCTGGAACTGTGGAGTGGAACTGGAGAGGATGTGCTCGTGCAAGAAGATTATGCAGTTGTGTGACTGGGGATGTGTGAATATGCACTCTTGTGCTATTGCTCAGAGGTTTCCAGTAAAATGCATGAGGTGTGCCACAGGTTGTGCACCATGTTGCACAAGCACAAAAATGTTTGCACTAGCCCGACACTAAGCTGGAATGCAAGCTCCAGACTTAATGCATTCCAGCTAGTGCCTCAGCCTTACACAAGCACAGTTTGCCCTCATCCTGTCCATTACTTACCTCAGATGCTGGTTCAGACATCCTACTGGCTCCCCAGGATTTGGTGGAAAAGACAGAGTTGGGTGTCATCAGTGTGCTGTACAACCCAAGAAGTCAACTCAATACAAACCAATTTCCAGTTGACCTCACCAAGTGGCTTTAGGTAGCATTTAAATAGCATGGGAGAGGAGATGGATCAAGGAGAGGCTGCAACTCAGTGGCAGAGCACAATATTTGCATGTAGAAGGTCTCACTTTCAATCCTTGGCATTTCCAAGTAACGCCAAAAGATCAATCTGAAACCAGCTAGAACTATATGAACCAATGGCCTTTCTTGGTATTCATTCATTCATTCATTTAAAATATTTCTAAACCACCCAAAACTTGCGTCTCTGGGCGGTTTATAAGGAAAATCATTTAAAACATTAAAAAACATTTAAAACCCAGTATTTTTATTTAAAAAAAAACACAAACAAACCTATAAATCTAATTAAATATAAGGAAACTTCATATTTTTATTCTTACAGCAACTTGCATGTCTAAAGATATATGGTGGAAGAGCAACCCCTTAGCTGCATCTTCCAGGATCTATCATCTAGGAAAGATTGGAACCACTGCAAAGCAGTACTCTCCCCAGCCTCCTCCCAGCAAGCCAATTCAGAAGGATATTATGGCCAATGGTATAGAAAGCTGGCACGAGATCTGGGAGACTTGAACAGGGACACAATCCCTGCCTAGGAGTGTGCACGAATGGTTCACAATGAACTAGTCCGCCATTAACTGGGCAGGATTGAGCAGCTCGATCGCCTTCAAGAAGACTGGCTGGTCCATGATTGAACCGAACCGAGCTTGGTCTGTGGTGGGTCGGTTCCCCACACAGTTCAATGGTTTGAGGGGTTATGCTTGTAAAGAGGAATCCAGTGAGGATTCCCCTCTATAAGCAAAGGGGAATCCTTGAAAAGGCTTCTAAGGGGTGGCCAGGCACGGAGGCGAGAGAGCACCTTTAAAAGTAGATGTAAGGGGCTTACTGGTCTGGCAACAGCCACAGTAGTGGTACCGCCACTCCTCGAAGGCCCCCCTGGCCCAGACCCAGTGCAAAAGCAGCGCTCCCCACAGCAGATAGCCCACGTGGTGGTGTGGTCCAGAACTGACCTGGCTTCCACATCCAATCTTTCCTAGATGGTAGATCGCAGAAGATGGGGCTAAGAGACAGCTCTTCTTTAGACATGCAAGTTGCTGTAAGAATGAAAACATGAAATTGCCTTATACTGAGAAAGACCATTGGTTCATATAGTTTTAGCTGGTTTCAACTGATCTGTCCTGCCCTACTTGGAGAGGCCAAGGACTGAACGTGGGACCTTCTGCATGCAAATATTGTGCTCTGCTACTGAGCTGTGGCCTCTTCTTGATCCATCTCCTCTCCCATGCTATTTAAATGCCACCTAAAGCCACTAGGCGAGGTCAACTGGAAACTGGGTTGTACTGAGTTGACACCAGATTCCCCTTTACAAGCATAGTCCCTTGAACCACCAAACCGGTTCGACCTAGTTTGGTCGAATGGACTGGGCCAGGGGGTTGGTTCAACTGAACCAGTTTGTGGACCCACTGTTCGATTTGAATTGGTCCATGTACACCCCTATCCCTGTCTACCTCCTGGCACAGTTCATCTACTAGGAAAATCAAGGTAATATCTATCCCACATCGAGGTCAGAAGCCAGAATGAATCAGATCGAGGTAATCAATTATATTGCATTTGTCTTAGAAAAGATTGAGATGTAGGGATGTGCAAACAGTTTCGATTTTGAACCTGTTAGACATTCAACCAGTTCGGTTTGATGTTCAATATTGGACTAACCCCACCGGTTCAGTTCAATATCAAACCAAACCACCACCACCCTGGCCTGTTGGGGGGGGGCCCTCTAATTTTTAAAAAAAGGTTTTTAAAAAAATTATTCACCCCCTCTGGGGGACGCTGCTGTGGTCGCGGCAGGGTTTGTGTCTCCGGGGGTTCCCCTCTCGCCAATGGCCTCAATTTATGCAATCACCCGGTTCAGGCAGTTTTCAGCCCATTCCAGGCCTGCCCTCATTTGTGTCGGTCATTTTGGAGGCTGCCGCACATGTCCAATGACCATTGGGCATGCAGCGGCCCATTGGGCATGTGCACCGGCCTCCAAAATGGTCGCCGCAATGGAGGGTAGAGGCCTGAAACCACCCAAACCAGGCGATTTGGGCATAAAAGGGGGCCAGCAAGGGGAGGAGAACCCCTGGAGACCCTCTCTGCGGTTGCAGCAGTGTCCCCCCAGAGGGGGTGAGTAAATTTTATATATATATACGATGTGTGTGTGTGTGTGTGCGTGCGTGTGTGTGTGTGTGTGTGTGTGTGTGTGTGTGTGTGTGAATTGAACTGGGGCCCAGTTCGGTTTGAGTCTGGTCCTAACTTGAACCGAGCCAGGCAACTGGGTTTTGTGCACACCCCTACTGAGAGTCCATCAAGTCCAATTTCTCTCTGTACAGCAAGACCAGCTCCACACAGATCAAACCATAAAAATCAGGTCAGACTACAGTACACCAGAGAGAAGGTGCAATGCAGAAAGGTGTCTTCAGAGAAGATAGTTACAGCTTGCTCATGAGTCAATCCACACATAGTTGCTGGTACAAATGGCTTTTGAAAAGAAATATATGCATTTGAGAAGGATAGAAGATAACCATGCTATCTGAATGGAACCTAAATGGCTGCCTAACCACCCAGATTTATCATTCTGGGGAGTAAAGCAATTCCAGAATTCTGCCTTCTGAAATACAATCATAGCATCGATTCACTCACTCACACAACCTGAAAGTCTTTCATCCCTTTCAAACTTAAAAGAGTTTGCATCCCTTTGAAGAGGTCTAACTTGATGAAATCTACTGTCAGGCTCCATCATCTCACTAATGGGTCATAAAATTGCAGCCTGCAGTCATTTTTGGCCCCCATTGCTTTCATTCTCCAATTCCAAAGTTGTGCCTCACTTCATGACTCATTTCCCTTATGAGAACTATGTTCCTCCTTAGACCTGTCATACACAGACTCACCTTTCCTCTGGTCCTTCCCTTTGCCACTACAGGTTCCAACAAATCCCATCCCCGCAAACATCCATCTCACTTTCATCTGCTTTTGAGCTTTCCAATGCCTTGGGGTTCTTCCCTGAGCTACTCAAAAGTTTCTTCATTTCCCACCCCTGCTCCCTGCCCTTCTTAGACCTCAGAGTTCTGATCCCAGCTCGTTGTGAAGTACACATCATATTGATGTAACGTACCACTAAGCAGCAAAATAGTTCAATTTGTCAGGTCCTTGGGATGTATTGTGGGAAGTCTCTGGTTGCTTTAGGTCAATGAACAAGTTATGTCAGTGCTTGACTCTAAAGAACCAATCAGAGGTGGGGAGAAAGGAAATCAGCAATGCAACCTTTTCCATCTATTAACCAAATGCATGTAAACCAGTAATATTTTTAGAATACATTGTACCTTTCACATTCTGCACCCAGCAATGTTCTCTTCATTTCAAAATGCAAGCCTTCTTTTTCTGGTCTAGGAAATAAATTATTCCCAGAGCATGAGAGCATGGATTTTCTATAAATTAACTAATAGAAGGAATTTAAAAGATTGCTAAGAACATAAGAATATAAGGACAGCCCTGCTGGATCAGGCCCAAGATCTATCTAGTCCAGCATCCTGTTTCACACAGTGGCCCACCAGTTGCCTCTGAGAAGTCCACAGGCAAGAGGGAGGGCATGCCCTCTCTCTTGCTGTTGCTGTCCTGCAACAGTTATTTATAGGTGTCTTGCCGCTGAGGATAGAGGTGGCTTATAGCCACCAGACTAGTAGCCATTGATAGACCTGTCCTCCATAAATTTATCTAAACCCTTCTTAAAGCCATCCAAGCTAGTGGCCATCGCCACATCCTATGGCAGAGAATTCCATAGATTAATTATGCACTGTGTGGAAAAGTATTTCCTTTTGTTAGTCCTAAATATCCTGGCCTTCAGTTTCATGGGATGACCTCTGATTCTAGTGTTGTGAGAGAGGGAGAAAAATTTCTCTCTGTACACTCTCTATACTCCATGCCAATCAATCAATCAATCAATCATCTTTATTACGGTCCAAGACCAGCATGCAATAGTATATTAGAGCATGATTAAAAGCAGTTAGGAAGCAGTATGATCATAAGAAAAATTATGAAGTCATGCTACATTAAAATTACTATAAACTATAATTACTGCAAGATTACTATAGAAATTCTATTAAATTACTAGAAAGTACTAATAATTGTAGGCTATAATTACTAAACAAAAATGCTACTCTAAAGTTGTAAATAAGACTATAAAACTACTACTACTAAAGCTCCACTTTATTTATTTATTTATTTATTTATTTATTTATTTATTTATTTCCCCCTAAGGTGTACGGTGGTGGCGGCGGCGGACAGAGGGAAGAAAATGGAGAGTGGGGAAAGAAAACAGCAGCGGGAGCAAACGGGTGGGCGGGGAAAGAAAACGGCAGCGGGCAGGGGGAGAAAGTGGCAGTGGTGGGCAGGCAGGGAATGAAAACAGCGACAGAGGGGCTGAGAACAAAGGGGAAACTGAGAGGGAGGGGGGAGAACTAGAGGCACAGATGCTCTGCGCCCTACCCAACTAGTATATTATAAAATCAGTATGTCACTACATATGGAACCATAAAACTATGTTACTTGAAAATCATTACTCTAATATTAAAATCTATTATATGATATGATACGTAAAAACTGCTACCCTTACAAGGGGTGGGGAGCTATGAGATTATTAAAATACTAATGTACATAATGAAAAAGCGGTGACTAAAACAGAGTATATAGGATAGGAGCACTAGAAAATAGTGGCACAAGACAGCTGTTCAAAACTATGCAGAGATGATACGAGGCGAAGGCCTGGTCGTCATGGTCCGCCAGATCTTAGACGCTGCCATGCAGAACTTGGCAGTATTAAACATGAAGGCCGGGACTTCATCTGAAAACAACAACCAGGTATAGACATGGTTTAGGCAACCAGGGTACTTGCGAAGCAGCGGAGAAATAACCTTGGCCCGAATGTCTCTGTAAAAGGGGCAGAGGAGAAGTACATGTTCTGTGGTTTCTACCTCCCCAGTGTCACAGGGGCAAAGTTTTTCTGCCACTTGGATCTTTCTGTATTTGCCTTTCCAGTACAGAGGAGGGGAAGGAATGACGGAGGGCGAGGGTAAAAATCCTTCTGTGCCTTGGGGTTTCTAGCTGTGACAGATACGCGGTGGGGAAGGCAGAGTATCTGAGGCTTTCCGGGGATAGGAAGGATGGAATCCTACCTAGGACAGCCTGGCGCTCAGTGTTGATTGCCTTCTGTCTGATGGCTGTTTTCACCTGATCATGGCCCATAGCAAGTAGGAGACGGGGAGAAAAGCCCAGGAGAGGCAGTTTAGACCACATGGCCCTTTCCCAAGAAGATTGAAAACTGTCCTGTAAGGTCAGAGGGGCCAGGCCCCGAGGGTTGAGGGACAGCTTAAGCCAGAGGTTGAATGGACAGCCACACTCTGGCCTCAGCCTTAATCATGCCTGTTTCCAAGCATAGGGCAGCATTTGAGACACAACAAGGGACTTGGAGGACCTCTCTTAGAAATTTAGACTGCACCCACTCCAAACAGGCAAAATTGGAGGGGGGAGGGCCAGAATGGGCCCCACAGAGGAGTTGTGCCAGTGTCTTGGCCTCAAATAATTTGAGCGCAGAAAGTATGTATTGTCTCTCTGCAGTCCGTAGGAATTTTAGTATGGCGGTGGAGGTCCTCTGGGCAGTGAGGGCGGCATGGTTGCAGTGGGCCTTTCTTGAGCCAGAGGCATGCAGAACCACTCCCAGCTATTTGAAACAGGTGACCTGCTCCATCTTGTGGCCAGTTATACTCCAGGAGCGAGTCTTGGGCCTTCTGGCGAAAGCCATAACTGATTTCTAGTTGATCACTTACGCAGTACTGAACTAGGGCCGCCAACACTCTTCTGAGGCCTACTGGTGTCCTAGACAGAATTGTGGCATTATCGGCATAGAGCAGGGAGGAGATGCTTCTATCCGTCAGCTTGGGGGGTGGGTGAAAGTCTGGGCTACTAAGATGCCTCACCATGTCACTGATGAAAAAGTTGAAAAGAAGTGGGGCCAGGATGCATCCGTGTTTGACTCCCTTCTGTGTCGGGACAGCGTTTGTGCGGTGCCCTTGTGGGCTGCACCTTATCTTGAGGGATGTGTCTGCATGAAGGATATGGATCAGGTACAGCAGGCGTCGGCTGATCAAGGAGGCTTCCAATTTCTCCCATAGCTTGACTCAGAGGTTGGAATCAAAAGCAGCCTTGAGATCAATGAAGGCAGCGTAAAGGGAGGCTGAGTTGTTAGAATAATATTTTTCAATGAGTACCAGGCATTGATCAGTTGTGGATCTACGCTCCTTAAAGCCAGCCTGTTCCTCTGCAATCAAATTTTCTTGGTCTAGCCAGTCCTTAAATTTGTCATGCTGATGTCTAGCATAAAGCTTGCTGATGGTGTTGAGCAAGCTGACGGGCCTGTAATTGGTGTGGTCATCCTTTCTCCCCTTTTTGAATATGGGTATGATAATCGCCAGCCCTCAGTCCTTGGAAATGTGGCCATGAATGCCAATATAGGTGAAAAGCGAGGCCAAGGCTTGAGCCCACCACTCTTTATTATTCTTTAAAAGCTCCAGGGGGATGAGATCTTTCCCGGGGGCCTTCCCTGCTCTGGTTTGGGCAAAATCTCAGCTGTAGAGACTGGTGGCCACCCAGGCAAGTCCTCCACATCTGGTAGATGGGAGCCACCATCCACAGAGGGGTCTTCGTACACCTTCTTAATGTGCATTTCACAGATCTCTGATGAGATATATGGGTGACTAATTGGGCTGAGCCATTGCCGATGTGGCTGATCATGATGTGCCAGAATAGAGCTGAGTCCTTTGCTCTGCTTGCCTGAATGAGTTGTGACCAAGTGGCCTTCATTGCCTCTCTCTTCTTGCATACCAGTAGGTACTTATATTGCTTCTTGAGGTTGAGGAGGCGTGGGAGGGCCATTGCGGCATTGATTCCCGTGCTGGATTTGTGGATATGGTAAGCAGAAACAAGAGATTTGCTGGTGTCAAAACAGTCCTTGTCAAATTGTGGTTTGGATGGGTGCACAGGCAGCTTTGTGTGGGGGGGGGTCAGCCTTACGAATTAGATGCTTTTGTAGCACATGGACTAGGGTTTCGTTGGTCTCCAGGGGGTCACGTGAGGGAATGTACTCCATGCATAATTTTATACACCTCTATCATGTCTCCTCATAGTTGCCTCTATTCCAATGTAAAGAGCCCCAGATGCTGTAGTGTTGCCTCATAAGGAAGGTGCTCCAGGCCCCTGATCATCTTGGTTGCCCTCTTCTGCACCTTTTCCAGTTCTACAATGTCCTTAAGATATGGCGACCAGAACTGTACTCAGTACTCCAAATGTGATTTTAGAACTCCAAAAGGTTAGTGAGGCAAGACTTGTCCTTACAGAAACCATGCTGGTTCTCATTCAGAAAGCCCTGTTCTTCTAGATGTTTAATAATTTTGTTCTTGTATGCTTTCCATCAATTACTCGGCACAGAAGTTAAGCTAACTGGCCTGTAGTTTCCCAGATCCCCCTGGATCCTTTCTTGAAAAATCAGAGTTACATTAGCTACTTTCCAGTCCTCTGATACAGAGCCTGATTGTAGGGACAAGTTCTATATTTTTGCTAAGAGACCAGCAATTTCACATTTGAGTTCCTTCAGAACTCTTGGAAGGATGCCATCTGACCCTAGTGATTTGCTAGTTTTTAGTTTTTCAAGACAGTTTAGAACATCCTCTCTCATCACCTCAAACTGGCCCAGTTCTTCAGCCTCCAGGCCTTATTTATTACATTTGTATCCCACCCTTCCTCTAAGGTGTACAGGGTGCTATCTTGACCTCATAATAGCCCCGTGTGGTAGAATAGGCTGAGAGCTCATAATCGGCACAAAATCACCCAGTGAGGGTCAAAACACAGGAATGTCTACTAGAGAGGCAAGATTATTCACTAACAACAGCTGCATGTAGGGTGATCCTAGGGACACAGGAAGCTGGTTGGGATGGTAGTGCTTAGAGAGATTAATTATTTTCCCCAGGGAAAAAGATTTCTGCCAAAGTTCACTCCCAAGTGGCTATTTTGCTTCTGGGACAAATAGTTGGGTGTTAGACTTTTTGGTGGGAAATCAGCACAAGGGAAAAGAATTAATCTCCCCCTCCCAACCAGCCCAAGCAGGATCCTCCTCCACATGGCACAAAAAGAAAGGTATTTTTGGTCAGGCAAAAGCTGCTGCCTAGTCTACTGAGTATGACTCCTGGTCCATTTAGCTCAGTACTGATTGGCAAAGTTTCTGGTAGGAAATTTCCTCAGCTCTACATGGAGGTGTTGGGGATTGTACCTGGTACCTTCTGCATGCCAAGAAGATGCTCATTACACATTACATTAGGGTAGGAGTTTCCAACCTTGGGTCCTCAGATGCTGTTGGATGTCAACTCCCATCATCCCCAGACACAATGGCCAAAGGATGATGGGAATGGAAGTCCAACAGCATCCAGGGACCCAAGTTTGAGAACCCCTGCAGTAGGCTCAGCCTTTTTTGTGTGAGTACTACTTCTGAAAGTGCCATTGCCTCCAGGGAGGGCTCCATGAGTAGGCAGCATCCCGGACAGTTGTTCCTGCAGAGGAAGAGGCTTCTCCAGTTGCTGCTGCCTCCTGATCGCTCCTCTGCCCTGCACCCATCTTCTCTCCTTGGGTGACTTGCACTTCTTTTGAAGGCATGGGATGCTGCACCAACCAAGTGCATGGCCACTCCAGCCATCTCCACTTCCGGTGGGGTCAGGACAGGCAGAACAGGGCCATGTGGTACCTGAGACAGCAGTGCCCAGGCATGATCTGCCATACTATGAAGTGCCACCAGTGGTACTCTTAGCCTGGAGGCAGCGTTTCAGCCATGCTTTTCCACCCAGTCCTACATGAAAGCAATATCCATTTAGGAAATCACATGTGAACACAACACACACACACACACACACACACACACACACACACACACACGGAGTCCTGCGGCATGTTAAAGGCTAACAGATTTATTGCAGCACAAGCTTCCATGCAGTAGATCCATCTTTATTTGAAGGGCCATAGCTCAGTGTCAGAGCACATGCCTTGCACGCAGAGAGTCCCTGGTTCAATCCCTAGCATCTCCAGGTAAGGCTGGGAAACAGCCATCTGAAACCATGGAAGACAATGCTGTCCTCAATAAATCTCTGCTAGAATGGCTGCTAGAAAGGCTGCTTCCCATGTTCCTACTTCTCCTCTAATGGATATTTTGGCTTGGATCCTGGACACTTGTTCATCAGTGAACAAATGTCTGGAGAAGGACCACAGCTTAAGTGAAGAGCATCTGCTTTGCATGCAGAAGACCCCAGGTTCAATCTCTGGCATCTCCATGCAGGGCTGGGAAAGACTCCTCTCTGAAGCCATGAGAACCACCACCAGTCAAGCTCTCCATCTAGCTCAGGCAATACTCAGCTGTATAATGGCCTGATTCTGTATAAAGGCAGCTTCCTATATAGCCTATGCAGTGGGCTCTAATCTACCAAACAGGGATGTAACTATAATAGGGCAAGGGGAGACAGTTGTCTGGGGGCCCAATGCCTTGGGGGGCCCACCAGAGGCAAGTCACATGACTGACTCCCCCAGCCGCGCACCTGCCTGGGCTTCCTTCAGTTGTATGCATCCTCCGAAACTGATGTGAGTGTTAAGACCTGGAGCTACCAGAACAGCATGTCTTTCTCTAGACTTGAATCGTCCACAATTTACAAAACCTTTTGAAAAATCATTTAGGATGATGTTCTATTGTGGCACATAGGTGTTATATGTTACACACACACACACACACACACACACACACACACACACACACACACTTTTTGTTACCACTATTCAGCCTCATTTAAGATTTCTTTACTTCATGAGCTGAGCTTCAGTGAGTGGGGGGCCATTTTAAAATCTTGTCTCTGGGCCCACTCCAACCTTGCTACCAAAGCTGCTGCCACAATTAATCTACTAGTCTTTAAGGTCCCACAAGATTCTGGGTTTGAGTGCCCTTCTTGAATTTATTATTTATTATTATTTATTTATCAAATTTGTATACCGCCCCAAACTTTCATCTCTGGGCGTTTAACATAGGAATATGGGAACATAGGAAGCTGCTGTATACTGAGTCAGACCATTGGTCTATCTAGCTCAGTATTGTCTTCACAGACTGGCAGCAGCTTCTCCAAGGTTCTGCTCTTCCCAGAGCGACTTCATCCCCTGAGGGGAATATCTTGTAGTGCTCACACATCAAGTCTCCCATTCATATGCAATCAGGGCAGACCCTGCTTAGCTAAGGGGACAAGTCATGCTTGCTACCACAAGACCAGCTCTCCTCTCCACCTAACTATAGCATAAAACAAGTTAAAAACACATACAAAAACTTAAAACAGTTTAACAATTTAAAACTAAACCAGAGATTAAAACCTAGAAAATTTAAAAAGCTGAGAAAGCTTGGGCAAAAAGATTTGTTTTCAGGTGTTTTTTAAAAATGCCAGAGATGGGGAGGATCGTATCTCAGCAGGGAGCGCATTCCACAATCTCGGGGCAGCAACCGAGAAGACCCATCTCCGTGTAGCCACCAAATGAGTTGTTATTTACCACGTGTGGACAGTGCTAGACCTTCCAGACTTGCCCCTTAAAGAGGCAGTGGGCAAGAGTGGGCACCATCTTTTGTGGCAGTGAACTTCATACACTAATCATGTGTTTTTATGAAGACACAGTTTGGTTTCTGAGACATAATTCCCACGTTTCTAGTTTTGCAACATGAGGACCAGTGACAGGGATGAAATCCTCCAATTGGTAGGTGTAATTGGCTTCAACGGGACTTAGGCATGAGCCACTAGATGGAAAACTGCAGCCTAATTAATGAAATAATGGGTGGTGGTCCCTGGGCTGGATCAGATGGTCCATCTCCTCCATATGGTTTTGATGTAAACCACCCTGAGCCATTTTTGGAAGGGCAGTATATCAATCAAATACACACATACATACTGCTCTGCATCAGATCTCTACTGACGGTGCACTGCAGGTTTGAGCACTGAGTTTCAAAACATAGGGCCATTTTGCTTCACAGCACAGGACCAGTCGCCTGCATCATGTCCTTAAACCTGGACATGTCAAGAATAAACTTCAAGAAACAGCAGGCTTGAATGAAGAAGTGTTGATCCTGCTGGAAAAAAAATCAATGGATGCTGCACACGCATAGCACCTCTCATAGATTTTTTTTAAAGCTGTCATCTTCTCACAGAACTGAATAGGCAGCCAGATGGCATATCATTTTAATGTACATATAGAGAGAGGAAGAATAAATGGATTTCAAATGCAAATCACAAATGTATGTGTGTAATGCAATGGGTGGTGGGGAGGTTAACTCTTCCAGGAGGATACATTTTCTGCTAACTGAAGGTACATTTTCTGCTAACTGAAGCATGTAAAACTATTGACAAACTAATTCTGCAGCTGTTGAAGCCTTCCTTTCACTATACATAAGGTGCTGAATGGGTTGCCTATTATACATAATAATACACAGAGTGTTATTGTCATCCCATCCATACATTACAGCCTGGGGGAAGAGAAACTCTTCCAACCCAGAAATAAATCCATTACCCTCTCTTATCAAATGATGATAGTCATACTTATGGTGCAGAAACTGTCTTATTTTCCAGAAAAATAAAATTTGCATGCAGCCCAATCCTATGCATGTTTACTCTAAAGTAAGACCCTCTAAGTTCCATAAGGCTTATATCTAAGTTAACTGTGCAGTCACAGGCCGGAACTCAAAGAACTGTGAGAAGAACAGGGCTTTAGACTTGTTTTTCTCAAAATAGGAACATAGGAAGCTGCCTTATACGTACTGTCAGTTCATTGGTCCATCAATGTCAGTATTGTCTAGGGCAGCTCAACTGTCCATGGCTGCTCAACTTTGGCCCTTCTGCAGATGTTGGCCTACAATTCCCATAATCCCTGGCTATTGACTGCTGTGGCTGGGGATTATGGGAGTTGTAGTCCAAAAACAGCTGGAGGGCCGAAGTTGAGCAGTGCTGACTGGCAGCAGCTCTCCAAGGTTTAAGGCAGGAGTCTTTCCCAGCCCTACTGGAGATGGATGCTAGGGTGTGAACCTGGGACCTTCGGTAAGCAAAGCAGATGCTCTACCACTAAGCTATGGCTCCCATCCTCTAAGGCAGTCTTTTTCATTGTAAGGCCCAGGGGTCAGTGGTGCCCCCCACATCAACCCTAAGTGCAGCTCCCTGACTAATTGTTTATTGGGCCTGTGTGGAACTTCATCAGAGGTTGAATACACTACATAGTCCCCTTGGCACCATACAGGGAGGACCATTCCCACTGTGCAGTGCTGTGATTTGCCCAGCACCAAGGGAAATGGAGCCATCTTCAGCCCCTGCACTATCCTGGAATGTATGTGTATTCCATTTCCTCCAAGAGAGGGTTCTGTCTTTCTTAAAGGGCCCTCCCAGCACTGAGAAAAGCGCAGTACTGTGCAGATGTCCACACGGCGAGAAATGACTCTCAAACTGAAGGGTTTTTTTGTTTGTTTGTTTGTTTTGCCAAAGTGGCACCAGCCTAAAGAACAACGAAGACTCCCCTCTGTTCCATAAAGCTTACACCTGTGTGATAATGTTTCTGGTCAATGACCGAAATAAAGTATGTTCAATTGTTCAATAAAGCTTACACCCAAGTTAAATGTGCATAGCCCTGCAGCCATAAGCCAGGATCCGAAAAAGGATGAGCACACAGGGGCTTTAGGTTTGTTTTTCTCAAGTAACAGTCCCCTGTGCTGAACGGCAAACTGCTTTTGAAAATGATGGCTATTTGATGGCTATTTCAAAAGCCGTTTATAATATGGCCAGCAGAGGGACCAGCTGCTCAAAGAAAATCTGCACTGGGCTAGCACAAGTCCCTTGCCTATGCAATGTAGCTACATGGAGCTTGGATACAGAGTCTTGTTTCTTTTGAAAATAAACCATGCAGGTCCTCAAGTCATATAAATTTACTTATTTTTAATGAACGTGCTTATTTTTCCATTCTTTGTTCCAGATCCAGTATTTGGATTCTTGGAAAATGCACACATTTTTGGCAAAGCATGCTGAGCTGATGGTGGGCGTAGGTTTATCGCCAATTACAGAAATATAATTAAACTCAACGGAGTTTCTCTCTGCCAATCCATAATATATCGATTCCAAATTGTCTAGCCCTTCCATGCAACTTTAACAAGATATGGTATGGAATTAAAATAATTTCAAAAATGTTTGTCCATCTTGAATGAATGAATATATTGCACAATGGAGCGTGTGATAGAATGTAGGTTGGGGTACCAGCAAGACTTCTAACAGCTGTGGCAGGAGTTGCAAATCTTCAAGAAACCCCCCAAATGCTGCCATCTAGTGATGGAAGAAGCCATCTGCAACTCCTCAGGTCAACCCCTACCCTCTGGAACGGCCCCTGGAAGAAGAGTGATGAATCTTGCAATAGTTGCCACCACCTGTGTGGAGCCAGAATCCAGTCGTTGAGGTTCTTGACTCCCTTATGGGTGCAGCTATTCAACAAGTATTTATCAGCTATTGGGTGAAATGCATCCACACCCCCAATCAGGTTCATACTTAGGCTATTATATACATACTATTCTCCCCAACTCATAAAATAGCTTTTAAAAACCTCAATCTTGATCTAAACCTCCTGGACCCTGTTGCATTCCCACAAACCCCCCCCCCCAATTCCCATAGATGCAACACAAACTTCCCTCTCATGTACCCGTCTGCCTACCCCAAAGCACCTTCCCACCCAGACCAAGAAGCTATTTACACGCACACCAAAAACCAGGCTAAGGATGCCCAGCCCGGTTTTTGGTGAGCATGTGACTCCCTAAGCCCACTTGGGGAGCCCACCACTTAACCTGGGTTTTGGGTACCCAGGGTAAGTGGGCTGAGAAAGCTGCCTATCTCAGCTCAGATAGGGCTGAGAGAGATTCCTGCCTGCAACCTTGGAGAAGCCGCTGCCAGTCTGGGTAGATAATACTGAGCTAGATAGACCAACGGTTTGACTTGGTATAAGACAGCTTCCTATGCTCCTATGACTATGGGGGATCTCCACATTCAGCCTCTATGGTGTAGTGGCTAGAGTGTTGGGCTAGAACTGCAGAGATCCAGGTTCAAATCCCCATGCAGCCATGAATCTCCCTTGGTGAAAACAGGCCAGTCATCTATATTTATGCTCACGTGTTGGTGCTGCATCGCTCTGTGCGACACCTACACACAAGCAGCTGGCCAGAGTTGGGAGGCTCCCCAAAATGCACCGCACACTCACACAGTGCATTATGGAAGCTCCCGGAGCCTCCCAACCCCCAAACCTCCTTGCTACTGGCAGAAGTCGGCAATCGTCCGGGCGGCCAATCCAGCCACCAAGCAACATGGACAGGATCATCTGTGGTGGAGGTAAGCTTTTCGTGGCTTCCTCCCCTCACCCTGTCCAAGCCCATTCTCCAACCATGAGAATGGGCTCTAAGCCTTCTTTGCTGTTGGGACAGGGAAAGGGAAAGGACATCTTTCTCCCCCTCCCCTCTCATGCCTGACACCCTGTGGCAGCTGCCAGATTGAAGGAGAGCTTGGAGTTGGAGATTCCCAGAATGGCTGACAAAGATCAGTAGAGATGAAAAAACTATAATTCCCAACACACCTTGCATCTAGCATGAAGTCATCAGAGAGGGGAGAGGGAGAGGGAGAAATCTCCCTTTCACTGCTGTACAAGCAACAGGAAAGGTAAGGGGGTAGAAGAGGGCTTGGAGGTAGGGTGTGCCTGTGTATGCGTGCGTTTGTGCATGCGTGCGAATGGATGATGGATGGGCTGGCTGGCAGGAAGGCTGGGTTTCCAGATGTTGTTGGACAACTCCCCTCATCCCCAGCCACAATGGTCAAAAGGGATAAGGGGAGCTGAAGTCCAACATCTGGGGACCCAACGCTGGAAATCCTGGTTCAGATTAAAGACCTGGAGAAGACCTTTAAACCATAAAAGGGATGGCTAAACTCCCATATGCACCCTTGCCAATGTACATGCAAATCTTGCATTAGGGCACTTTGCAGTCTGCCTGTCCTCAGCATCTATTAGAATCTAAAAGAGTTAGCGGCGGGTGGGACATTAAAAAAAATCAATATACAGGCATTATGCAAGAAAAAAGAAACTTTTGCTTCCAAAGATGGTCTTTTGGTGTGGTTAAAGCTTCTTATAGTTCTTCTCCCATCTTATTTTTAATGACAGCTCTTTAATAATAATTTTTTTTAAAAAAACTGGCAAGGGTTCTAACACCCAGCCACAGTAATATGCAGTCATGTGAAAGACTGGGCAGTTTCATACAAAATTAAATGTGACTTGGCAAAACTTTGCAGCAACCAGCAAAAGGAAAGTGTTTCACTCATCCTGAATCAAAGACAGCAAATGTACTTTCATGTTTCAGAAGCATTAAATGAGATCAGCCTTACACCTAGGTTTGAAAGACCCCACACATGGCCAAAAGTGATAAGCAGGTGGTTACCAATGTTTTGCAGAGCTTTGGTCACAACAGCAACTCATGTGAAAATTTGCATATTCAGGTGTATGTTGCAAAATGTTCAGGGTCTCTCTATTGGAGCCTGGCTTGGACAGAAAGCAGGCATCTGCTCAACAAGGAAATGCAAGCAAAGCCTCAAAAGAAGACAGAAGCAAGGCAAGGAAACAGGCAAACAAGCACTCAAAGAGCTATATTGCAGAGGCCCTAATATCTTTACAATTCACAGGGGCACAGGAACCTGCCTTACTAACTCAGGTCCATCTAGCTCAGTATTGTCTACACTGATTAGCAGTGGCTTTCCAGGGTTTCAGGCAGAGTCTTTCCCAGACCTACCTGGAGATGTCAAGGTTTGAACCTGGGACCTGCTGCGTGCAAAGCAGATGATCTACCACTGAGCTATGACTCCATTCCCCGGATGTACATGGCACCATAAGGAGTTACACAGGAAAGAGAGGCAGATCCCTGCTTTCAAGGAGCTTGCAATCTAAAATTGTAAGAAATCAACAGAGGGAGGGAGGGAGACAGACAGACAAGAGTAGGCGGTTAAGCACATAACTGAAACTTGGCTACAGTTGAGAATTAGGAAGAAAGGGATGGACCACAGGCTATGTGGAAAGGGCGAGCTTTGAGGAGGGATTGGAAGGAAAGGAGAAAGGGAGACACCACCATGTATATGTTCAGCGAGGAAGTCCCACAGGTACTGGGCAGCAAGATGCACAGTGTTTTAAATGGACAGCTTTTCAATATATATTGGGCTTGTAAACAGCCAGTTGCCTACTCTTCTGTGGCATGTAAGAATTGACAGGGAAGTTTTAGTAGACTGGAAGGAAACCCTGTACAGTGATGGATACACAGAAATAAATGTGCAGGCAGGTGGCTTACAAAACATGGGCTCAACTACAATATGGTCTTGTCTGCAATTTCTGTGATACACATTTTGCATTCTGCAAGCATAGCCGCCTGTCCTTGGCTTCAGCTGGAAGGCCTCCCGTGCTCAAGGTCAAACCTGCTTCAGATGCGGGGAAGCAATGGAACCTTCCAGAACCAACGTTCTATTCTATGTGCACCTGTGTTTGCTCTCCATTTGTGTGCTGGCCTCTTACGTATTAAAGGGCAGGGGGCATGGCTCAGTGGAAGAGCATCAGCTCAGTTGTAGAGCATCTGCTTTGCATACAGAAGGCCCCAGGTTCAATCCCTGGCACCTCCAGGTAGGGCTGGGAGAGACTCCTGCCTGAAACCTTGGAGAGCCACTGCCAGTCAGGGCAGAAAATACTGAGTTATATGGTCCAATGGTCTGACTTGGTAAGGCAGGTAAGGTAAGGCAGATCCCTATGTTCCTATGTATTTAGGCAATTGATAACCTGAATTTCGATGAAAAGATTCTCAAATCAGGGTAAACTAAAATTTTTAATTCAAACACAAATCACAAAACTGCAACAACATTGCAGGAGTACAGGACAGACCAAAAGCTAGCATTAAAACAATTGACAAAACTACAGTAATCCTAAAAGCCTGTGTGAACAGGAAGGTCTTAACGGCCCACTTCAAAGGGGGAAGCTCCAAGAACTGCCACACATACCAGAAAGCTGGCTTCAGAGTGTTGAGGATCCACCAAAAATGTTTGTTCAGCAGTGGCCACCAACCCCGCCAATAGCAGTTCTGTCAAAAGGTTCTCTCTGCCAAATCTCAGAGAGCAAGAAGCGGTACAAAGAAAATAGAAGCAGGATTATAGACAAATGAGCAAAAATACAGAAGTGAGGGACACAATTAAGAGGGCTTGACTAGGAGGAGATCTGGTCTTGTGGTAGCAAGCATGAATTGTCCCCTTTGCTAAGCAGGGTCCACCCTGGTTTGCATTTGGATGGGAGACTACATGTGTAAGGTATTTCCTTAGGGTGTGGGGCCCCCTCTGGGAAGAGCACCTGCATGTTTGAATGCAGAAGGTTCCAAGATCCCTCCCTGGGATCTCAAAGTTAGGGCTGAGAGAGACTCCTGCCTGCAACCTTGGAGAAGCTTCTGCCAGTCTGGGTAGACAATACTGAGCTAGATGGACCAACGGTCTGACTTGGTATAAGACAGCTTCCTATACTCCTATGACTATGGGGGATCTCCACATTTAGCCTCTCTGGTGTAGTGGCTAGAGTGTTGGGCTAGAACTGCAGAGGTCCAGGTTCAAATCCCCATGCAGCCATGAATCTCCCTATATAGGCCAGTCATCTATTTTCAAAGGATAATATGGTGGGGGTGGGGGAGACTCTGTGTGCCACTCTAAGCTCCTTAGAGGAAAGGCAGGGTTAAAATAAATACAAATTGCTAGAGAGTGGGGGAAAGGCTGTTTCCTTTATGTCCTGCTTGTCAACTTCCCAAAGACATCCAGTTGGCTACAGTGGAAATGCTGGCCTTGATGAGACTTTTGATCTGACCCAGCACATTGGAACCACACTAGAACCACATCTGCTTAGCTTCAGGAAGCTATACACACACACACACACACACACACACACACACACACACACACGAATGAAGCATGGTGTAGTGGTTAGAGTGCTGGACTAGGACCGGAGAGACCCGAGTTCAAATCCCCATTCAGCCATGAAACTAGCTGGGTGACTCTGGGCCAGTCACTTCTCTCTCAGCCTAACCTACTTCACAGGGTTGTTGTGAAAGAGAAACTCAAGTATGTAGTACACCGCTCTGGGCTCCTTGGAGGAAGAGCGGGATATAAATGTAACAACAACAACAACAACAACAACTCTCCCAGACTGTTCCTTGGGCCCCTACCCAGCATAGAATTTAATTTAATTTAATTTAATTTATTTCTTTACTGCCCTTCCAAAAATGGCTCAGGGTGGTTTACACAGAGAAATAAATAAGATGGAACCCTGTCCCCAAAGGGCTCACAATCTAAAAAGAAACATAAGATAGACACCAGCAACAGTCACTGGAAGTACTGTGCTGGGGGTGGATAGGGGCAGTTACTCTGCCCCTGCTAAATAAAGAGAATCACCATGTTAAAAGGTGCCTCTTTGCCAAGTTAGCAGGGGTCAGGGTTGGGAACATGGACTCATTTTGGTACATCTAAAGATCAAACAGTTGTCTGCTGAGTTCACAGCTTGGTCTATATACATTTCTCTTATTGAGGCCATTTGACTGCCTACATTTATGATCACATTTGTGCTGCCTCAGCTGTTTTATGACACATCACATTTTACTGTGTTCAGCAAACTGAAAACCCACATTAAAAAGTGGGGACTGCTTTGTTTTCCATCAGTGCATCTGAAGCCTGTACACCTAAAAATATGTTAGTAGTTTGGTACTGCGGAACAAAAGGGGTTAGAAAAAGTTCAACGGTTACCATTTCCCAACCTCTGCACTGGCCCACAATCATGCCGCAAAGATCATATGCCTCAACCAGACACGCAAGGTCCAAATAGGAGCCAACATGGTGTGCATTCTAGAGGCAGTGTAGGATGAGGAAAAACCTCATCCAACGGTGGCCCACCTGGGTGGGTGTAGAGTGGAAAAGGAGCTGCAGTTCATTTTCACTCTTCTTGCCCCAACCCAGCTGCCTTGCTCTTGCTTGCCTTGCCTCACTGCAACATTAACCCCAAGGGCGTGGCCTGCTCATGAGACTGGTTCCCCAACCCAGCTAATGACTAGCCCACGCACCTGAGGTTAACTTCGTGGTGAAGTGAAGGACAGTGAGGCAGCCGGGGTGGGGCCAGAAGAGTGGGGACAAGCCGCAGCTGTGAATCATCCCCCCTCCAACCACACCTGATGGGTCCCCACTGCATAAATACATCTGACTCAGACACACGGAAGAGCTGCAATGGAGATGCGTCCACTGGGGCAGCCTTGGCTTTTGTTGGGCCAGGAACTCTCTCAAAGCCACACTTACCTCACAGAGTTGTTGTGAGGATAAGAAGAGGAGAGAGGAAAACTGTAGTGGTCCCTGGGCTCTTTGACTGGAGAAAAATGTAATAGTAATGCAATTAACAAATAAGTTCGGTGCCCGACCCATTTCCTAGCATTCCACACAAATCTTCTTCCATGGTAATATTTTACTAGCAAAATTAATGCAAGTGCATTAGGGAAAGGGGAAACTAGGGGCCAGGGCTGTCAAAGGCTGCTAGCCTTCCCATCAGGATCAGAGGGGGTATGCCTCTGGACACCAGGTGCTGGGGGACACCAATGGGAGGGGCCGATGCCATCTTTTCCCTGCTTGTGGGCTTCCCTAATGTACCTGGCTGGCCACTGTGTGAAGCAGGATATGCTGGACTAGATGGGCCTTTGGCCTGATCCAGTAGGGCTTTTCTTATGTCCTTAACCCTCGTTAGACATTGAAGCTATTCTCACGACTTCCCAGCAGTGAGCTAAGGGTGCCCAGCCCACTTTTGGGAGCTTGTGTGCTGTAACTGGAGCCACATGTCTACCGGCAACAAAACTGCCAAAGTACCCCTCCCCTTAAACTAAGTTAGCAGAGTGACAACTCACGAGGAGACCACCGACCAGGAGGCTCCAACAAGTCTCCCGGCCTTGGGGGCCTCCCCAGAATGCCCCACGCACTTGTGCGGAGCATTCTTGGACTTCCAGGGGACAGGCGGCCCCCCAATCCCTGCTGCCCCTACCTGCTCCGGACAAGTCTGGTAGTCGTGTCGGCAGCCGATTCAGCTGCCCAGGGCAAGCTCCCTGCTCATCTGCTGGGAGAGCGGGCTACGCCTGCTCTCCGCACAGAACCGGTTAGGCTCTCCACACTGCTCGTGTGGAGAGCCTCATTATGTTGTACGTGCATACTGGCATCTGTTCACAGGCACATGTTTCGATGTGAACAGAAAAATTCACACCGAATTTTGCATGTGAGTCCATTATAAAGTGAACGTGGGTACAGGCCCCATAGATGCAAGGTACACACAGAATGTGTGCTATTTTACCTGCATTGGACATAACATGTGAATAACTGTACAAATGTACAGTTCTGAACATGTGTACACAGTACACAGATTGTACACACACTGGACGTAACATGTGAATAGGGCTTCTGTCACAGCAATGTCTGGATCCAGGGGCTGCTGCTTGCCCACTGCAAAGCCATGAATTGCAGTATTGCACCCATAGAGTTCCACTGCGACAGAGATGATGAACCTTTAAAGCTGCTTTACACTGCTTTAGTCAGACCACAGGTCCATCTGGCCCTGCAGTGGCAGTAGCTCCCCAAAGCCTTAGGCAAAGGTCTTTTTCTTGATTTAGACTGAATTATCACAGGTCAGATTTAAAGGACCAGGCTCTGATTTAAATACATTTGGGAGGATTTGTTTTGGCTTGGCACACATTCCTTTCCAATCAGAATTCATTAGTACAGGGGTCCCCAGTTGTTGGACTACAATGCCTATCATCCCCAGCCACAAATGCCAAAGGCCATGGCAGGCCTGTCAAAAGGCTCTGGCTGCCAAATCTCAAAGAATACAGAAGAGCTGCAAAGACTACAGAAAGAACCGTACTGAAGAAGGCACTGCAATTAAGAGGGATTAGCTAAGGGTAATCTCCACAGTCTAAGGTACAGGTGAAACTCGGAAAATTAGAATATCGTGCAAAAGTCCATTAATTTCAGTAATGCAAATTAAAAGGTGAAACTGATATATGAGACAGATGCATTACATGCAAAGCGAGATAAGTCAAGCCTTAATTTGTTATAATTGTGATGATCATGGCGTACAGCTCATGGAAACCCCAAATCCACAATCCCAGAAAATTAGAATATTACGTGGAACCAAGAAGACAAGGATTGTAGAATAGAACAATATCGGACCTCCGAAAAGTATAAGCATGCATATGTATTCAGTACTTGGTTTGGGCCCCTTTTGCAGCAATTACTGCCTCAATGCGGCGTGGCATGGATGCTATCAGCCTGTGGCACTGATGAGGTATTATGGAAGACCAGGATGCTTCATTAGCGGCCTTCAGCAATTCTGCATTGTTTGGTCTCATGTCTCTCATCCTTCTCTTGGCAATGCCCCATAGATTCTCTATGGGGTCAGGTCAGGCGAGTTTGCTGGCCAATCAAGCACAGTACACTGTATACTTTTCGGAGGCCCGATATTGTTCTATTCTTCAATCCTTGTCTTCTTGGTTCCACGTAATATTCTAATTTTCTGGGATTGTGGATTTGGGGTTTCCATGAGCTGTACGCCATGATCATCACAATTATAACAAATTAAGGCTTGACTTATCTCGCTTTGCATGTAATGCGTCTGTCTCATATATCAGTTTCACCTTTTAATTTGCATTACTGAAATTAATGGACTTTTGCATGATATTCTAATTTTCCGAGTTTCACCTGTAGAGCGTCACTATGGAACAGCAGTCAGAGTGTTGGGCTAATACTGTGAAGATCCAGGTTCAAATCCCCATGCAGCCATGAACCTCCCTGGGTGACTATGGGTCAGTCATTGATGCTCAACCTAACTGACCTCAGAGGGCTGTTGTGAGGAAAAGATGGGCAGAGGGGGAAGAAAATGATGTATGCCAGCCTAAACCCCTTAGAGGAAGGACAGGATTAAAATGAATACCAACTGCTGGATGGAGTTGGCAAGGAAGGGGAGAAAGAGAAGTTGTTGCCTTCATGTCCTGCTTGCCAAATTCCCACAGACAGGACAAGACTATCCAGCTGGCCACTGTGAAAATGCTGGCCTGAATGGGACCCTTTAATCTGACCCAGCCGGGCTATTCTTATGATGAATCAGAACTGCATTTATTTAGCTGCAGGAAGCTACACTCCTTAGGCCCCTACCCTGCACGTAATTTTGACATGGACTCACTGTGGCATTCACTGCATTCTGCTGCACTCCTTGTCTGCTGCATTCACAACGCTGGTCTATATGCATTTCTCTTATTGAGATGATTTGACTGTGCCTATAGTTATGGCCAAAGGCCATTGTGGCTGAAGAAGATGGGAGTTGTAGTCCAACCACAACAGAGAGAACCCACCTGGGAACCCCTGAATGTGAAGATTAGTTATCTTACTTTAGCCATCAGGGTCCATGAATGTATACTATGACCACTGTGGCCACTCATGCTTGTTTTGTCTCCAATTCCAGGTCTCATGTGAATGAGGAAGATACTGCAGCAAGCAAGACGCGTGTTCTCCTTGCAGACTGAGCATCAGTCTCACTGCGGAGAGACACTTCCTTCCTTCTCATGGGACCTTCAGTCAGTGACAGAGGAGGACATACAAGTTATTGTTGGAAGTGAAGGACTTTGCACTGTCTCTTGTCTCAATGACATAGGAGGACAGACTAGTGAGTCAGAGGGCTAGAGGGTCAAGACATTGGTCATCCCTTCTCTACTGCTCTGACAATATCCCTTTGATATGTAGATTGCTAATCTTAGGGACTTCCTTCCTTCCAGCCACTTCCTTCCTCTTCCCTTCCTTCTACCTTGCAACATGCAAGCTCCTCTCCCCTGCACCATGTGTGCAGAGATGCAGAATCCATCTGCATCCAGCTAGATAGATAGATTAGATATCCTAACTGCTCGCTTTCCTATCTAGAATGGAGTTCTCTAATAAATACCATTTATATTGATTTGAAACTATGAACTGGCTCCAAGTTACTTTACTCTCAGCATACATGCATGCCTAACTAAATTCCACTGTGTTGTGCCTCTGTGCACTCTGCTATAATGAAAAAGGGTTTCTCCTAGCAGAGAGAATTCCCAAAAATTATTTAGGTTTCCTTCCACACCACTTAATCAGAACATCCAATGCCAACTAGCACTTCTTAAACTATGGCCACAACCTCTTTGGAGTGAAGAGCCCTGGATCGGGAATGAATATTTACGGAAGAGTGCTACTGATCAAAAGATTATCACATTCAAATTTCACCAATAAAGATAACTAACCAATAAAGATAACTAACCATTTTTAGGACTTAAAAAGAAGAAGAAAAAGTTTGGCAGTGATCTCTGATGCAATTTGGAACTTGCAGCATTATGTCTTTTCTTGTCTTCTTACATGTGGCAAGTGGATGTTTGCACAGGCTCGTTAAACTAATTCATACAGCCTAAACCACATCTCCAGAACTCAAAATAGCTTCATTATGAGAGTAATGATTTCAGAGTGATTTCAGAGTAATGATTTCATCATTTCTGGGTGATGAAGAATTAACTGAACTGTTGATTAGAGACATTAGCAACAATCATTTATTAATTGACAAGGAAACTAATTTGCACTATTTTCACTCCATCACCATTAGGATTAAGAGAGCAGGTCAATATATTTCTCTTTACCCATTACAATTGACAATTCAGCATCTTGGTAGAGCAGTCAACTTTTCAGCAGCTTAATTACAACTGGCTCACTTAAAAATCGTTAATTAAATGTAAGGTGCAGTGGTGACTATTTGCTAGGAGCATTTTTTGTGACCATGCCATATCTTTGGCTATTGTGTTGTGAACACAATACAACAGATCCAAGATGCTTCAGTGCATAATTTATTTGTTCCAAAAACTATCAGGAAGATCCAAGGCAAAACCTTTAGACTGAAGCAATCTAAAATAACCAAATATTTAGCTTGTCTTCCACTTAGCTTACTCCTGAGCCCTTGAGATAATGGTGTAGAAAATAACTACTGCCTGAAAGCAGTGCATATGTTAACTTAATCCAAGTACTGCAGAACTGACTGAACTCAGTCATGCTGACATGAACCATTCTTCCAGAAAGCGCTACTGCTGAAAAATGCAGTAAGATGCAACATTAGCCTTGGATGTTTCCTGAAACTCAGGAAAGGATGAGTTTCATTTTCTCTCCCCACACCACACTTGTTCCAGAGGGTGATGGCCAGAGAGTTAACAATATTTTCAGCCCTTTTTGATCTTCCTCATGGGGATGCAGCCATAGCTCAGAGGTAGAGCATCTGTTTTGCATGTAAAAAGTCCCAGGTTCACTCCCTGGCATCCCCAGGTAGGGCTGAGAGAGACTCCTGCCTGAAACCTTGGAGAGCTGCTGCCAGTCAGTGTAGGTAATACTGAGCTAGAGGGATCAAGGGTCTGACTCAGTATAAGGCAGCTTCGTCTGTTCCTATACCATACAGTATGTAGTTTCTATCTTAAAAAAAAAAAAGTCACAAGTTATGCAAAGAAATAACCAACTGATTCCTACTAGAGGATTCTTTAGTTGCTGCATAAGTTTTTCCTGTTTAACAGAACTTTTGTTCTCAAATATGAAGGCCTTTCCCCAAAAAATATCCTGTGAAAGTTGCTCTGATTTCAGTGCTTACTGAAAAGAAAGCAATGATGTGGGCATGCAGGTATCTCTCGGAAGAATATTCTACAATCATGGCACTCAAAACAAAAAGGTCCTGTCCCCACCATACATCAGATGCACTTGCATTATACTTGGCTCTTTCCTTCAAATGTCTGCTTCCAACTGTTCAGCCCTCTATGGTCACAGCAAAAAATATAATGTGATATGATGCAATACAAATTCACCCAGAAAACCATTTCCATCATCACCGTGGCTCCTCCAAATGGCAGGCACAGCCACACAAATAGCTGCTAAGTGTAGGGTTGAGCTCGAAGTTCTCAACAGAGAACTTTCAGTTCAAATTCTGGGGGTCTCAGGGTTAGGGATGTGCACGAATGTTTCAGTGGGGTGGGGAGCGGTACCTTTAAGTATAAGTAAAGCAGATCCTTACCTGCTCCTCTGCCACCCCACCACTTTTCCAGGTGCAGCACTGCGCTGCTCATAAGTCCGTGTGCAGCCGCGGGGCTTCACCCAGCAGCTTATACTAGAGGAGCAGGTAAGGACCTGCTTGCTCATGCCTAGAGATGTACATATCAAGCAGTATAGAAATATGAAATAAATAAATACATACATACATACATACATAAAGGTGCCGCTCCCTGCCCCACCAAAACGAGTCAGTGGGCCGCACCAAATCAATTCAGCACTTCCCTACTGGACACACCAAATTGATTCGTGCACATCCCTACTTAGGGAGGGGAAAGGGGGGTGAAATCAGTTTCATGGTGGCAGCAGCAGTGGCCCTTCTGATGGGCACCATTTCCCCCCGAATACTCCTGTGAATAATAGTACATCATTATGTAGCAGAGTTCATAGGGCATTCTTGGTGGGTGGAAATGGCTGCCACCAGAAATATCGTTGCTGTTGTCAGTTCTGCCACCAGTAAATCCTACCTTTCAACATGCCTGCCCTAAAGATCCATGAAATATCTCCCAGTTTCACCACCTGCAAATGGGGCATTGAAAATAGATGGGCCATTTCAGCTCATCAGCTACATAGGAAGCTGCCTTATACCAAGTCAGATGAGTGGCCCTTCTACCCCGGGACTGTCTACTCTGACTGCCAGTGGCCCTCCAGTGTTTCGGATGGGTATTCCCCAGTCCTACCTGGAGATGTTAAGGAATGATCCTGGACCTTCTCCATGCAAAGCAGGTGCTCTTCTACTGAGCTACAATCCTTTCCTAGGATTGGGACTAGGGGTGTGCAATTTGATTCAAGGTCGAATCGATTTGGGTCGAATCGGGGGCAATTAACAGATTCGACCTCAAATCGACTCGCCCTCAAAATAGAGGGCCCGATCTCTATTGGGCCCTCAAATCAACAATTTGTTGATTTGTTGAAGCAAATCACCCCTGATTTGACTTGAATCAATTCAGGTGATTCTAATGTCATTTTGAGGCCCGTTTTGCTAGAAAAACGTGCCTCAGATTGACACATTTTTTAGGGGAGAGCTGGTCTACCAATTGGGGATCAGCAGGTAGACCAGCCCTCGACTCCAGACTTGGCGTATCAGCCAGCCTTGGAGGGCTGGTCTACCCAGGTAGACCAATCTGAGGAGGGCAGATGTGCTAAGTCCGGAGTGGACGGCTAGTCTGCCCGCTGGCCCCAATTGGTAGGCCAGCTCTCCCCGGGGAAAAGTGCAGTTTTGAGGCCCATTTTTCCAGCAAAACAGACCTCAAAATGGCATTCAAATCACCCAAAGCAATTTGGGTGATTTGAAGGTGATTTGTCAAGACAGCCAGCCAAGCCTGCTGTTCTCGACAAATCAATTTGGTGGTTCTGCGATTTCAACCTACCAAGGACCATTAAGCTCAGCCTTCATGTTCATGTTCGACTGGTCTATACAGTGCATTTCAGCCTATGCAATAGTATACAGTTGAAAGCAAGCATATGGAGAAAAGTGAACAGCAGGATGTGTGTGTGAAATCAATCAGCCCTTTGAAACCAGACTACTCCACACACACACACAAACACAAATCCAAGAGGCACAGTTCTTGCCTTCTTTTTAATATATGGAATGTTAGCTTTACCTCAGCTGAGCTTCTTTCAATTGATATGAAACCAATAAAGAGTGTTCCTGAGGTTTTTTTTAGGGAGGTAATCTTCCAACAAATATATTGCATGCTTGAGGCACCAAAGTTAAATTTTAAAGGGAAAGTACTTCTTAAGTCTCTGGTGATTAGCTTCATCAAATCTGTACAAGATAGGGTTGTTTTGGTCTATTGGCTGTTAATACTGTTCGACATCCATTTTTTCAAGTCCAACACATTGGTTTAAAAAATATATACTGCGTATTCTACAATTCCAGCTTGTGGCAAAACTATTAAAACACTTATTCAGGAATAATTCCTGCTGATTTCAAGGGGGATTGTCTTTGTAAGAGCAAGCAAATGACTACCCTTTAACTTACAGGCTTACATTTCTCCCTGTGGAAACGCCTAGAGAGAGATGGAGAGAAGTAGATACTGCAAGCAATTGGAAACAGAAACTATGAACTGGTCTGGATTCCCAAGGAAGGAGTCCCACCTCAACTGAAGGAAATAACCACATTTCTCATGAGGGCGGGGTGTGTCTGCACAATATACTTACTTTGGTTTCAGTACTGTCATTTATTTCCCCAAGGGATCCTTAAAAAGTCTGTTTCCGGGGCTGTTGCCAGATTTGGCTTATTTTAAGCCAAATTTTGGGTTACGGCCCATTTGACCCACGAGTATACCCCTTAGGTTCTGGCAACACATTCGCCCCAGCAGAAATTCCACAGCACCATTCCCTGCTTAATAAGGCAAAGAGGTACCTTGCAAAGTGCTGATTCTTTTATATTTAGCATGGGGAGAGCAACTGGCCCTGTTCAACTCCAGAACAGCATCCCTCCAGTGGCTGTTGCTGGTGTCTACCTTGTAATAAGCTTCTTTTTTTGACAGTGAGCACTTTGGGGGAAAGGAAACCATCCTTATAATTATTATTATTATTATTCTTTCCCCATGTAAATCGCTTTGAGAAATTTTTAATTGAAAAGTGCTGTATAAATAACAGTAATAATAATATGAGTGATTTCAAAAATGTAGTTTCCAGGGTTTTTTGAGGGGAGAAGCTAAAGTTAAACAGTTAAAGCAGTCTTCAGCTATACGGTTCAGCTTCCATGTGGTCTAGGTCTCATGTGATAGCAATTTTTGGGCAGCAGTGAATCACCGCCAAAAAACTGGCAGTTCCACTCAGTGACACTGAGACCGGGAACAGGTTCAATTCCCTGCCCTTACCTTCAGTTATTCATTTTGAAATTTGGAAAACACAAGGCAACATAGGAAAATGCCTTATATAGAGTCAGACCATTGGTCCATCTTGCTCAGTTCTGTCTACAGTGAAGTGGCTCTCCAAGGTTTCAGGAAGGAGTCTCTCCCAGCCCTACCTGGAGATAAGGATGTGCACAGAACCGCGGCAGGGCGGTTCAAAGGCGCGCAGGGGTGCCACTTTAAGAGCGGGGAAGGGTGCACTTACCCCTCCTGCTGCTTTCCCCTCACTGGCGTCCTTTGTTAAGAAAGCTGATCGGGGCAATAGCATACCTCCCTGCCATCCTGTTGCCCCCATTGGCCGGATATGGCTGGAATTCCCTGATGCGTGAACTTCCAGTTTATGATATACATGGGGAAAAGTTGCTTAGTTGGCGGAGGACTGGTTGCCCCTAGATTTGGGCTGCAAGTAACACCAATTGCAAAAGGGATTAGCTTCACACCCCCTCTCCCTACGTTGGGGCTCGGCTAAGCAGACTCCCGAACTAGCTATTGCAAGTTATCTGGCATCCGAGGCTCCCTTTGGACTTAGGATGAACTCTAAATCTCCCCTCACCCTCTCGCAAGAGGGATAACACCTCTTGTAAATGAAGCAATTAGGCCAGGAAGAGAAAGCAGATAAAGACAAGTGCAGCAGCAGACTCCCTCACAATAAAGATGAGTCAGTGATGTAATTTTGAAAAGGTGTACATCGAAACTTTTAATAGAACTCTTGGGGTGCCCTTCCCAACACAGGATACTCTTGGACGCACCTGCACACTCCAGTTGTCTTCACAATCAGTCTTGAATACACCTTCCCACCCAGGAAGGACAATCAGGCACAATGCATTCCAAGCAGCCTGTATGGGCTACCCTATTCAGCAAAGTATGACAAAAGAAAGGTGCCCTCAAGGCACGTTTTGGGATATAAGTATCCCTGACTCCATGACCCAGTGTGCTCCCTTGTGCTTTACATATGGGACTCCATCAGACTGGAACAAGGACTTCAGCAAGACCATCTTTGTGTTCCCCTTGTGCTTTACACTGGGGACTTCATTGCAACAAGAACTCCAGCACACCACCTTGGTGTTCCTCTCTCCACTGGGGCCACCCAAGCTGAAACCACAACCTGCCTGGTCAATTCGCTGTCCTCATGCTGAGGCTCAGCTCATTGTGCCTGGTTTTAGATCGGTCCCCTGCCAATCTATCCAGTTGACCTCACGCTGGAACTTTCCTCACGAGCAACCCCACTAACTCCTTCAACTCTCCTGCTTTCCACTTCGCCTCCCCAGACGGACACTAGTCTTCAGCTGGCCGAGTCGGAGCTCCATGAGGACAGGTGATATAGCCTCTTGCCCAGCTCCTTCAGAGCTAAATCTATCCCTTTCTCTTATTTCCTAAACCTTACCCACCCCACACCCATCTTAAAATAACTCTTTCTAGCCCGCCTGGAAATTTACACATAATTTGGAACTTTAAGCTAAATGTGCCTTCCAATAATCTGTTTTTAAACATATTTATATTGCTTTTTCATTAAGACCGCCTAGTAACTTAGTTTATTGCTTTATTTGTCTTCCAATAAACTCAGTTTTGTTAATTCAAACCTCTCTCTCAAGCCGATTTTCTTGAGTTCATACGCTTGCACACATTAAAACTGCTTGGAACTGTCTCCCCTTTTGAGCCAAATTCCCCACATTCACCTGAACTGGGGGTGTTGACCAATCATCCCCAAGGCAGTTCCACCAACAGCGCGCGCACACACACACACACACACACGCGCGCGCGCACACACACACACACAGTCACCTCACATAATTGGATCCCTCCTCCCCTTTCCTTTTCCCAACCATACAAAAGACAGGAGCTTTCCGTATTAGAAAAGCCTTTGGGAAATATCTACCTTGCATTCAGCGCAAGTTTTTTTTTTTTTTTTTAAGTTAATTATTTGAGAGTGCTTTGAAAGTAGAAGGCACCAAACCTGATCTCTCAATGCACTACGTTCTTTTCCCCTCAAGATCAACAAGCACCCAGTGAGCTCAGGCTCTTAGGACACTTTGGTGTATCACATTTACTGTGTTCGAACATATTTTAGGGACAGTTTAAAATTATATTATATATTATATATTCATTTAAAAGAAATATGGCCAGATCTCACAAAGGGAGGCCACTGCAGATGGAAGTCTCTGGAGCTCGAGAAGGACTCGAAGTGGTAGAGTGACTTGCCTGAGGGCCTCCGAGGAGGAATACAGAACAGCGGCTTGCGAGGCGGAGCCAAGAAGATGGTGGTCTAACACCCTTCATGGGGGAGATACAATTGCTGTGGATATATCAGAGCAACATCATTGTTTCCACCAGCAAACATATAACATGTAGGTCCTTCAGTCACTATGAATGTGGGTCAAGGGGGCCTAGCCTAATTTAGTGATTTTAATTTTAGCCTTAATTTAGTGACCCCCTGCTAACTGGAAAAAAAGGCACCTTTTTAAAGTGGTGATTTCCTTTAATGAGCAGGGGGAGAGCAACTGGCCCTATCCAGCCCCAGCACAATCTCCCTCCAGTGACTGTTGCTGGTATCTATCTTATGTTTTATGTTTCTTGGGAGCCCTTTGGGGACAGGGGACCCTCTTTATTTATTCTTATTTCTCTCTGTAAACCACTTTGGGAACTTGTGACATCAGAATCAGCTCTCAGTACAATTGCACAAGAATGCAGGAGGAGACAGAAGGAGTAACCCAACATGGGGGGTTCTAAATGTGTGGTCAGGTGAGCTATTACAAACAACCTTCTAACAGATTTCTCCTCTTGCATAAACCTGTCCAAATCATCTTCTGAGGCTCTTCTCCAGACTCCAGGTTTCTCCACCTTTAGAGGTGAGGCAAATGGCAACTGAGGAAAGGGCCATTTGAGTTGTGGCTCCGTCTCAGGGGCCTAAGGTTAACCCTAGCCAGCAATCCCCAAGTAGCTTCCCTGATTCAAAGCCTTGTATCTTCTTGGTGCTAAGCAAAGACCATTTTATTTATCCAGACATGTTAATTTTGCTAGATTGTGGCACCATATGGCTGTTGTGTTCTGCTTGCTTTTATCTTTTTTTTAAACAGTTTTGTATTTCTAAAAGACACTGTTGTAAGCTATTCTGCAAATGTTTACTGAAGGCTGTGGTATATCAAATGTTTTAAAATAAAGTACAAGAACACATCGAGGCGCTTCACACAATTGGTGGGAAGCGCTGGGGGGCGGGTTCTGCAGGGAGAGCTGACTTAACCCGCTCTCCCGACAGACGACCAAACGGCAGCCCTGGGTAGCCAGACAGCCGCCCACACGAGTGCCGGCTCTGTCACGGAGCCGACAGGGGCCACACAGCCCCCCTGGAAGTTCCAGGATGCACCGCGCAAGTGCGCGGGGCATCCTGGAGAGACCCCCAACCCCGGGAGGCTGCCTGAAGCCTCCCGGCGGGGGTCTCCTCATGTGCTGCCATGGCGCAGAGCCACACTGTGGTGGCACACGATCAGAAAACCCGGGTTAGCGGAACACTTGCTCCGCTAACCTGGGCTAAGGGGAGGGCTACTTTGGCAGGCTAGCCACCAGAGAACCACCAGGCTCGCTCGCTGGTTCTCATGATGGGGAAAAACCAGGCTGAGCTTCTTTAGCCCGGTTTTCCCCTATCATGAGAATAGCCTCATCATCTTTCTCTGCTCCTGTTCCAAGAGTTTTTGCCAGTTTTTCTCCAAAATGCTCATGACACATTAACAACTGCAGCAATGTCTTATTTCAAGAGGCAAACACTGAACTGGAAGATGGTAGGCACAGGAGTAGAGAGGAGTGCAAAAGAGAGGAGGAACCTCCAACACGTTTACCTCCTTTTGCAGACAAAAGCTTGATCTACAGACCCATCAATTCCAAAACTTGCCAGCCACAACTAGGCATTGCCTAAGAATTATCCCCGCAGATGCCCTTGAGTGTGGATCACTAATTAGATAAATAGTTGTGCTGGCATCATCACATATTTGGCAATGGAGGCCGTTGCTTAGTGGTAGAGCATCTGCTTTGCATGCAGAAGGTGCCAGGTTCAATCCCTGGCATCTCCAGGCAGGGTTAGGAAACACCCATCTGAAACCCTGGAGTGAGCCACTGCCAGTCAGTATAGACCAGGGCTGCTCAACTTTGGCCCTCCTGCAGATGTTGGCCTACAAGTCCCATAATCCCTGACTGTGGCTGGGGATTATGGGAGTTATAGTTCAAAAACAGCCGGGGGGGGGGCAAGTTGAGCAGGCCTGGTATAGACAATACTGAGCTAGACAGGCCAATGGACTGACTTGGTATAAGGCAGCTTCCTATCTAAAATTTTCTAACTTTCTTGCAGCTCTGTACACAGTGATTGCAAGCAACTTGTAGTCCAAAGCACAACATGGGAGCTTCTGCACATGTTTCTGCTGCAGAAATGATATTGTAAGAGTCATGCAAACCCCACTAAAGCAAGAGCACTTCTAACGGCTAGTCTAGTAAGAAATGAAACATACAAATGGGGTCTTATGTCAGGGCACATAATGAATTCAAATCTGAATTAACAAGGATGTCAAGACAAAACAATCTCTCCACTGACCCACTTCAGGATGGACCTAATTCCTAATATATTCATACATCACCACGACAATGTGCAAAGCAAGCCCATTGATGAATAAGCATCTCTCTCTCTCTCTCTCTCTCTCTCTCTCTCTCTCTCTCTCTCTCACACACACACACACACACACACACACACATCCTGCAAACAAACAGTGCAAACCCCAATTAACAAAGACGTGTATGTGATCTGATAGATAAGCAATGTATTCTGGGAAGGTCTTTTTAACTTTAGGCTATATTATGCGTACCTATATTGTCACAGTAGGCACGGTTTTCCTGAGGGACAGGTAAACATGATATTTCTGAGCAATATCTTTCTCTCCATCAGAATGTTAATGGGGTGCGAACTATTCAAAATGAGCACCATAAAAAAAAGACTGGCTTTCTATTTTTGACTCAGACGTTCAAGCTACCATATATTAGAAAAGGAAAAGGTGAAGGGCGCATCTTTTTTTCATTATTTCGACACAATACTGCCTGATGGTATAAAATTTTCCCGATTTTTAAAAAAGAATGTTATCTTCTGCATTTATTGATGACACGGTTAATTTTGTTGTGAGTGAATGCAAGTCACAAGTTAATTCAAAGCTCCAGGAGGAGAAACCATGTGCCACGGACCCCATGCCTCAAAGCCTCTTCCTATCCATCAGAAGAAGTCCAACAGCCCGGCAGCATCCCAGGCACTGCAGAAGTAGAGCCAAAGCCAAGGTTAGCCGACAGGGAGAAGGCAGGGAAACACAGCTCCATTGCTGAGGTGTAAAAGGTAAAGTATGCTGTCGAATGGGTGTGGACTCCTGGCGACCATAGAGCCCTGTGGTTGTCTTTGGTAGAATACAGGAGGGGTTTACCATTGCCATCTCCCATGCAGTAGGAGATGATGCCTTTCAGCATCTTCCTATATTGCTGCTACCCAATATAGGTGTTTCCCATACTTTGGGAAACATACCAGTGGGGATTCGAACTGGCAACCTCTGGCTTGCTAGTCAAGTCTTTCCTGGCTGCTGAGGTGACTGAGACAATTTCTCTCTGCCAGAAAGTCCAAGTGGCTTAACGGGGTGTGGCCAGGGCTGGGGATCCTGTCAAGACTATGCCTAGCTCTCCATCAGCCAGCCAGGCACTGGCCAGGGAAGATCAGGACAAAGAGTGAAGACAGAACAGAGCCAAAAGCCTGGGGGAAGAGGCCATGACACTGGGTTATTTAAATGCCTTCCCTCTTGTGATTGAAGCAAGAAAGAAGTGAATTGTGTGGGATCAGGCTAGCTATTTACTAGGCCTGTGTGAGTGGGCAAAGATTCAATTCAGATTTGGATATTCAGTACATGGACTATTCCATTCAGTGCCTTGGAAGGCCTGCCCTATTTAAATCCGAATATCTGGTTCATTGAATATTCATTCATCTGCTATAATAAGGAATCAATTAAAATGTCTATAATTTCTTCAATTATTTGAAAAACACAATGAAACCAACATGGGTGGCAGTCTCTTATGCGGGCACGAAGCCTGCAAAATTTTAAGCAAATAGGTGCAGGGATTTCAAATTAAATAAATAAATAGTTTCAGAGAATCAAGCTTTATTCACCAAGGTGATGAGAAGAGCAAGGGATGGTGATGATATGACTGCAGCATTTCAAGCAAACGGATGGTGGGGTTTCTGTGCAGGCATTTTTAAAACAAAGTTTCTGAAAGTGTTATAAGTGGTCTATTTTCAGCCAGAATGGATAAAAGTGAAATGAAATCAAATGCAGGCAGGGTGCACCTATGGGCATATGTCAAGAGAGGGCTTCCGGCACTAGCATAGCCATGTGGGTGGCAGCCTTCAGCTAAATATCTGGCAGCTCCCACCAGCACCAGCTTCTGCCTATCTAACTGTCCCCCACCTGTCTGTCTCCCTCCCTTCACTGCTGCGCCAGGGGCATAGCTAGGGGAGAGGGGGCCCGTGTTCACCCCTCTCCATGGCAGCCCCACAGAGTGAGGGAGATAATGAAGAAAACAGGAAGGTGTGGAGCTGAGGGGCCCTCCAGAGCTGGGGGCCCAGTTCTTTGACCCCATCCGCTCAATTATAGCGACACCCTTGCCACTGCCTGCCTGCCTCTCTACCCAGTGTGTGGCCTTTTTGCCATCACCAGCAATGTTGAAAGCAGCAGGTGGGTGGACAAATGTGGGCTGCAGAGGCAGCCAATGAACAGCTCCCCTGGCCATGGCCCCACCTGGCGCCCCAAGTTAAATGGTCACTCCATTGTAGTAGATCCACCCCTAGCTTACTGGAGTGCATACCCAAAGCCAGATCATTCTGCCCCATTCTCCCATCAAAGGTCTGCTTCACTCATTAAAACTTAGGAACCCACCTAAGATATTCTAAGTGGAAAAGCTGGAAATAGGTGTCCTCTATTTAGCTATGGGTCTGAAAACAGGGAACAAAGGTGCATCCTTTTAAACCTATAACCCTCCACCCTGATCATCACTTGAAAATGACAGCCATGGGTCACTCAAAAACCAAAACAAAACAGAGAGCTGGTCTTGAGATAGTGAGCATGAATGTCCCCTGCTTTGAATTTGAATGGGGGAACCACATGTTGTCACTGTAAGATAATCCCCTTAGCAGATGGGGCCACTCTTAGAAGGGCACCAGCACACTTGCATTCAGAAGGTTCCAAGTTCCGTCCCTGTCATCTCCAAGATAGGGCTGAGAGAGATATCTGCCTGCAACCTTGGAGAAGCTGCTGCTGCCAGTCTGTGTAGACAATACTGAGCTAGATGGACCAGTGATCTGACTCAATAGAAGGCAACTTCCTGTGTTCCTATTCCTTTGATTTTCAGCACATCCAGAAATAGACAAGATATGGCTGAAGACCTACAGTGTGGTCCAGCGACTGGAGTGGGACCCATAAATCAAGAAGCCGTCAGCTCAGACCTAACCTCTGCCCATGGCCGCAGGCAAGCCGCTATCTCTAGTCACATCTGCAATGTGACTACAGTGACAGACAGACATAAAAGGCCGCAGACCAAGCACCTAAGCTATGCAGGCTTGGCCTGAAAAAACAAACACACACACTTTCTGAATAGCTAGTTGTTTTCATATTGCGGCTTGCACAATATGGAATTCTCTGATATATGTAAAGACTTTTTCAAAAATGCATACATGGCATGAGTATTGTGGGGTTGGGGTTGGCCAGCACTTCCCCAGACAATAGCTCCCCCTCCCCTGCACTGCAACACTAGACCCTTGTGGTTATTTGATGGAAAGGAGGCTTTTACATTCTGAAGAGAACTTTCTTATCAGTCAATACATATAAAGAGCATCATTATAGATTAAGAGTAGTTCCCCGTGAGCTCGTTTCCATTTCTATTTTGAATGGGAGCATCAAAGTGAAACCTGCAGTTATTTCTCCTTCAGAAATACAACCTAGGACAAAACTTGCCTTCCCCAATGCCCTTCGTCCCTTCTGTGCCCCATCCTAGTAATTGCCCCCCCCGCGGCCGTCAGTGAAAATAGGATGAATCTGATCTAAGTTTTTAGCCCCACGGTATTTCTGTTTCTCTCTCTATCCAAGGCAAATTTCCATTTCATTTCTAAAAGCATTAATGATCTATATATACAAGGTGTGTCAATAGGAGCCATAAAAACTATCACCAATTGGAAACGTGGGGTTATTAATAGCACTGGTGGGGGGAAAGCACAAAGGGGCTGTGCAGATCCAGTGAATTACTTCTAAAACATGAGTAAACAACATGGAACAAATCATTGAGGCTCTTCACACGAGCAGCCAAATAGCCCAGCTCGATCCTGGTGCTGCCTTGGCCCCAAGCCTGGGAATTTACCCCAGGCTTGAACCTGGGTTCAGGGGCATTCGGGGCTGCGTGTGTGCACGGGCTGCAGGCAGACTGAGGGAGGATCCCTCAATGCACCATGCTCCTGCATTACACCATGCACCTAGGAGTTATTCGCACATGGCTTCATGCTGCAGGATAAATGTTGAGCAAAGCCACTTCGAATCACACTCACGGCATTGAGGGAAGCAGCCCCTCCCCTCTGCTCTCGGATTTGGTTTTGATGCAAGTTCACATGACATGCCTCCGTGTTTTCCTTCTAGCCAATGTAGGGGGCAGGAGGGAGAGCTTTCTAAAGAGCTATATCTGCATTTCTAAAGAGAGTATCCCTCTGTTCACGCTAATGATTCTACGCCAGTACCAGTTTGCGCCGGCGTTTTCAGAAAAAGTCGCGTAAAACCAGCATTTTAAAATCCCGGAAATACACCAAGATAAGCTAGATTATTTCGCAAGACAAAGCCTGATTTGTGCGTGGAGCACATCCAAGGATCTCGAAGGGACTTCTAGGTCAGTTTGGCAGGTGTGTGAACGCACACACACTCTTCTGAAGGAGATTCGGGGTAGAAGCCCTGTCTGAGAAGCCTCATGGCATGGTGCATTCATTCCTCCTCTGGCTCCCTGCTCTGACGCTCACCGCAGCGCTGCTTGTGTGCCACAGCGAACAGCAGAGCAAAAGGGGGAGAGAGATTGTGTGCAGGGAGGCATGCTCCTGCCTCCCTGCACACCAGCACTCCCCCCACCTGCGGCGTTATTGGGTCATGTGCATGACCTCTTTGCTTCAGATCATCCTCTATCACTTAGTAACCCCATGAAGATGCCTTTATCTGACAGGTAGAATAAAAGGAAAACAGTTCCATTGTCCAACGTCTTCTTCTGCCGCTTCAAAACATACTCGATTCCACAACCGTAGCCATCAGAGCTATATTGGACACTATCCCATCATGAGGATACTGCCCCAAATGGTGTCCCCTTGGAAAGTTCTCACACTCCCTGCCCGTGTGCTAGCTTTCTTAGCACCCAAACACACCACCCAAAGAATGGCAGAGGCAGTTTTGTTACTATGTTAAAACAAACGCTTCTTCAGCTCCGAAGCAAGCTCTTGGAGATAGCAATAGCAATAGCACTCACATTTATATACCGCTCTATAGCCGGAGCTCTCTAAGCGGTTTACAATGATTTAGCATATTGCCCCCCAACATTCTGGGTACTCATTTTACCGACCTCGGAAGGATGGAAGGCTGAGTCAACCTTGAGCCCCTGGTCAGGATCGAACTTGTAACCTTCTGGTTACAGGGCGGCAGTTTTACCACTGTGCCACCAGGGGCTCTGGTGGCACAGATGGGGGGAAACTGGTTCTGCAGGCTTGAGCTGGAATACGGAAGTCACACCTGTGGAGGGATGGCGAGCAATATCACAAGCTTCACACCCCACGTCCAAGAGAATGCCCAGAGCAGTTTTGCAACTCTTAAAAAAATGTTTGCGGGGCACTTTAGAATAAAAAAGGATAAAAATGGATGCATAAACTACAGGAGGCTTTTTAATTTTAATTTTTCAGGCGGGGTGGGTGGTAGTGCATAACTAACAACTGAAGCAGCATCTGATTTGCTGGTATGTATGTCTGTCAAACAAATCGTGAAGCCGTGAGACAGTGAGGCTCGCACCATGGGTAAAGAATCTGCAGTGATGTATCTTTTTAGGGACATAAGATGCTGTCCTATATTGAGTCAAACTATTGGTCCATCTAGCTCAGTATTGTCTACACTGACTGTCCGTGACTTGCCAAGGTTTCAGGCAGGAGTCTCTCCCAGTCCTACCTGGAGATGCCAGGGACTGAATCTGGGACCTTCTGCATGCAAGCAGATGTTCTGCCACTGAGCTATGGCCCTATCCCCTAAGGGGTGGGGAATATCTCACAACAGACAGTGCTCCCATGTGATCACCCATCCAAATGCAAACCAGGGCAGACCCTGCTTAGCAAGGGGACAATTCAAGCTTGCTATTGCAAGATCAGTTGTCTCCTCCACAAAGTTTTCATATTACCTCAGCCGCAGTTTTCACCAGTTTTGCACATGCAAGAGTCCTCTCAAGGAAACTGTCCAAACAGGCAGAAGTAACGTCTTCCCCTGCCTTAAAAGGAGAGGAAGCAAATAACTTCCATGGACTCCTGACTGGGTTGTCAAGGATCACTGTGGCTGCTATGGAGTCTTAATGTCTCCACAGAAAAGAGGCTCAAAACAGCTGACTTCAGTCACACAGGAGAGGCAAATACTAAATCCAGGTAATCCTGAGTGCCAAGTATGCCATATCCACTGATTTAAACAACCTGTATAATAAGGACTTAAGGAATTTGAGTTTTATATACACTTCTTCAGGACTAAAAAGAAAATCTATGCGTGCCTACACACACACACACACACACACACACACACACACACACCCATAGTCATAAAACTATCAAGCCATATTCACGTTGAACCCTTTCCCCCTGAATTGTTCTTGGCACTTCCTCCCCTTCTTGCGGCAAGCCAGCTAGGAAAATTAAGGTAATTCTGTCTTGAGATAGTGACTCCCCAATATTAAACACACAAAATATTGCATTTATATGCACAACCACAGACATAGAATGTGGCAGATAACAAACGACCTTATAAAAAACACCCGTCCCCCTTGGAGTGAGCCTACACATCTTCTGGAGATGTCACAAGACCTTTTTATTTGGGTAACCATTTAGTAGCCGAGATAAGTAATCATTCTTTTAGAAGCATTTTCAAAATGCATTATCTTCACCTTGGAAGTAGTTCATACGATTTGTTGCTGGTGTTTTGTTTGTATAAGCTTGTTTGTAATCCACCATGGAATCCACGAGAAGCAGTAAGGTCCAGGGGCGGCCCTCATCAACCTAAGTGTGGCCCCCTGACCGTTTAATGGACCTGTGTGAAGCTTTGGCCAAAGCTGAATACTTTGCACAGTCCCCCTGGCACCACGAGGAGATGACCATTTCCTCTGTGCAGTGCTGCACTTTGCCCAGTGCCAGGAAGGCTCCATTAAGGGAAACAGAGCCCTCTTGAACCCCTGCACCATCTTAGAAGGTGTGCACAGAGTGCTGGGAAGTGTAGTCCTTCCCAGCACAAGGGCTCTGTCTCTCTTAAAGGGCCCTCCCAGCACTGAGAAAAGCACAGTACTATGCTCAGGTCAGCACAGCGGGGAATGGCTCTCACCTTGAGGGGTTTTCGCCAAAGTGGCTCCTGCTTAAAAAATAGTCAAGATCGCGGCAGTAGGCCCTTGTGCGTTTAACGCTTCACCCGCTAGTGTGAGGTGGCTCCGGCAATTTCTACTCAGACAGCTTCCAGACTCGTATATATCTCCCAAACATGACACTGGAATTCTGAAGAAGAAACAAGTACATAGGAACATAGGAAGCTGCCATAAACTGAGTCAGACCATTGGTCTATCTAGCTCAGTATGGTCTTCACAGACTGGCAGCGGGTTCTCCAAGGTTGTAGGCAGGAATCTCTCTCAGCCCCATCTTGGAGAAGCCAGGGGAGGAACTTGGAGCCTAGATGCTCTTCCCAGAGTGGCTCCATCCCCTGAGGGGAATATCTTACAGTGCTCACACTTCTAGTCTCCCGTTCATATGCAACCAGGGTGGACCTGCTTGTATTTTAGGCACAGTGAGAGCAGCATTTCCCACAAGACAGCACCACTGCCTCCTCATTGCTGTTGCACAGCCCTCACAGACATATCTGTAGAAGCAGAAAGATCTTTTTCAGGGAACGGGGGCAGGAGACCTGGTTTCCAATCTGAGATACTGTACTGCCCCCAAAATAATAACCATCGAAACATAATTTGGCTAGGTCCTCCATTAGTTCTCATTTACTAATTGTACTCATTGCAGTTGTTGCCTGCTGAGGTAGCAGCACTCACCATATGCTCAGAGGCACACTAGCAAATTCTTTTTAAACATTGCTGTAACACTAATCCCCATCAGTGTTGCCACCAAGCCTATGCAGGTAGTGTATTGGAGAATGAAGGACCTACCAAATTGTGTTTCCATGGCGATGATTCTGCAGGCTAGTACAATATATCAGACTGGACATCAGATCTCATGGCCTCATGGTGTGATCGTCATTGGGCCATCACATTTCTTCACTTTTTGGAGTTCAGTTGAAGCTGGCAAACCCCTAACTATTCCTGTAACACAAGGTTCTTTGCTTTAATTATCTATATATAGAATTCTCTAAGGCATACCTGTGGCTAATCCCGTGTGTGGCAGCTCTCACAAGAGTTCATGAGCAGAAGCACCTGATTGAGCAGTGGGGATTCCATATGTAGATAGAGAGGAGGAGCCTGTGAGAGCGGAAGCACCATGGTGATTGGACAGTGGGGATTCCATATGCAGATAGGGAGGATAAGCCTGTAGCACCGTGGTGATTGGGCAGTGGGGATTCCATATGCAGATAGGGAGGAGGAGCCTGTGATGGTTAAGGTCAGTTGGAATGCAACTGTTACTGGTCGGAAGATGTTCTTGATTGTAGAGGAGAGGGATAGATAGATAGATAGATAGATAGATAGATAGATAGATAGATAGATAGATAGATAGATAGCTGGGCAGGGGTCTGCGAAGAGAGGAGTTGTGAGGGAGGGGAAGAGAGAAGAAGGAAGGGCGAGGGACAAGCCGAGCCTCTCAGTGGCCTGAGGGGAACGAGCTGACATGGCAGTGGTGGCAGTGAGGAAGGGCCCGGTCAAACACTGCTGCTGCTGCTGCTCCTGTGGGGAGCAGCAGGAGTGAAGTTCAGGTGAGGAGGTCTCTGGGGATAGGGGGCTGCAGCTTGGCCAACAGGTGCCAGAAACGCTGCCGCCGCAACCAAAAGGAGTGAGGAGAATGAAGTAAAGGGACGGAAGAGTGACCAGAAGGAGTGAGGGGGATGGAAGCAACCTGATGGAGGAGGAGCAGCAGCAGGAGTGAGGCTCAGGTGAGGGTGGAAAGATCTCTGAGGTGAGTGGGGCTGTGGCAGGGAGTGAGGGGAGCAATCAAGTACTAGTGCACAGATGCTCTGCGCGGGTTAAGCTAGTTTATATTATTCTTTTAGGTAGTCCTATATATTATTTCAATATACTATATAGTATTCCAATTTGCAGTAGTCTTTTAAAGTAAGGTGTTTTTTAAAACTAATTTTTGCTGGAGAAGCAGTGAAAAACATAACAAACAATAAGTGTTGAACATGTATATTTGGCTGCAACTATAAATGCACCAATATCATAATTCTTAGGTTAGGACAGCCGAATGACTCCAACATAAATAGCTTTGTTCAAAAGCACAACATCATACGGTATAGAAATTTAGAGTTTTATGAGTTTCTGCCAAGGTCTGCAGTGACCCATAAACATTCCTACCTTTAACATATTTGAAGGCATTTCAAAAATTGCTCTCTTGTGAAAATTCTTCACTCTCCAAAAGGACCACTAAGGTCCTCTACATTCTAATACTTTTGACAGAGTGCAATTTAGCTACAGGACCAATACATGGGTAAAGTTACAAGTATTTTTAGCTACTTAAATATAGATTCATTGGTCAGCTCTTACCATTCCCCCCTCCCCAGGTCATCTCTGCCATTTTTCTTTAACTTTGAGTATCTGGGATTTACCATCCATTATACCAGCAAGGCCGTCCTTTCTGGTAGTAGCAGAAAAGGGAGACCGAAAGCAAGACCCAAACTGGATTCCCTACAAAGCAGCCCCACCCAGATTCTAGCCTTTAGAAGGGTGGGTCCCTATTACATCTTACCAACCCCCTGACAGCATTATCCCAGAATAACCAGATAAAGCCTTGAGGATGGGAGGCGGGCTACCAGCACATTAGAGAACCATGGAGTGGAGTCAGCAGCCACGCTTGAAGATGCCACACTTGGAAGGTCTGCAGAATTTGGGGGATCTGACAACCTGACTGGTCACACAGCTCAATGCCAGACATTCCCCCATCACCCCCCAGAGACAAAAGAGCAATGAATCTGAGCTGGTGCCCACATCAGAAGGCAGAATGGACAGCTGGTAGGATGAGGCTTTTCCATTTCTGAACATCAGGAACAGGAATCCCAAACCTAAGCCTGCTCCCGATCAGGGCTTCGCTGATGCTCTAAGAAGGAAGGAAATTACACATTATCCTTCACCCGCCACCTGCTTGTTGCTGGTGCAAGCTGCAATACTTCATTTTGCCCACCCCCTAGCTCAGGGGTTCCCAACCTTCTTCTTTTTAACAAGTGTACCTCTTCCGCTGCAAAATTTCAGCTCAGGTACCCCACACAGCAAAGCTGCACAACTATGGCCTTTTGGCTGTTCTTGAACTACAGTTGCCATCAATCCCAGTCACAATGGCCAATAGTCAGGGAGTATGAGAGTTGTAGTCCAAAATCTGCAGGAGGGTCCATTTTATATAGCAGAGGTGGGGGAGGGGGAAGAAGGGGGGACAGACTGTGTCTATATCTGTCATAAGGCAGAATACTCCAGTCACTGACTTACATCCATCCTGAGGCAATACCGCATGCACCATGCACCAGTGCCAAAGATCCATCGACAAGAACAACAGGCTCCTTGAAGACGGGCCGCCCTGTCGATTGACATAGGCTTTCGCCATTGTATTGTCCATTTGGACCGCCACCCAACAACCCGCAATTACTGGCAAGAACCCCTTGGGTGCGCTGAAAATGGCCAGCAGCTCTAAGTAGTTGATGTGTCGAGTCCTTTCCCTTGGGGACCAATGTCCGCTCAGTTGGAACCCGTCCAGGTGCGCTCCCCAACCAAGCTCTGATGCATCAGTAGTAATCATCCAATGATACCAGGGGGTCCTGAAAGGGGCACTAATGGTCAGATGGCAGCTCTCAGCTCACCAGGCCACAGTTTCCTGAACCCAATGAGGGGGTGTTCGTTCCAAATGGGCTGTATCCCGAAGGGGGTCGAATATTTCCAAGAACCAGTGCTGGATTATCGGCATCTGGAGGCGTGCCATAGGAAGCATGTAAGTGGTGGCTGCCGTATGCCCCAACAAGCACTGCACCGAGTGCATAGTCTGCGGACCACCAGCTAGGAATGCAGCAGCCAGCCTCGACAGGGTACGTATGCGTGCTACTGGCAGGAAGACCATTTCTAAGGTTGTGTCAAAGACCAACCCAATGAATTGAATCCTGCGGGTAGGTTCCAGATAGGATTTCGTGAAATTGATCTGGAAACCCAAGCCCTGCAGGGTCCCTACAACCATTTCAAGGGCATCTAGAACCACCTACTTGGTGTTTGCCATGATCAGCCAATTGTCCAAATATGGCAGTACTTGTAGGCCATGTTCTTGCAGGAAAGCCACCACTGGGGCTAGAAACTTTGCAAAAATCCTGGGAGCCGTTGTGAGCCCAAACTGGTAGAAAGTCCCCGCTATGTGGAAGCGCAGGAAGTGCCGATGTTGAGGACGTATAGACACATGATAATATGCGTCCTTTAAGTCCAGTGAAACCATCCACATGTCTTTTTCTAAGATGGTCATGATGATCGGTACCGACAGCATCCGGAAACATTTGTACACCAGATGCTGGTTCAGAGCCCTGAGGTCCAGGATAGGACGCCGACCTCCATCCAGATTCGGCACAATGAAGTACCAGAAATAGAAATCAGGACTCTCCAGATTGATGACCCATTCTATTGCATCTTTAGACAGTAGAGAGGAGACCTATTGGTCTAATTCTGGAGTGTACCGAGTCATCACAACCTTGGCCCCAGTTGGCATCCCACAGAAGTTGAGGGTGTAACCCAAGCATATGATTGTGAGGACCCAATGGTCCATGGTCATCTTGTCCCATTTTGCTGAAAATGGGGCCAGGCAAGTCAAAAAAACTCCCGAAGTCATTGCTTCTTTGGAAAGGGGTTAGGTCGCTGCTTTTGGAAAGCTGGTTTGCTAGGCTGAAGGTTCTATTTGTATCTAGACTGGAATTTGTTTTCACGAAAGGATCGAACTGACGAAGATCACTGCTGTGAGGGAGCCTTCTGTTGACAATAAGGCGACCATCTAGAAGACTTTTGTTGTTTAGGAGCTGGAGAAGAATAGGACATGGACCTCGCTGTGCTCTGTAACTTCTGAACTTTCTGAAGTGTATCATCAGTTTGCTCTGTGAAGAGGCTAGAGCCCTCAAAGGGATGATCTTTCACCCTAGCGCGTGCTTCTTAGGTCAGTCCAGAAGAACGCAGCCAGGCATGTCGCCTGAGGGCCACAGATGTGGCCATCACTTTAGCCACACACTCCACTGAGTGTCTGGCCAAATAGAGTTCTTGTTTTGCCACCTGTATAGCTTCATGAAGGAAGGCCTTGGCGGGATCCCACTTATCTTGTGGAAGAAGATCCAAAAAGGGGACCACCTTTTCCCACAAAAAGTGATTATAACGGGCATTGTAGGCCTGATCGTTTGCCACCCTTAAGTGAAGCACTGAGGCCGAATAGAGCCTTCACCCAAAGGAGTCCAACTTTCTGCCCTCTTTGTCACCTGGTGCCAACTGGCTGTGACCTCTAGTCTTTTGCAAAGACGCTTCCACAACAATAGAATAAGGGGTGAGATAGTTTTTCAGAAAGGCGGTATCATCCTGCAACTGCACCTGATAAAAATTTTCCAAGCGCCTATTAGGCTGTGACAGGGTTGCAGGCTTTTTCCAGTGGCCCCGCATGACCCCCAACAAAGGTGAGTTAACGGGCAAAGCGGCCGGTATCTTGGCCTCCGAAATGATGAGGCTGAACAAAGGATCCAACTCTCCTTTCTGCTGTGTGCCAAGGCTCACCCCTAGGGCCGAAGCCATATGGGCCACATAGGCAGAGTACTGTTTATAGTTCTCTGACAGTGAGATGGGTTTTGAGTCTGATTGTATGTCCAACTGAGATTATCCCGGAGAGCAATCTTCCGATCCCAGAGAATTAGGATTGCTTTCACAATGCGATTCGGGCGGGGCCAAAGCATCTTGGGCCAGAGTGGTCAATATCGTAGGGGATGCTGGTTTGCTTCCCAGAACTTCTGGTATCAAGGCGAGAAGTTCCGCAGGTAGCCCTTGAACAAGCACCGATGACTGTTGTAGTAACCAACAAGTGAGGTTCGCGCCGTACGGGTTGATCTCGAAGGGAGCATTGTGGAGATCGAGAGTGAGGCCTCCCCTCCAAGTGTGAGGGGGCGCCCACCAGTCCCAACCAATCCCTGGCCTCCTATAAGCAGAACCTTATTGAGAGTCATAACAGGTTTTAGCACAGTCCAAATAGTCAGAAAAATAGTCCGATTGATAACATTCATATGCGTCTGAATCTCAGCGCCAGGCACTATTAGGAGGAGGGCTCAACCTCAGGCAAAGGTGAGCGACGATCGGGCACATGGTACCGATCCACATACAGTAGCTCATGATGATCCCAGTCGCAATCTCATCTATAATCAGAAGAACGATCTTCCGACTCCCAACAGGAACTCCTATCCCTATGAGGGATATATTCTTGTTGATATCAAGGAGACGAACGACACTGAGGCAGCCACAATGCACCCTCAGGGGGCTTGTCAGGAGAATACACCTCTTCCCCCGATGAAACGTATCCCGGCTCATCTGTCACCACCAGCAGTTCCCTACTTGAATGATCACGATCAGGAGGCGAACTGGCTTGAGCAGGAATTGATGCCATCGGGATCTGAGAGGCCAGCGCTCTTGTCTGGCAATCCAACAACGTACGGGCCAGACTGGAATCCATCTTTGGCTTCTTGGCCATCTGGATATCCATTGCAGGAACCAACATAGCCCTCTTCTTCTTTGGGATAGGAGGGAGGTGTTGACCCACCAGTAGACTATGAGGCGACTTTGGATTCTTCTTCTGTTTCTTCGGTTTCGACGGGGTCGTGTTATGGTCCAGCTGCGCGGGTGGAGGACACTAAGGTAAGCTCTCAGAATGTCCTGAGGCGCTCAAGACCATTGAGGGATCGATGACCGGTGAAGTCACAATCGGTACTAATACCAAACTTTCAGCTCTGCTGAGAGCAGATTCTGGGCGCTCAGAATGCACCAAAGAAGCCATTTTTACTGATTGTTTCAACTACAATGCTTCTGAAGATCAGAGAGCCAAGTCCTACAGGGCTGCACGCAGGCAAGAAGCCCTATTTTTGCAAGCCAGCTTTGTAAACCTTTGGCAGTGAAGACAGGTCTCAACAATGTGGGATTCCCCCAGGCAGAGAAGACACTCAGTATGGGTGTCAGGGGAAGGGATCTTAGATCCACAACGAACACATTTTTTGAAGTTCATTGTACCTGGCATAAACGCCGGAGGCTGGCCGGCCACCATGCTTCTTCCCAGCCAGGATCGGAGCTCAAAAAAATGGGAAAGACCCAATAAAAACCAAAACGCCAAGAACAAAATACGTAACTACACGAAAATTAAGGAAGAAAGAAGAATTAAAACAGAAGCAGGAAAAAAAAACACAAGGGGATAAAGATTGATCCTACTCGTTGCCAAGCTGCGAATTCCACAATGTTGACTGAACTGCAGACAACGAAAGACTGAGAGGATGAGGAGTGGCACAGCTGGCGGCTGGGGGCAGAGATCCCGCCCAAAGCAGGAGAATTGAGCTTGTTAGGTTTCGACGAGGTCTCTGCGCAGGCGCATAGCCCATTGGTGTAAAAGACAGAGACCACATCGAAGAACTACTACACCACACTGGATCCCATTAAACATCCTATCTGCACCCTGCATTTGAGGTGGCCTGTGCCCAGGTTCTTTTAACATAAACACATGTACATTGATTCACACAAAAGCATGTACATGTTTATGGACACCTGAACACATGTGTTGTGCCATGTTCAAAAAGGGCTAAAGTGAACCATCCATGTAGGAAGTATCTTTTATTCCCGCAGACTGATTGATTCTCTCTCTCTCTCTCTCTCCCTCCCTCCCTCCCTCCCTTCACTTCCAACTCCTCCCAGCTGGTCCCAAAAACTTTCTCTTGCAAGGCTCTAAGACTTTCTTGCCTTGTAAAAAAGTAAACATTCTAAGCCTACATACATGACCTCTTAGCCTGAAATAAAACAAAAACCCTCCAGACACAAGACAGGAAAGAATAAAGTGAAATGAGAACAATTGGATGAGAATTACTACTAGCAGGACTCCTCGTTGCACACAAGGCTGGGTCAGAAAACCACCTCTCTGCGGTTCACATCTACCTAACCTTTGGTCTCTAAAGCAGCAAGGGAATGAGAACCATTAGCTGCAGTTTTATGCTCTAGCAGTAGGATAGCAATAGTGAGAGCCTCTTCTGCGCTGAAGAGAAAGAAGTGTCTGCAACTGTGGGGGAGGCATCTCCTGCAATTACTTCTATATCAAAAGGTATTAGCAAATATCTCCCTGGCAGACACTCAACTGGTAAGTAACACATGTGAACCAGGTATTCAGCTCTGTGTCATTAGGAACACAAATGTATGAGGCCTCAATAACGTTAAAGGATGATTTATTGTCTACACCAAAGGTTCCCAACCTTGAGTCCCCAGATGTTGTTGGACTACATCCACTCACCATCCCCATGGTTGGGGATGCACCACTAAACCAGTTTGTTTGTTCGTTCGTTTGTTCTCTCTCTCCCCCCTATTGTCTCTTCCCTCCACTACCAAAGCAGACAAGTTTGGTGCTGGAGGAAAGAGACAGTGGGGTGGGGGAGAGTGTGCACTAAAGAAACAGTGGTAGAAAACAGGAAGCTGCCTTATACCAAGTCAGACTTCTGGTTCATCTAGCTCTGTACACTGGCAGTGGCTCTCCAAGGTTTCAGGCAGGAGTCTTTCCCCAGCCCTACATAGAGATGCCAGGGCAGGCAAGGAGACTGACTGCCAGCGGCCTGTGTCTGGCTGCAGCAACAGCCCCACTCACCCCGTCCCCCGCATCTGACATCAGATGCAGGGGCTAGACGCGCCACTGCATCTGATGCCAGACACAAGGGGCGTGGTCTGGCTCCCAAACAGAGCTGCGTGGCTCTGTTCGGGAGTTGGAGCCATGCGGCCCCTTTGGGAGCTAGACTAGGGCTGGCGCTGCGTTCGCAGTGCAGCCAGGAGCAGCTCTTCCCTGCCTTAAATGCAGGGAAGAGCTGCTCCTGGCCGCACTGCGAACGCAGCAGCCATTTAACTCCCGAATGGGGGGCACATGGCCCCCGCTTGGGAGCTAAACCAGCACTCCCATGCCTGATGTTAGATGCGGGGGGGGGGCGTGTTGGGGCCACGAGGCATGGCCCCTGACTGGTGGCGGCCCGAGTTCTTTGAACTCGTTCACCCAATGGTGGCTCCACCCTTGTGCCAGGGATTGAACCTGGGACCTTCTGCATGCAAATCAGATGCTCTTCCACTGAGCTATGGCCCTACAAAGAGAAAGGATACTCAGTGAAGCTGGATATATGCTGCTGATACAGCTGATACAGGTGAGGCACCAGCAAGGAGAAGAGCGTTAGTATCAGCACTGGGCTCTGGCCCGGGGAGTGGGGCAGTGAGTCAATGGCAGGGGATGGAGCCAGGAGTGTTGGGGCAGCCCCTCCCCCACCTTCCCAGGAGTACCAAAAGACCAGTGTGCTCTGAGAGGAAGGCAAGAAAGGAGGCACCCAGGCCAGGGAGCTCTTGCACTCAGCTCCTGAAAAGACCGACAGCTTGAGAAGTTTTATTAATCTTATGTAATTTGCTTGTTGCAATATTGTAAACAGCTTTATTTATCATGGAAGAAAGGCGGTATAAAAATGTAACAAATACATACATAAATAAACTCAATAAGCAATAAGCTGCTTCTGCAGGCGACTGTGATATGTCAGAACCTTGTTCTAACTCAAATTAGTTAGTTAACAAACCAAGGTTCATTTTTTTAGTGGGAAAACCATAGTTTCCTATTGCATTTCAACTGGGCCTTGGAACAGACATACGGCTTTCACTGCCCATCGCTTCTCCATTCCAAATTGCCCCGAGCCTTCTTTTCCCTCTGCAGAGATCCAGATAAGTGTTTAAACACACTTGTGGGGATGAGTATTTTGGAGGATGCAATTTTGAACACAGAACCCATGGACGGAAAAAGGGTCAGGAATCTCCTCACCCATCATTTTTTGACTCAAAATTTGTCCTTCTCCAAATTGCTCTTCCATAGGAAAATAAGTCAGTGGAATTTTGTTACACATGCATGCATGTAACATGCAATTCTGCTCTGAAATCCTTTTAATCAGAGACGGCAGGGACTGAATTTGCATACAAAAATGTGCTTCACCACTGAAATGTAGGAAAATCCTGAAAACCAGGCCTGCTCAACTTTGGCCCTCCTGCAGATGTTGGCCTACAACTCCCATAATCCCTTGGCTACTGTGGCTGGGGATTATGGGACTTGTAGTCCAAAAACAGCTGGGGGGGGCTAAATTGAGCAGGCCTGCTGTAAACCCTGCAACATACACCTCATTGTCTAGCAATCAGCTAGAATATTTGGTGCACATTATTCTATTCTTGTGACAAAACCAATCTGGCATAGAATTTGCCTCCTTCACAACTTGTCTCCCTGCAGGCTTTTAGAATATTTTCCACAGGAATAGAGATCCGTCTTCCCTGGTCAGGATGATACATCACCTTTCGAGTTAGCAGATGTTTCCTCTTTTATCATTTTCTCTTCGATTCATTCTTTATTCCACCTTAATCTGTACTGTTCTGCATTTGCCATCTGTTACAGGCCAGGGCCTTAAAACATCTAAATCCTCCCGAATGTTTTGTTCTCCCAGAGTTCAGTTTCTTGATTAAAACTGACCATTCCAAGAGCTGTTGCACAAATGACTGAACAGAAAAGTTGAGAGCCAGTGTCATACACTGGCTAACATGGGCTTAGAAATCCTGGGTACAAATCTCAACACAGCCATAAACTTTCTGAGTGACTTTGGGTCAGTTATGACCTTTCATCCTCTGTGTTCCATCTGTAAAATGGGAGGTGCGGGGTAATATTTATGTACTGATTTTCAACAAGAGTTCACAAAACAATTTATATAGCAAAATAAATATTAAGATGGTTTCCTGCCCCTAAGGGGCTCACAATCTTAAAAATTAGCTGACAACACAAACAAAGAGTGAACAATCCAGAGAAAATTAGGAAGGGCTCAGTGGTATAGTATGTGGTTTGCATGATATACAGAATATTCCAAGTTAACTCCCCAGCATACCTAGCTAGAACGATCAGTTAAGTGATGAAAAAGATGTCTGCATGAGACCCTGGAGAAGCAATTCCAGGCTGCTTCCAGATGACAATAAAGTATACTAGCTGGTGCATCTGCACCTCTAGTTCACCACCGCTGCTTTCTTCCCACACCCCCACTGCTGCTTTTTTGCCTGCCCGCCCGCTGCCGTCTTCCCCGCATGCCCCCACCTACCGTCTTCTTCCCCACCCCGCCCGCCATCTTCTTCCGCACCCACCCACCCATTGCCTTCTTCCCCACCCCGCCCGCCATCTTCTTCCGCACCCACCCACCCATTGCCTTCTTCCCCACCCCGCCCGCCATCTTCTTCCCCACCCCGCCCCCCGTCATCTTCCCCACCCACCTGCCATCTTCTTCCCCACCCCGCCACTGTCTTAATCCTGCCCACCCGCCTTCGTGGGTTTTCTTTGGCCGGCCACCAACTGCCGCCACTTCCTTCATGCCCACCCGCCATTTGCTGCCGTTTTCTTTGGCCGGCTGCTCACCACCATCCGCCGCCGGCTGGCTAAGAGCTGCCATGCATGGGTAATAAAGATAGATAGATAGATAGATAGATAGATAGATAGATAGATAGATAGATAGATAGATAGACAGATAGATAGATAGACAGAAAGATGTGAAGAGCTTGCATAGGAACATAGAAAACTGCTTTATACCAAGTAGGCCATTTGTCCATCTGCAATATCTTGCAATATCGTGCAATATCTTGCACATTGTTCAGACACCTAGCAAGCAGGGATCTTTCTGCAGCACCACCTGCTAGTCAGCTCATGAATAACCCACCCATTCCCCCAAGAAGTAGCAATGAAAAGGGGTGGGTTACTCACTGAAAGCAAGAGCTGCTTGGCAGCTGCTGCTGTAGAAATCAAGCCAGGGCCCTTCTAGTGGTGTGCACGTAACTGGCATCTGCCAGTTTGAAGGCAGATGGGGGATAACTTTAAGGACTGGGGAGGGTGCACTCCCCCCACCACTGCATTTCCCACACCAGCACTCTCTTTAAAAATGGTGCGGCGGGGCGACAGCATACCTCCCGGCTGCCCCATTGCTTCCTCGGAATGGAAGTGAACAGAAGTACACAGCATGTATGTGCTTGTCAGGTGTGTGGGCATTCCCGCCCCCCCCCCCATTCAAACTGGCTGAACCACCGGTCTTTCAAACCTTTTTGGAGGCATTAAGGGGCCTCTGAACAGGTCTGTGTCATCCCTATCCCTTCTGGGAGTCTGAACAATGTGCAAAATATTGCAGGGAAAGAGGATGGAAGCCTACCTAGGTTCAAATACGACCTTCCACTCAAGAAGCTCTCTGTATAATCTTGGGTCAGTCACCATTTCTCAGCTTGACCTACCTCACAAGGCTGTTGTGCATTAAAAAAATGAAAAAGGAGGATTACATACAAGCTCTAGGGTGGAAAGTTGGGATATAAATAAGTGAATAAATGTGCACACTAAGTAAAGAGGAGGGTAGATAGGAGAGCCAGTGTTATGTAATGGTTAGAGTGCTGGACTAGGACCGGGGAGACCTGAGTTCAAATCCCCATTCGGCCATGATACTAGCTGGGTGACTCTGGGCCAGTCACTTCTCTCTCAGCCTAACCTACTTCACAGGACTGTTGTGAAAGAGAAACTCAAGTATGTAGTACACCGCTCTGGGCTCCTTGGAGGAAGAGCGGGATATAAATGTAATGATGATGATGATGATGATAATAAATGTGCCTTTAATACTTTATTTTAATATGTATGCCAGTGGTACTGGCTTCCATCCTGCACATAGTTCTGTATGGCCAGGTCCCACTGTCACTAATGGAATCTTAGCACATGTATATCTGGACTGCAATGCTCCAGAAAAGCAGCAGCACCCAGACATCACTGGTGGGAGGTCTGCAAGCAAGGGTGCAGATCCCCTCTAAGCATTTAAGGAGTTGCACCCCTCATTTTACGGAACCTCCCCACCAACCCAAATGACTCATATCTGCAATCCCCAAAACATGTTTTTCTCCCCCCAGAAATATCTTTCCTCTCCCCCCAACACAATTAAGTAAGGAGTTGCTCCTCAAGCTCCCGCTCTGTCTGCCCTGTCTGCGAGGGTCTGCCTTTCTCTATTCACCAATGGCAAGGGCAGTTCTGTGCATAATGGATCTGCTCCCTTTACTGGAATGGTTAGACAATTCATTTATATAAGTATTCATAAAACATATAACAGATATAGCAAAGAGTACATTTTGCAGAATGGTGTCTGATATTTTACAGTCCAGATTTAGCAACATTCATGTTAGCTACTTTATCTGCTCCCACCCTATTTATTACATAGTCGTTCTGTTTTTTTCTCTCCTTACTTACTTTTGTTTCAAAAAGGATGCCTGTAGAGATCATCATTCTTATTTAACTAAAGGCAGATCAAGTGTCTCTCTCTGGAGGCGAATATTGTTTCTTGCAAGGTGCTCAGGCTCCTCAAATTTGTCATTGCTGTGACATACAGACATATGGTTGAGGGGATGCCGTATATCAAATTGCATATCATTTAATAAAGCCTGTAAAAACATGCCTTTGAATGGAGCAGCCTGATCAAAGCTCCTGTAGGTGCATGAGAAGATGACAGGAACACTCTTGTGCCATTTCCTTATGAAGGGAACAGCACATTTTGTCAAGGTGGAAATATTGTTGCCATTCATTATTTAGCATCATTCTTAAAGCACCTCTAACTTAGAGAAAGAATAATTTATAATACCAATTCTACAACAGTCTAAAACATGCATTCCTGATATTGTAAAATCAGAAGATGGAAGCATTCAGCATGCTACTGCGCAGTGGCGGTGTGGGGAAGGAAATCTATTCACTAGCTTTCCCCACGGACAAAAGCAAAATACAACTTGGAGGAGAGCTGGTCTTGTGGTAGCAAGCATGACTTGCCCCTTAGCTAAGCAGGGTCTGCCCTGGTTGCATCTGAATGGGAGACTTGATGTGTGAGCACTGCAAGAGATTCCCCTCAGGGGATGAAGCTGCTCTGGGATGAGCAGAAGGTTCCATGTTCCCTCCCTGGCATCTCCAAGATAGGGCTGAGAGAGACTACTCCTGCCTGCAACCTTGGAGAAGCCATTGCCAATTTGGGTAGACAATACTGAGCTAGATGGACCAATGGTCTGATTCAGTATAAAGCAACTTCCTATGTTCTTATGCCATGTAAGAAGCTAACTTGTGTTAGTGGATGAAAATAAAAAGTATCTGGGGAAACAGTGGTATGTTGCTGGCCTTGCTGAACTCTGGCTCTAATGCTTACCAAAATCCCAACCTGTGGAGAAAAGCAAGCCACTCAGCCTGCAAAGAGTTGGTCACGTGACAGCCAAGGCCATGGTCAGAGCAGAGGTTGGCATCTCTAGGCAGTTGCCAAGGGTCCCAGGCCCTCAGTCAATCCCTAAAGTGGCCACTGTCACAACCACTGTTCCCTGTAGGGATGTGCCCGAATGGGCTCAGGCAGCCGCGGGTGGGGCACGGTTCCCTTGAGAAGCAGGTAAGCAGGTCCTTACCTGCTCCACTGCCACCTCATCGCTTTTTCGGGTGCGGTGCTACTCTACCAAAGCTGCATGTGGCTGGGGTGCTGTTCCCTGAAGCTGATGCCATGTGCAGGTTGTAGAGACCAGCGCTGCAGCTGTGCATGGCCTTTAGCAGAGCAATCACCATGCCTGGAAAAGCAGCAGAGCCGCAGCAGAGCAGATAAGGATCTGTTTAAGGGAACCGCTCCCCACCCCGACAAAACCAGTGCGACTGCGGACACCCGAGGCAGTTCTGCGCTTCCTTAAGGAGGTGCTGAATCAGTTTGTGCACATCCCTGGTTCCCTGTAACAGGGATTCCCAGATGCTGTTTACAACTCCCAGCTTCGCCAGGTGCAAAGACCTTTGACTGGAGATTATGGGAGATGTATTCAAACACATCCGGAAATACCTGTTACAGGGTCACAACCTGCAGCCATGGCTGACCATCTACTCTGGACGAGGGGGGGGGAGAAAGAGGGTGCAGACACCTGAATGCATGTACAATGCAATGTCTGAACAGGCAGGAATCCACAAATTTAGCCTTAACTCACTTGGCTGCCACCAGTCCCCTATCTTTTCTCAGATCATTTCCTGGCACACAGGCAGAAGTCTTGGAAGAGAAGCAGGTCTTCTGTCATTTGCACTGGTATATGCGGATGGTAAGAAAGAGTAGGAGCCCTATCCTACTGTGCAGAAAGGATTTCTGCTGTTTCTCACATTCTCCAAAATGGCAGTAGAAATGAAACATTTGGTGAGGAGATCTGAGTGGTGATGGGTATTCTGCTCACCAGAAGGTTGGGAGCACTTGGCAAGTTGGCAAGTGGATTTGTAGATCTGAATAGGGCTTATATAATCTTTTTCTGAGTTGGTTATATATTCATCATTTTACGTCACAATCTTGTAAGAAGAAGCAGGAACTTAGGCTAAACAGGTCTTCAGACCCACGAGCTTCATGGCAGTCTACACCATCTCGTCTGTGCCCTCATCCATCATCTCACAGAAAAATGCTCCTGCCTAACCAGACAGTTCTCTGAGAGCAATATCCCGAGCTGAAACTGAATAATTTTTATGACACGCAAGACATGAAGCATATGCTATAGATTATATGAACAGTAGTCCTTGTCTAGCTAGGCTAGGTCCAGATGTTAATCTGGAGTTGACCTCGAGCTGACAAGCAGACTTTACAGTAATAGATTTGATCCAGCTGTTCAATGTGTACAAGTTTGCTTTCTGCACTGCCTGTACACAAGAGAGTGGCACCAACCAGCCTATTTACTGCACACCCAACTGAGACAGATTACAGTTATTAGTCATGGCTAGATAAAATATCACTTCCAGAGAAAAACAGTAACAGCAAAGGCAGACAATATTGACTTCTAGAAATTGAATACCCTAGCACCACCAAGCCAAACATGTACTGTATTTGCAATGAAATAGGTACATGCGTTGCAGTGCATGCAATTTACAGTGAAAGAGGCACACATGTATGTTTGCAAATGTTAAGAAACTATTATAAAGATTTTTTTAAAAAAAATCTAGAAATGATCCTAACTTTAATAAGGTGCAAGAGATAGATTGACCACAAGCGAAAGGAGAAGAGCTTTGTTCATTCTAGTGTTATAAGTGAGCACCGTTACGTTTAGTTGATTTAAAGCAAAGTGCGGCTTCTGCAGTGTATTATCACTGCCAATTGAATCTAGCAGGTTGGCTCAGAAGCAAGTCCCACACTCTGTATTAAGTCCCAGAGTTCAACTGGGCTCAATACAATGTTAGGGCACACAGGACAGCAGCCTTCTTTCCCAGTCCAATTGCCAGAACTTAAAAGTGAGGCAAGGAGTTGGGAAGGGTGACACTTTTTACTAGACAATTTTTGTATACATCCAGTTCATTTTATTGTACCAAGCAACTTCCTCCTCTGCCTTCAACGCCAACCTACCCACACTTGACTATGGCTTGAGGACAGAACAACAGATTTGAAGATGATCAGAATGACAGAAAAGGGGGCCACAGCTCAGTGCTTTGCATGAAAGGGGTGGTCCCAGGTTCAATCCCTGGCATCTACAGGTAGGGTAGGAAACACCCTGGAGAGCTGCTGCCAGTCGGTGTAGACCAGGGATTCTCAACATTGGGTCCCCAGATGTTATTGGACTTCAACTCCAATAATCCCCAACCAAACGCCACTGGGGCTGGGGATTATGGGAGTTGAAGTCCAATAACATCTGGGGACCCAACGTTGAGAATCCCTGTAGACCGGGCCTGCACAACATAAGGCTTGGGGGCCAGCTCTGGCCTGGCCCGTGGGCACTTTTTTGCTGGCCCACAGGAAGGAAAGTCTTGCAGCAATAGCAGCAGTCATGAAGAGCTCTTGGCCTGTCCAGTGACCAGCAGCAGCAGCAGCAGCTCAATACATTTGTCTGCTTGAGACCAGATGTTCCTCACCCGCCTGGCTAGTCCTGCCCCTGGACCGAAGTCCACGAACACCACCCCTATTTCTCTTTCATCTTGCCTTTCCCCCTTCAACCCTCTGCCTTCTCACTTTCATTAATTTTTTAATAATTGATTTTAGTGTAATAATTAATCTGCTGAAAATTGACCTCGGCCCCTGCATAACAAGTCGTGGTTGGTTCCGGCCCACCAAGACATTTGAGTTGTCAAAACTGAGATAGAGGGAACAATGGTCTGACTCAGTATGATATTTATTTATTTATTACATTTCTATCCCGCTCTTCCTTCAAGGAGCCCAGAGCAGCATACATGGTTATGTTCATCCTCACAACAACCCTGTGAGCTAGGTTAGACTGAGAGTTAAGTGACTGGCCCAGAGTCACCCAGTGAGTTCCATGGCTGAATGGGATTTGAACTCAGGTCTCCCCGGTCCTAGCCCAGCACTCTAACCACTACACTACACTGGCCCCTAAATAATGAGATATCACCAGTGGTGGCTTTTCACTATGGGAGTGGAGAAGGCTACAAGCCACAGAATAGGGCTGCAAAATTCTTCCACTATAGCACCCCCATATGGCATCTTTAACCATGTGAATGCTGGCAGTCCATAGGCACTAACCATCTTTATGATCCTACAGTCATGGGAAAAGCCACTGCAGTGCTGGCAGCAACAGGCTACCCATGAAGCTGACACCTCCACATGGGAATTAAGCATTAACCCCATGATACGGCCCTCATTGGCAACTAATTGGTAATAGAAGCCACATTTAAAATTGAGCAAGAATTAGAGGATTAGCTCCAAGCCTCCCGCATTCCCATAGGAGAAAGCTCTTTAGAAGACTTTATAAACCTCATGTTCTGCAGCGTGAATAGCAACAGGAGTTTTTCCAACTTTATAATACACTGATTCTGATCTTTCGTCTACTCATGCAGGAAAACAAGGAGAGAACAGAATAGAAAGGTCTTGGAACAATAGCGCGACGTGTACTACAACAGACTGCAGGTTGATGGATACTAATTTTTTTATTTTATTTTTTAAAGCTCTCTTCAAGAAGAGTTAGGAGAAAGGAGAAAGGTCTTAGACCAGCCCACTTCCTGTGGTGATGGCTGTCTACCTGAAGAGTGCTTTCTACTTCAGAGACTAATGAAAACCAGTATCCGCCACTATGTTCCGCTACATTTGGAGAGCCAGTCTGAGATATAAGCAAAGTCATCCTATGAATGAATCAGAATGAGGGTGGTAGAATTCTAGGCTGCATTTTCGCAGTTTGCAGATGTGGGAGAGTCACTTTTTAATGTTCCTCCATCTAAAAGTCTCACTGAATGTAGGAAAGCAGCACATAAGAGAGTGAACTCTGCTAAACCTTTCTCTCTTGTTGCGCAAGTTTGTTGTATTCAAGAAGATTTTCATATGATGCTTTCTATGTTACTTTCAGGTGAGAAAACAAACACAACCCACACAGTGCAGGTCACTACTATAGAGCCCTCACTATCTACCTTGTTATCTGTTGTTTACAGCCTAATCTCTGCCTCAGCTGATGGAGTGATAATTTATTCTCCTCATCTAACTTATTGCAAGGGACCTGAGGTTCTAGGATATGGTGCTATTTATGCAAAGATTTGATGCACTGTATAAAATTCACTTTCAACCAGTGGGTGCCGGGTGGCAAAAAGGCCAAGCCCCATTGAGCTCAGGGTGATCTCTGGCACTTTCAGCAGTGGCTGCTGGGAAATTATGCAGATGAGCTGCTTTCTCCCCAGACCTCCCAAATGTAAATGGTTGGATCAGAGACTAGGACTTCTACAGACACATTATGAAAACTGTCTGGAAAAATAGCCACTGGGATTTTCTTCTTCGGAGTTAATTACAGTTGGTACTGTGCATATGCACACACATCAAATAATAACATTGTCAATTCATATGAAGCACTGTAGAGATCAATATAAGGCTATTCACACGAGCATGTGTGACTAGCAGGGATGCCAGGAGGGAAGGCAAGATCCAGCTGACTACCCCGCCCCAGATGATCGCCAGTTAGTTCTCCGGCAGTGCATATCATTGGAGGTTAGGTCAATGGGTCCCGGCCCCCGGAATCCCACAATGCACCATGCAACAAGCACAGTGCATTGGGGGATTCCTCTGGGAATCAGGGCTTTAGGCATCCGACTGTGTGTATGTTTGGGCTGGGCATACACAACCCGGACATACACATGACCCTGGGCTGAGCATACACATCCCAGGCATACACATGACCCCAGTGGCAGTGTTAAGGGCATGCTCGATCCAGGCAGTGCACACTGGCAGCCAAACCCAAGATGGGCTGGCCTAGCCCGGGTTTGGCTGCTCGTGTGCATAGCTTTAAACGTAGCTTTTTGTTTCAGTTCTAACCAAAAACTCAGTAGTTTTGAAATGTCCATACTAAATTTAGCATAGGTTCTTGGACAAAACAGGGAGCCAGATCTATTCCATTCATTTATTTCTTTGCCTCCAGGCAGGCATCAGTACCTGAGATATCTTGATGAATTCCCTTCCTTTTTGCTGGAGAGTAGAATGGTTCTTCCCCCCCCCTTCCCCCGCCCTTCAACTTTTTGGCATGAAGGCAAATTACATTCCCACTAACAATTTAATTTACTTTTTATAGCTTAAAAAGTAAAAAAGCTTATTTTTACCAAAAAGTGGTAAAAATAATGCAGAACACTCTCACCAAATTAATCTTTCTGCAATTTAAAGACACTCTTGACCCCTTTCTACAATACTGCCTTTCCAATCAGAAATCAACTCAGTTAATTACTTCTCCTTCTGTGATTAACTAAATTTAATGTGTTTTTTATCTAGGTGAATCCCAAGCATGCAAACCAAGTCCAAAATCATGGAAGACTAGAAAATGATGATTGCTTGGAGCCAAAGAACCAGAAGGAGGGAGTGTATTTGTGCTGATCGACAAAATATTGCACAAGCACTAGCAGAAGATTTCTTGCAGTACAGCACCAGGGGCACAGATACCATGAAGACAGAGAGAGCAGCCACACCCGGACTGCTACTGCCAGGGAGCTCCCAACCTCTTCCCCCGTACTTTCTCCACATCGGGCACTCAACTGGTGGCTCTCTAAGACCACTAAGGTGCCTGGTCATACCAGCGAGAACAAGCAGCCCCTTTAAATGATGCTGTTCTCATTGGCAGCTCAGCAACATCATCAGGCTGTGCTGGTGCAGCTGCAGTGAAGGCAGAAAGTCAGGCAGCAGTGGTGGCAAAGGAGACGGGCAAGCAAGTGGCAAAGGAGACGGGCAAGCAAGTGACAGAGGCAGTGAAGAAGAAGACAAAAAATTGAAGACCAACCCACCCATCCTTAAATCTTCCCCCCAGCCTTCGTACACCCCGAGCACAGCAATGTATCGAGATTGCGACAGTCAGAAAAACATGGTAAAAGGGATGATGCAGACTGTGGCTTATAAACTCCAGTGCAGGGATGCCCAACCTTGGGTTCGCAAATGATGTTGGCCTACCACTCGCATCATCTTGAGCCACCATGGCCTTTGTGGCTGGAGATGGCTTTGTGATTGAGGATGATGGGTAGTCCAACAAAATCTGGGGCCCCAAGGTTGAGCACTAGGAGAAGACAAAGGGTCTTGAATCGAGTTGGTACGGAGATGTTCTTTAGATTTGGGGTTGTTTTTCTCATGCAATGGTCTTCCATTAAGTCCCTTCATCAATGAAACAGCTCTTCAGTGATCAAAAGAGACTATGGAAGAGGTTCACTAGTGGAAGGTATCATTCTACCCAAGCCTATATGTTTTCTTCTGAATTTAACTTTCCTTCCATTCCTGCTATGGGAACCAAAATGCGAGCTGAGATCTGGCAAATTTCTGGGATCGAAAAATCCTGAGCTTTGCAGTAAATTCAGAAGTATCAACAACACTGGCTTGTTGCTTTGAACACAGAAAGCCAGCAGCACAAAATGTACTCACTGCACAAATTACCATATTGGTATAAGCCCTATTCAGACATTATGTTGTACACTGTATATAGTAGATGTCTGTACATTCATACATGTTTTTAGTGAATGACTGTGCCTGCATTCATTTCAAAATGAAAGAGTACAGGCCCCTCAATAGGAAGATAGGAAGTGTACAGTTGTACCAGTACAGCTTTTATACCCTCATCCTCTAAGGGTCTGATCACCTCCCTAGCAGGTTTTTTGCCTCTGATATATTTTCAAAGGTTTTTGATATTCCCCTTGACACTTCTAGCTATATGCTCCTCGAACTCTCTTTTTGCATCACTTAATAGTCTTCTTGCATTTCTTTTGGCAGAGTTTATGTTCCTTTCTGTTCAATTCATTTGGGAAGGATTTCTATACAGTGGTCCCTCTACTTACAAAATTAATCCGTTCCGAATGCACATTTGTAAGTCGAAAAGTTCGTAAGTCGAAAAGCGGTTTCCCATAGGAATGCATTGGGAACGGATTAATGCGTTCCGGAGCCTAGAAAAAAGACCCAGACCCACAGTAAGGCTTGCAAACTGCACAGGAACATTTCTTTTCAAGAATAAACAGGCAGTAAACAGGCAGGCAAGTCAAGGAAACCGCATGTAAAATTCGTAAGTCGAGGAAACCCCATCTAAAAATTTGTAAGTCGAAAAAACCGCATCTAAAACCGGATCTAAAACTGCCGTTTGTAACTCGAAAAATACTTATGTCGAGTAGTTCGTAAGTCGAGGGACCACTGTATTTTGAAGGAAGTCTTCTTCCCTTTTATAGCTTCCCTGGCTCTACTTGTTAGCCATGCTAGCGTCCTCCTGAACTTGGTGGTACCGTGCCTCCTTCTTGGTACACATTCCAACTGAGCTTTTATTATTGTGGTTTTAGATAAGTTCCATGCTTTCTGGAGTGATCTGACCCTCCAGACGTTCCCTTTCAGCTTCTTTTTTACCCATCCCCTCATGTTTGAAAAGTTTCCTCTTCTGAAGTCTAACACATCTGTTTGGGACTTCCTTGGAAATGCTCCACTTGCATATAGCTGAATTGGATCACACTATGGTTATTGTTCTCCAGTGGTTCTTCAACTCTGACATCTAGCACCAGGTCCTGGGCATCACTCAGGATTACATCCAAGGTCACCTTCTCTCTGGTTGGTTCTGCAACCAACAGTCCTAAGACACAGTCATTTAGCTTGTCAAGAAATTTGGCCTCAGTACCCACACATGAATTTCCCCAATCTATGTGAAGGTAAAGGTAAAGTGTGCCATCAAGTCAATGTCAACTCCTGGCAACCACAGAGCCCATCGTCATCTTTGGTAGAATACAGGAGGGGTTTACCATTGCCATCTCCCGCGCAGTTTGAGATGATGCCTTTCAGCATCTTCCTATATTGTTGCTGCCCGATATAGGTGTTTCCCATAGACTGGGAAACATACCAGGGGGATTCAAACCAGCAACCTCTGGCTTGCTAGTCAAATCGTTTCCCCGCTGCACCATTAGGAAATGACAACCACACGGCTCTGTGGTCGCCAGGAGTCGAAACTGACTCGATAGCACACTTTACCTTTACCCTTATGTGAGGGTAGTTGAAGTCACCCATTATTATAGCTCTGACTCTCTTTGATGCCTCTCTGATTTGCTTCTCCAACTCCAAGTCACTCTCTGCATTTTGATCCGGAGGGCACATCCCTAGTAACACATTTCTGCCCCCCCTGCCTTTCTGCAGAGTTTGTATCTAGGAATGACAGTGTTCCACTGGTTCTCACTATTCCACCATGTTTCCGTTATGCTGAGATCAGAGCATCAACAATACAAAACAAGGAACATGAGAAAAAAATATAAAAAGCAGGCAAAAGAGACTTACTTTCACTGATTGTTTAAATGCTGGCCAGATCTCACAAGGGAGGGAATTGCATAATCTGGGTCCCAAGAAGGCCCTCTCCTGTGTCCCCACAGACTGAACCTCTGTAGGTTATAAAAACCAGAAAATAGCTTCTGATGATGAACACCGTGTGCAAGCAGGTTCATGTGGGAAAAAGCAGTCCTCCACATAAACAGATCCCCAGCCATTACTGAGATAATTTATGTGAAGCACTTTGAACACTCGGAAATGTGCTATAAAAATTAATATTGCTGTAATAAAGATATGTCATTTTTTATGGTATATTCAGGGTCTGCGGAACTGGGTGGGCTAAAATAAAGAGCAGCCATTTTTAAGAGGGTCAGTTCTTACCATTAGATGTGCATGGTGGTCACTTCAAAATACTGCAAGGGCCAACTTTATGCTCATGACCAGCTGGTTGTATGCAACTTCTGCCATATGAGAGGTTAAGGTTTTTGTATGCCATTTCAGTCGTGGCTGTTCAAGTGGAGGGTACCACATGTGGCTACAGTTAGGGAACTAGCATGTATACGGTTCTCCAACCAATACTACCATGCCCAAATTTTCCATGTATATCGGTATTCTATTAACACAGGCCCTGAGCAACATTGGCCTAGATCAGACCTAACACTAAATCATGGTGGTTTCATGGCCCCAACACTGAACAAAAGAAGGAGAGGAGTTGGTTAGATCCATGTCATCAGTAGCACTGTGCATTGAATCAAGCTTATAAAACGACCCAGTTCGTTGCAGGCCCTAATGGACAAATTCTCATTGGATCAGTTTCAATGAAAAAAATATGTGATGGGGTCCAATCCATCAGGATCTGATACATGGGTATTTGATACACACTGTATCAGATTGGATCAGTTGAGGCCTTACGCACCAGAAGCATGCTGGGCTAATGTTCCTTTATACTCGAAAAAGCTGCTGCCTCAATAGACAACACCAGTGGAGTTCAAAAACCCTGCCTCCCCCCGCCCCGCCAAGCATTCAGACCATAATGCTCTAAGACAGGAAGCATCGATCTGTGGGGGGAAGGCAATTTCCCCCCAGTAATGCACATCAACATCATGAGGAAGCTGCTTTCGCTGGAACATTATGGTCCAGCTGCTGGAGAAGAAGGCAGAGTTTTTAAACTCTGCTGCTATTGCCTAGCAAGGCACAGCTTTTAAAGTAAGCAGGAAAGAAAGAGAGTTCACCACCCAGCTGGCAGATAAACCTCATGATGAATTGCCGTGCATCAACAAACCAATGTACTTGATCAGAATCTGATCCAATCAACTATCGATCACTGAAGCCCCACACAGCCTCAGTGTACCAGCTGCTAAGATGGAGGCCCCAGGCCCCAGCACTGAGTGCAAAATCAGGTAACCAGGAGCTCCTGAAACCTGCACTCCTCAAACTCCCCAGAGAAAATCCTTCTGGAGTTAGATGTGCCCATCCCGCAAGAGTCAAACCCTGCCACACCAGGCTCCTCTAGCTCCTCAGTGCCTGTTTAACAGCTGATGGAGCACATCAAGATGGAAAGTATTAGAAAGATGATAGAGTGTTTGACTCTAGGCCTTGGGACTGCCCCTTTAAGGATGCTCACTCTGCAACAGAGGGGTGGAGCCTGGGTGAAACCACCTAAATTATTAAATTAAATTAAATTAAATTAAATTAAATTAAATTAAATTAAATTAAATTAAATTAAATTAGGCTCATGTTGGAACTGGGAGCCTGCTGGAGCCAGTTGTTAACTTGGAGCTATCGTAGGTTCTGCAAGTTTAACCTGACTATATCCTCCCCAATGCTTTTTAGGGTTTCTGCTCCTGGTCAGGATAGGACAAGTTCAGCATTACATATACAATCCATGGTTCCATCTTGCTTTGATATCCTGGCTTGTTCTATCCATATTTACCCGAATAGAAGACAACCCTGAATTTAAGACAGCCCTTAAAAATATGGGTTAAATATAGGTTACACTATTTACCCAAAAGAAAAAGGACTCTAAATTTAAGACAACCCCCCAATTTCTAACATCAAAGAAATTGGTAAAAACCTAGTCTTGGATTCAGGTAAATACAATAATAAGGGTTAGTCAGCAAACTATAGTCACGTGATTTGTCCTTGAACTGAAAGCAAATGCTTCCGTACTGCTTCTCTGATGTATGAGAGGAGGGAGAACATGTGAGCCTGTTGCTCTCTTGGGATCATTTATGTAGCACTGAATCATGCTTTCCATCTGAACTGGGCCAGTGGTTCTCCCTTATTAAAGAATCTCATGGGGAGGTTTCATCCTCATGCAAGTTACTCAGGTCTCTAATAAGGTGCCAACCACCCCCATGGGTTTCTAACCCATGGGGTACAGGGTTCTGTTGTTTCAGAGGTATTCTGTGTGTGGATTCTATGATAGCTAATGAGAAATCTCATTAGCTATCATAGAATCCACACTCAGAATACCTCTGAAACAACAGAACCCTGTTAGAAACCCATGGGGGTGGTTGGCACCCTATGTGCACTACACTACCACTCGCTCTGGGCCACCCCAGCACCCCCCAAGTGCACTTATGGGGCTGCTGACACCTCAATGCTTCTCTATGGGGAAAACCCTTAAAGACGCGTAAACTTTAACAATTCCCCAAAAATCAGCCCTCTGCCCAAATCCTTTGAAAAAATTCAGGTAGCTCCCTTGACCCTACCTGGCACTATCACCAACCCCACACTGCTCTAGGCCACCCCTTTGCCCCCCGCGTGAAGCTATCCATTTGCTGACACCTCAATGCTTCTCTATGGGGGAAAACCTTAAAGACGCGTAAACTTCAACAATTCCCCAAAAATCAGCCCTTTGCCCAATTCCCCTGAAATTTGGGTGGTAGCCTCCAACCATTGGGCACTACCACCCCACCCCACTATTTTGCCACTGGGGCCCATTTTTCCTTCCCGAATCGATTCGGATTCAGATTCAGATTTAATCCAAATCCGAACTGAATCGGGGTGATTAGGGTGGCCCAGATTTGGGCACAGAACAGATCGGGGGTGATTCAGTTCGGGTCCCGAATCGAATCACCGAAAACCCAAATTGCACACCCCTAGATGGCATACAAATTATTTTTGACCCAAGGTATTCAGACATACTGAAGCCATCCAGAAATTTGAAAGTGAACACCTCAGGTTACAACTATGGTTCACATCTACCCCTTATAGAAAATGGGTAGAAACGCAAACATTAATGTATCCAACATCTCAACCGACCTGTCGGGAATCCAATACAGTCCATTTTACATCTTTATTGAGTGTAGACAAATGTTGTAAATTTCTGAAGTACCGCGGCCACCCAACAGGTGTATTAACATAAAGAAGATGGGTTGCTTAAATTCTTTGATACCATTATTAATTATGACTCCCAAAAATATGCCAAGCAAACTTTCACTGCCAATTCTGGAATGAGTGCTCTTTAATGAATTTTAGAAACACAGTATACTGCCTTGGCCACTCCCCTGAGCTCCATTTTCCAGGGCTACAAGGTTAGATACCAACTAACCAAGGCAAGATGAAGTATTCAAGGAAACATAAAAAATTTTTTGCAAGTCAACTTTTTAGCTAACAAACAGGCACTAACTTTCACTCAACCTGTGTGGGTTCATAAGCAACAAAGGTTACATTTTGTTTCCACTTTTCAGTCTAAATTTTGGGATGCACTGTGCTATTTTATCTCCTTTGTTCAAAAAGACAAAAAAAAATCCCTTCTTGACCTTAGCAAAATTCTCATTTTCCGTTAACAAGCCCTCTTTGCTTTATTTTTAATCATCTACCATAAACAGTGTTGCTTCAGCCATAAGCTGAACTCTTTCCCACATAATAAGCTAACTTTTCTACCCTGTAAAACTTAGATAAATAACTACTTCAGAATGCCAGCCAACAAACTTTTCATCATGGGTTACTCATCCCCTGAACAATGTTGTCTTTTAAAGGGAGTGAACCACATTAAAGAATGAAGCATCAAAGGGATTCAGTACTTTTTAAGGAAAGTGAACTTTTATTAAATCAAATAGTTTACCTTTTCTTTAAAAACAAATCAAAAGGTTTTTGTTTTGTTTTTTAAATGTAACCTTTAAATTAGATGCTAAAGGCAACTATTTAGTACAATGGCTCTATGGTACAGCTATTTACAATACATTTATTTCCCTGGTTCTAAATCCAAAGTTCTAAACAGGTCACATGACAACAGATGGGGCTTCTTTACCCCTCTCCCTCCAAACATACAAAGCAGATATTTCTTGCCTTTTTTATATATTGACACAGAGCACTTACCTCTTGAGATCTGTTCACACAGCAGCTACACAGAGGAAATTATTTGAAGTAAGTATTTGAAGTTCTGCATTGGAATCTGTTTCACTAAGTCAGGGGTTCCCAACCTGCGGCACTCCAGATTGATTGCCAATTTATTGTGGCTGGGGATGATGGGAGTTGTAGTTCAGCAACATCTGGGAGTACCACAGGTTTGGAACCCCTGCACAATGCAAATAGAAGGGCATAAATGGTTAGGGCTTACAGCAAAAAATAAATAAATAAATAAATAAATAAATGCCTCAGTGACAGCGGCATCATTATTTATTTATTTATCTATCATAGTTTTATACTTGCGTATAAAACTTGCATCTCTGGGTGGTTTATTCGGGGGGACATGACTGAATTAAAATATCAAAAGGTGAGACTGTGGGTCCAAGATCTTCTAAGCAATGTCCCTGCTCTATGATGCCAGCTAACTTTCTTTCAATCTCTCCTCAAAAACCACATTTCCTGTAAAATTAGGGGGTGGCCCATGGGTACAGGCTCCCAATGAATGACTTTGAACCTGATGAATCTCATGAATGACTGATGAATCTCATCAGTCATCTCCTTCCTCCATGACCTCTTCCAGAAAGGAAGTGCAGCAGTGGAGGCACCTGCATAGAACATGGGAGAGAGCTCCTGGTCTCACCTGGCTCTCTGCTGCTTCCACCTTCATAGGTAAAGTAAAGTGTGCTGTCGAGTCGGTGCCGACTCCTGGTGACCACAGATCCCTGTGGTTGTCTTTGGTAGAATACAGGAGGGGTTTACCATTGCCATCTCCCATGCAGTATGAGATGATGCCTTTCAGCATTTTCCTATATAGCTGCTGCCCGATATAGGTGTTCCCCATAGTCTGGAGAACATATCAGCAAGGACTGAATTTAAATATCAAAAGGCGAGACTGTGGGGCCAAGATCTTTTAAGCAATGCCCCTGCTCTATGATGCCACCTAATTTTCTTTCAATCTCTCCTCAAAAACCACCTTTCCTGCAAAATCTTTAGTATAACCACATAGTCCTCCATACTCTGTTGTAACATGGCCTAAGCACATGAACGTGACATCATTGAACATTATTCACAAAGTGTAGTTATGAATATGTAGTTATAAATACACTTAATTGTTCTTCCTCTGCTGTCTCCTTTATGTCTGTTTTTATACTGTGCGCACTTCAGGTCAGGGACCTATCTTTTCATTCTTTGTACAACACCATGCACACAGATGGTGCTACATAAATAACAGTAATGCATCCCCATGATTCTTTGTTTCCTTGGTTCTTTGTTTCATACTACCTTTACTTTTTCTCCAGAGCCCACTCCAACCTTGCTACAGCCCTGCATTCACTCACTGTAAATGGGTTGTGTGCACAGGGCTTGAGTGTTGCCAGAAGTGGTAAAGAGCAGAAGAATGATGTTGCACTGGGGACACACAACTTCAGGCCAATGATTGCTTTGTCATATATTGATCCCTTGTTGCATTCAAAGTGTGTTAATGCGGAATGTCTGCAACTATTACTCCAGTACCAAGAATGACTAAATGGAGGAAGAGAGATAAATCCATGGCACTTCTTTAAAGAGCTATTAAAGGATAGGTCCTATCCAGATTCATGAGCTGTCCATGCTCCCAGTTTTTGATTATGTGCGAGTTACAACCTAGGTAGGAAGAGGGGTAAGTGATCGTGTGGGAGGCAGGCACAGGCTTCGACAACATTTCCTCCCCCCTTAGGAAATTTGCTATGTAAAAGTGGTTGGTAGGACGATGCCATCAGAGTCTGCACCAGCCTCCCACACAATCACGTCTCCCTCCTCCTACTTAGGTTGTAGTTCACACACGATCACGGGAGCATGCACAGCTCTCGAAGCTGGGTGGGGGACTTGTCCTACCTAGTTCATGGCTGTAGGAACTATTTAGCATTATATGTTTACCTGTGCTAATCATGGTTAATGCTTTTTAGGTTCTCTTTTAACCAGGGTTTTGAACCCTGGTTTCAAACTCTTGTTAAAAGGAGAATCCAAATTAGGATTAACCAAGGTTATTGTCAGTATACATTATTATTATTTATTATTTTATTATTATTTATCAAATTTGTACACCACCACAAACATTTGTCTCTGGGTGGTTTACAATAGCATAAAACCAGTTAAAACATATACAAAAAACTTAAAACAATTTAACAATTTAAAAATAAACCAGAGATCAAAATCCAACAAATTTAGGAAGCTGAGAAAGCTTGGGCAAAAAGATGGGTTTTCAGGTATTTTTTGAAAAATGCCAGAGATGGGGAGGATCATATCTCAGCAGGGAGTGCATTCCACAATCTTGGGGCAGCAGCCAAGAAGGCCCATCTCTGTGTAGCTACCAAACGAGTTGGTGGTACTGGAGACGGACCTCCTCAGATGACCTCAATGGGCAGTGGGGCTCGTAGTGAAGAAGACGCTCTCTTAGATACCCAGGGCCTAAGCCGTTTAGGGCTTTATAGGTTATAACTAGCACTTTGAATTTTGTCCGGAAGCCTATTGGCAGCCAGTGTAGCTCCATCAGTAAAGGAGTGACATAGTCTCTCCGAGATGACCCAGAGACCAACCTGGCTGCCGCACTCTGAACTAACTAAAGTTTCCAGACTACGTACAAAGGCAGCCCCACGTAGAGCGCATTACAAAAGTCAAGTCTGGAGGTTACCAAGAGATGTACCACTGTTTTGAGGTCACTGATCTCGAGAAACGGGCGCAGCTGGCTTATCAGCCAGAGCTGATAAAAAGCACCCCTGGCCACCGTCTCAACCTGAGAAACCAGGGAGAGATGTGAATCCAGAAGTACTCCCAGACTGCAAACCTCTTCCTTTTGGGGAAGTGTGACCCCATCTAGAACAGGTTGATCAAAATCGTCTCTAGAGTTCTGACACCGCACAATAAGTACCTCCGTCTTATCTGGATTCAGCTTCAGTTTATTCTCCCTCATCCAGCCCATTACTGCTTCCAGGCAGGCATTTAGGGAGGATATGCCAACTCCTGAAGAAGTTGACATGGAGATGTAGATCTGGGTGTCATCAGCATACTGGTAACACTCAGCTCCAAATCCCCTGATGATCTCTCCCAGCGGTTTCATGTAGATGTTAAAAAGCATTGGAGAAAGTACAGAGCCTTGAGGGACACCATACTTAAGCTCAGATTTTGAAGAGCAACAGTCTCCAATCAACACCATCTGGAATCTATCTGAGAGGTAGGAGCGGAACCACTGTAAAACACTGCCTCCCACCCCCAACACCCTCAGACGTTCCAGAAGGATACTATGGTCAATAGTATCGGAAGCCACCAAGAGATCCAAAAGGACCAACGGAGTCACACTTTCTCTGTCAATTCCCAATTGCAGATCATCCACCAGGCCGACCAAGGCAGTCTCCACCCCATAACCCAACTGAAAACCAGTTTGAAATGGGTCTAGATAATCAGTTTCCTCCTGACCGCCTGGAACTGAGAGGCCACCACCCTCTCAATTACCTTGCCCAGCCACGGGAGGTTGGAAACAGGCCTATAATTGCTCAACTCTGAGGGATCTAATGTAGGCTTCTTTAAAAGAGGTCTAATGATTGCCTTCTTGAGGCATCCTGCCCTCCCTCAGAGAAGCATTTATGATTTCCACCAGGCCTCCTAGATTGAACAAGAGTATATAGTTCTATTCCAGCTAGATAGTACAAGCCATATTGGACAAGGGTCAAGAGAACAAGTGGTAGGCCTCACTGCTCCAAGCAGCTTGTCCACATCCTCAGGAGTCACAAACTGAAACCGATCCAGTCGAAACACATAAGAGGAGTTGTTGGGCACCTCCAGCTCAAACATCAGATTAATTGTGGAGTCTCCATCCAGGTTGGCCCAAATCCGAGAGATTTTATCTGCAAAAAACTCTTTAAACACATCGCAGTGGGTAACTGATGACTCCAAATTCTGGTTCAAGGGAGCAGGGGCAGATACTAGTCCCCTCACAACCCTGAACAATTCCACTGGACGTGAACTTGCAGAGGCAATATGGGCAGAAAAGAACTGCCTCTTTGCCGCATGTACTGCCTGAGCATAGATCTTTAGATGTGCTCTATGTCGCAATCTGTCTGATTCAAGTCGAGTCTTTCTCCACTTGCACTCCAGTCGCCTACTTTGCCGTTTCAGCCCACGTAGATCTTCCTTATACCAAGGGGCCAATTTTGAAGCGGGTTGGAGCGGTCGCTTGGGAGCAATCGTGTCTACTGCCCTGGTGAGCAAGTTGTTCCAATTCTCAACCAGGGCATCAACAGGATCACTGGCAAAGCCAACAATGAATCCCTCCAAGGCTTCTTGGAATCTTAGTGGATCCAATAACCTCTTCGGGTGGACCATTCTAATGGGCCCTTCGCCACCTTTAATCTTACTACCTACCCTGAAGAAGTCAGGCCTTGGCAACCAGAATGTTACACTGCCAAACTCTTCCTATTAGACAAAATGACAATAAACCATGCTTAAGGCAAATGAAGACAAGAAAGTAGAATTAATGCTGAACTGGGGATGGAGAATGAAAGTGTGTTCCTGCAACTGTCTCTCAGTCTGCAAACCATTGATTACAGGGAGCCAGCATTACATCTGCACCAGATCCATGATTATTAGACAGCACCACTCTAAAACACACACTCAAGAGTTCAGCTACGTCCATGTATGATGATTGCATTAGTGCAATACATTAGACATCATGCAACTCTGCTAACAAAACTGTACATTGAAGAAGTAGATCTTTAATCTTACTACCTACCCTGAAGAAGTCAGGCCTTGGCAACCAGAACGTTACACTCCCGAACTCTTCCTATAAGACAGCACCTCTCAATCCCACAAAATGCTGAAGAAGCTGGCTGAGATCCCGGAAAGCGATCGAGCCTTTGCTTGGATAAGTACCTCAAGCTGAAGCCCAAATTTATATTCATAGAATAACAACTGTCCTTCGAAATTAAACCATGTGCTGAAGTGCACAGCAGTTAGTACAAAGCAGAATGACTGAGAATTACTAGAAGGATCTGGGGGAAAGAAAATTGCTGAAGACAACTCATTCAAAGCCTAAAACTTTGAACAAGCTGTCTATTTGCCAGAAACTATTAAAGGGCAGATAGATAGATAGATAGATAGATAGATAGATAGATAGATAGATAGATAGATAGACAGATAGACAGACAAACAAAACAAAGAGTGCACAAATAGAAAATAGTTGCTATTAAGTGGGGATACAGCATTCCTAGTTCATGCTTACACCAAGGAATGCATGTGGTGTAATAATTGATGCAGATTTATTATGAGTTGCAGTTATTATTATGGAAAATGAGCAGGGGGGCAGAAAAAGCTGCTCAGCATACTCTGCATACGAAATAAATGGTAAGGGAGCAATATACATACAGTGGACTGGGTCCAGAAAATCCTGTTGGCACTGGGTGCCCACCAAATGAACCTTGTCAGAGAACAGTGCCTCAGGGGCAGCTTTCAACAGCTAGGCAGACCGGTACAGGAATCGGTGGACTTTAGATAGCTTGGTCCCAGGTCATAAAGAACTTGAAAGCACTTTGAATTTGATCCAGAAGCAAACTGGCAGCATTTGGGGCCAGCTGGAACGTCTGTAGTTGATTCCCCAAGTAATCAATCCAAAATATTACTCAAATAAGTAGCTCAGACTACTTAATACCCTGGAATAAATTAAGAAAAGATATGTAGAACCATTTAGTTTTTTATATATATATATATATATATATACACACACACACACACACACACACACACACATACTAGCAGACTCTTGCATAACTTACAAATCAATCAAGGACTATGATTTTCAAAGCATTCTCTTCTGCTGAGTTGTGAAGTTATAATACTTTTTTTCATGCAGACATAAACTGAACTCAAAAAGCACTAACATTATTTAGTCTATAAGAAGCCATCTGTGTGCTGATCAAGTCTTCCAGCCATGACAAAGCTGTGCCAGCCATACAGTCAGTTTTCACCAAATGCACAAATCTGGTCCACAAACTTATAACTCTAACTCCCAATGACTTTGTCTTGAAGCTTTTGCCATCACAACTCCTTAAGACGGATGATATTGGCATTTTATTTGTTATACTTCCAAGGGGACAGACTAAGGAAGAACAATGTTTGATAGGGGTGTACTCGAAATATGATTCGGCATCTGAATCGCAGTACAATCCTTTTAAAATGGAAGACTTCCACAGCCCCTTTAAAACAGAGGAGAGCAGGTCCACGTCATGGCCCAGACCTCTGAGTCAGTAGAGTCAGAGGAGGAGAGCTGGTCTTGTGGTAGCAAGCATGACTTGTCCCCATAGCTAAGCAGGGTCTGCCCCAGTTGCATCTGAACAGGAGACTTGATGTGTGAGCACTGCAAGATCTTCCCCTCAGGGGATGAAGCTGCTCTGGGAAGCGCAGAAGGTTTCAAGTTCCCTCCCTGGCTTCTCCAAGATAGGGCTGAGAGAAATTCCTGCCTGCAACCTTGAAGAAGCCGCTGCCAGTCTGTGAAGACAATACTGAGCTAGATAGACCAATGGTCTGACTCAGTATATGGCAGTTTCCTATGTTCCTATGAGGAGTGGGAGGACTTGGGTGGGAGTACAGGCTCAGAGGCAAAGCAGCAGGATTTGGCTGTGAGAACAGACTCTGGAGCTGAGCTAGGACAGCAGCAGACAGAGCAATCTGAACAGCTGGCAGAGATGAGGGCTGAGGAGACTGATCAGGAGGAAGCTAGAATTTCACCTGTGTTAAGACATCTCAAGAGAAAGGCTCAGTGGGAGACACACAGGGGCAAGATCTCACAGGACAGGCTATAGAAATGCTGAGTCAGGAAAGCCTGATTGGCTGCCAGTTATCTCGAGCCCTATATCAAGCCGACGTGGTTTCTAAGTCAACACTGTCAGCAACTTTGCCTTTTGCAGACAGTGTCCTTGTATTTGTACTTTCTCAGTCTTCCTTGTTTCAGCCTGCCCTTGTTCTGCTCTTCCTTGCTCCATTATTTCAGTTACTGTAGAGGGGGGGTACCTAGTTTAGTTTCAAGGGACTTTCTTTTGTTTATAATACTTTATCTTGAGAGTCATTCTTCGCTTTCGTTCATGCAGCAAAGATGCTTTTCTTAGCTGCAGAACTTTATTTTGACTTCCACAAGTAGAGCTGAAGGGATCGTAAATCCGGTCGGGTCAGCCGTGCCAACAGATTTACGAAAGTCCATCCCTGCTCCTCCTGCACTTGCTGCACTCACAGTGCTTCCCCCCCGCCAGTTATTAGAACACACCAGCAGCACTCTCCCCTAGCTGCCCCGCATGGTAATGGCACACAAATGGCCTCCATGCATTTGTGCATGCATGGAGGCCATTCGCATGTCGGTGCCGCACGGGGGCAGCTGGGGGAGAGTGCTGCCGGAGTGCGCTGATAGCTTGAAGGAGTGCCGTGAGTACGAAAATGATAGCAAGCACAGGAGGAACAGGGATGAACCTGCTCTCCTCTGTGTTAAAGGGACTGTGGGAGCTCTCAGTTTTAAAGGGATTGTGCTGCGATTCGGATGCCGAATCGTGCTTCGGGACACCCCTAATGTTTGGTGAACAGCAACACCAGATTTAGTCAATTCACCACCATCATAAGCAGTGTTCCCTCTAAGAGGGATTCTCAGATGTTGTTGACTACAACTCCCATAATCCCCAAAAGCCACTGCAGCTGGGGATTCTGGGAGTAGTAGTCAACAACATCTGGGAATCCCTCTTAGAGCGAACAGTCGGAGGGCTATAAGCCACCTCCAGCCTCAAAGGCAGGGTGCCTCTGAGTACCAGTTGCAGGGGAGTAACAGCAGGAGAAGGGGCATGCCCTCAACTCCTGCCTGTAGGCTTCCAGCGGCATCTGGTGGGCCACTGTGTGAATGAGGATGCTGGACTAGATGGGCCTTGGGCCTGATCCAGCAGGGCTCTTAACCCTGGCTTACATGGCTTCTGCTGCCACGGCACTCTGGGTACTGTGTCAGAAGCAGCAATGTGCATATTCTTTGCCCATGCAATTAGGGTGGATTATATGTTTACCTGCCATACTGCAGACACACAAATTAAGCAGCTTCAGATCAGTGGTCCTTCTAGTTCAGAATTATACTGGCACAGTTCTGACAGTATGGTTAATATGAGGAGTGTTTTCTACATTCTACCATTATAAGCCCTGAATATTCTATTGTTTATAAAATCAAATGTATCCACCCAATCCCTCTGAATTCTTTCTACCGAGTCAGACCATTGGTCCATCTATCTCAATATCCCAACCAAGGGATATTTCCAATATCCCTTGGTTGGGCAAGGTGATTGAGAGGGTGGTGGCTGATCAGCTTCAGGCGGTTTTGGAGGAAACTGATTATCTAGACGCAGTTCAAACTGGCTTTACAGCTGGCTATGGAATTGAGATGGCCTTGGTCGGCCTGATGGATGACCCCTACCGAGGAATTGACAGAGACAGTGTGACTCTGTTTGTTCTTTTGGATCTCTCAGTGGCATTCGATACTATTGACTATGGTATCCTTCTGGATCGCCTGGGGGAGTTTGGGATAGGGGGCACTGCTTTGCAGTGGTTCTGCTCCTATCTCTCAGGCAGATTCCAGATGGTGGAGCTTGATGACACAGTTGCTCCTCAAAACAGGAGGTGTTATATGGAGTCCCTCAGGGCTCCATTCTGTCACCAATGTTTTTTAATATCTACATGGAACCACTGGGTTAGGTCATCAGGAGGTTTGGTGCTGGGTGTTACAAGTATGCTAATGACACTCAAATCTACTTCTCTTTTTCATCTGTATCATTAGGAAATGGCGTTCATTCCCTAAATGCCTGCCTACAGGCAGTAATGGGCTGGATGGGGGATAATAAACTGAAACTGAATCCAAGCAAGACGGAGGTCCTCATTGTAGGGGTTCTGAATCTGAGGGATGAGTTAGATCCTCCTGTGCTGGATGGGGTTACACTCCCCTGCAAGGAGAAGGTATGCAGTTTGGGAGTACTCCTGGACTAGGCCTCACCCTAGAATCTCAGGTGGAGGCTATGGCCAGAGTACTTTATATCAGCTTCGGCTGATTCGATAGCTGCGTCCATTCCTTGAAGAGGACAACCTCAAAACAGTGGTGCACCAGCTGGAAACCTCCAGGCTTGACTATTGCAATGCACTCTACATGGGGTTGCCTTTGTACATAGTTTGGAAACTTCAGTTAGTTCAAAATGCGGCAGCCAGACTGGTCTCTGGAGCAATGCAGAGAGACCATATTATGACTATTTTGAAACAGTTGCACTGGCTGCTGATATGTTTCCAGGCAAAATACAAAGTCCTGGTTATTACCTTTAAAACCCTGAATGGCTTTGGTCCAGGTTATCTTATAGAGCGCCTTCTTCTTCATGATCCTCACTGCACGTTAAGGTCATCTGAGGAGGTCCATCTCCAGCTGCCACTGGTGTGTCTGGTGGTGACTCAGAGGCAGTCCTGCTCTGTAGCAGCTCCCAGGCTGTGGAATGCACTCCCAGCAGAAATCCATAATTCATTCATTCACATTACTGTCCTTCAGGAGAGCCCTTAAAACCTACCTGTTTGGCCTGGCCTTCCAGAGATTTTAAACTGTTGTAAACAGCATTCCCTCTAACAGGGAATTCCAGTTGTTGTTGACTACAACTCCCAGCATCCCCAGCTGTGATGGCCTTCGGCTAGGAATTGTGGGAGTTGTAGTCAACAACATCTGGAATTCCCTGTTAGAGGGAACACTGTTTGTAAATGGTTTTAATGTTGTAGCCTGATTTTTCGGGGTTTAAAAAATGTTTTGAATGTTTTAACTGTTATTATTTTATGGTGTTTTACAACTTCTGTTTTTAACTGCTAATTGATTTTAATTGTTTTGTTTTAATGTAAACCGCCCTGAGCCATTTTTGGAAGGGCGGTATAGAAATCGAATGAATGAATGAATGAACAAATAAATACATACATACAGTCTACACTGAGTGGTAGCAGTCCACTCTGGAAATGCCAGGGATTGAACCTGGGACCTTCTCTGTGCAAAGCAGATGCTCTTCCACTGAGCTTGGGTTATGCAACTATGAAACCTGACCTAATAGAACAGTTGTAAGCCACACTCAAACACAGGAATATGGAAAGCTGACTGAGACAAACTATTTGGTCCATCTAGCTCAGTATTGTCTAATTTGACCGGCAGTGGCTTGCCAAGATTTCAGGCGGGTTTCCAAGAATTCAGGTGTGAATTCTCATTCTATCATAGCAAATGAGATTTTTTTCAATTAGACAACTCTCATGACCCCACTTTCACTTTTTCACACTCTCAATTACTATGAATATGAGGAAGTAATCAATTTAGCACACTTCACCTTATGAAGACAAACCTCAGAATTCACCAAAATTCACCCCTCTGCCCAATCACTCTGAAACTGGGGACGGGTGGTAGCCTCCACCCATTAGGCAATATCTACCAGCCCACCCCACTCCTTTGGGGCAGATCCACTTTCTGCCCCCAATCTGCCCCAAAGACACCAAAACTTCAAATATTCCCAAAAAATCAGGCCTCTGCCCAATCCCCCTGAAATTGGGGTGGTAGCCTCCACCCATTAGGCACTACCACCCCACCCCACTATTCTGCCCCAGTCCCCACTTTCTGCCCCAATCTGCCCCAATCTGCCCCAAAGACATGAAAACTTCAGAAATTCCCCAAAAATCAGCCCTTTGCCCAATCCCCCTGAAATTGGGGTGGTAGCCTGCACCCATTAGGCACTACCATACCACCCCACTCTTTTTGCCCAGATCCCATACTATGCCCCCGAACTGCCCCAAAGTCTCTAAAATTTCAAAAATTCCCCAAAACTCAGCCCTTTGCCCAATTCCCCTGAAATTGGGGTGGTAGACTCCACCCATTGGGCACTACCACCCCACCCCAAAATTTTGCCCCTGGGCCCCTTTTTTACCCCCTAATCTATTCAGATTCAGATTAAATCCGAATTTGAACCGAATCAAGGGTGATTCGGGTGGCCCATATTCGGGCACAAAACAGAACAGGGGTGATTCAGTTCGGGTCCCGAACCGAATCACCGAATTCCCGAATTGCACACCCCTAGTCTGCATTCTGATGAGTGACTATATATGAGCGCTGTAAGATATTCCCCTTTGGGATTTCGGCTGTCAATTTACTAAGTCACTAAAACTTTAAAAAGTCACTAAAACTTAAAAAAAATCCCCCCAAATCAACCATGAACTGAATCACCCGAATTTTTCGTGCCCGAAATTCAGGTGATTCGGCTCGGGCCCGAAAAACATCGGGGGACATCGGGGGTGATTCGGTTCGGCCCCGAATCACCCGAAATTGCTCGTTTCGGGCACAGATCGTTCTGTGCCCGAAATTTTTTGCACATCCCTAATGCAGACAAGGCTGGACTCTGCTTAGCACATGGGGCAGTTCATGCTTGCTGCTGCAAGACCAGCCTCCCTGAGCACACTCATCCTCAGAGCAGCATACATGAAGTCAGCAGAGGCCATGTGCAAACTGGATCACAGAGAAATAAAATATGCCTTTCTTGCAAGTGAATGCGCCATCTTCGCCTATATGGCAGCAGCACTGAGAACTATGAAATCACATCAGAATCATGACCAGGTATCTGGATATTATATTCTCTGCAGTTTACCTAGAAGTGAAATAGTTTGTCGATGGAGCAAATGGTTTCACACAGCCATCAGTCCCTTGCATCTCAAACACTGTCCCAAAGATTTATAGCACATGCAGAGTCATGCACTTCAGAAGAGTTAGGCAGGCATGTTGTTGGTCCTGAGAGCCCAATTACAAGCAAAGGGATTCAAGTCTGCAATAAAATAACTGATCCTATGCTTAGAGACAGAATTTATGAGCATCTTATACCATAAAACACAAGCAGCCACTCTTGCTTTGAACTGCCCTCAGGAATGTATGGAAGGCTGGTACCAAAAGATGCTAACGTTACACAAACTCTGTTTCCCGATAGTGCTCAGAAGCAACCTGATTCAAATCAAATAGTGTTGGACACTTTGAGTCATAGCAACAAATTGTTTAAGATCAAGAAAGATAAAATTAATCCTTTGCAAAAAGGGTGAGAGATAAATCATTTTTGGTTTATCTCTCTGAGATAAAATTAATCCTTTGTAAAAAATGGTGGCAAATCCAAAACGTGATTGCTGTAAACAATTTTTAAAAAACAAAACAAAACCCCACCAATTTACTAGTGACTGAAATTGCAATACTATTACTACAACTAATAATTTATATACCATTTTTCAACAACAGTGTCCCAAAACTTGATCATCTGGGTGGTGGAAATGTCGGATAGAGGACGGGGAAGTGATTGTGAAAGTCAATCATAAGTTGGTCAGCACAAGCTGGCAGCATCCTCCCCCTAGATCAAATCTAAGATCACTGATGTCGGCTGCCTGCACTGACCGACTACGATTGACTTCTTGCACACAATCACTTCCCAGCCTTCTGCCCAACATTTTCAATGTCCAGATGATCATCAGGAGTGAACACATCTCCTCCTCCCAACTTTTGGCAGCACTGTGGTCATGAGAACCAGTCCAATGTTGCTTTTTAATCCGTTTGTTTTCCACTCTGGCTCACTGAAAGAGGTTTGTGATTCTGATGGAACATATGGGACTTTTTTTAAAAAGTGAACCAAATATGTTCCATTGGTATAAATACGCATGCTGAACTTTGTACCGTTCCCAGTCAATATTGGCACAGACAACAGGGTGTGAATTTAAATGTGTGTGCTCAGTACTGGCACTCAGCGTAAGACTGGGCATATGTGAGATTCCTTTTCAGAGTGCAACAGTAAAAAATAAACTATTAATAGCTTTCAAAACCCATATTGACAGAAACAGAAGAATAGCTTAATGTGCCAGACAAAATTTGCCGGAAAATATCAGAATTAACAATGTGCATCCCCAGCTGAGATCCTAATATATGGCAGCTACAAGTAGTTTAACTGAAGTACAACCTTTAGAGCCAAACTAGATGGAATACAGATTGTTCCATGTTAGTTCTTGATCTCTATACTTTTGACAAAAAGCTGTCCAGTGGGTGATGGGCCCCGGTCTTGATCAGGATCAGGGGTGTAGTGGAGGAGGGATGAGCAGGGACAGAGTGCCGGTACTTCTCAGCTTCTCTGGCTGTTTGGGTGGTCATGGTCATGGGGGCTGTCATGGAGAGCACTTGCACTTCTGAATTTGCAACTACATCACTGATCAGGACTGTGGCATGGGCAGGGGTAATATTTATCCCTGCGAAAAGTCAACATCCCCCTGAATTTGACTGACTGGAAAAACATAAGGGCACAGTTCTGCATGCTCACAAGTTTCTCCAACCAGACCAAATAGCTTGGATGGGAGTGGTTTTCAGTGTGTTGGGGGGAATGGTGTAGGTCCCAGCCTGGCCTGGGTTGGGTCTAAAGCTGTTTTTGATAAAGAAAGAAAAAAAGACACCAGAAGTTCCAAGCAAGGCACTCCGCACCACATCTCCTTTGGCTCTTATTCAAAACTGCACACACAAAGGAGAGCAGCTGGATTTATTTATTTTTTAATGACAGAGACTGGTTAAGTGGTTACTCCCAACTAAGATCAGGCTTTGACTCATGCTCTTTCCCCTGTTCCTCCTCTGCTTCCCCCTAAATTCATATATTTCAAATTGTTTTAAGCACATTAACTTTCAAGATTTCAAAATGTTATTTTTGCACGTGCCTGTATTTGCATAATTGCACACGCATATGCAAATAGAGGAATATAGTGTAATCTGAAGAAATAAAGCAGCAAACAAAAAGATTAACTCTACTAAGATATTGGAAGCATGGATTAGGTGTGTACACAGATCAATTTTTGAGATTCAGTTTGAATTTGGACCGAATTTGAACCGAACCACTGGTTCATGAACTGGCTTGGTCGAACTGGCTGGCCAGTCCAGTCCATTCGATTGAACCGGCTCAATGGTCCAAGGGGCTATGCTTGTAAAGGGGAATCCAGCAAAGGGGAATTCTGCCTTTAAAAGGCTTCTAAGGCCGTGGGAGGGGGCAGCAAGAGGGCACCTTTAAAAGTAGGAGCTTACCAATCCTCCAGCAGCCTGAACCACACCACCGCTGCCGGAGGATCAGTAAGCACCTCACCGGATTCCCATTTACAAGCATAGACCATCAAACCGGATTGAACCGGTCTACAAAAGACCAGGCTCGATCTGGTTCAATCATGGACCAAACCATCTCTCTCTGGTTCGGTTCACCAGAGAGCCAGCCCAGTTAGTTGCAGCCTGGTTTATTGTGGACCAGTTCGTTCACACCCCCAACATGCATGTAACATGGATGGGGATAGCCAGTGTGGTGTAGTGGTTAGAGTGCTGGACTAGGATCAGGGAGACTCGAGTTCAAATCCCCATTCAGCCATGATACTTGCTGAGTGACTCTGGGCCAATCACTTCTCTCTCAGCCTAACCTACTTCACAGGGTTGTTGTGAGGAGAAACTTAAGTATGTAGTTCCTGAGCTCCTGGGAGCTCCTGGGAGAAAGAGTGGGATATAAATGTAAAATCATCATCATCATCAACATCATCTCCCAGTGAGGCACTACCTTGGCGTGGTTGTGGGGCTTGCGTGCTCTGAGGAAGGTGAGAGCTATGCCAGAGGTCCAACCATACTGGACAGGTCTCAATATGGTGAGACGTAACTTTTATAAATCTATACAGGATCAGTTGTCGCCTGGGTCAACAAGGACCACACCAGGTGCTGAAGTCCCTGGACATCTGGTGGCAAGTGGGCTACAGGACTCAGGATCTTCAGTTGAGCAACCAGGGCTGGAGACTGCAAAGTTACTGGAAGAAACGTCGCTTAACCATAAAAAATATATGAAAAATGCCAACAAGGAAATAAGGATCTGCTATTACAAGTCTAGTCCAACTAGAAGAGGTTATTTAAAAAGAATGTACCAAATTTGGAAAGAGAAGCATCCAGATACAGAAATAACAGAAATAACAGAACAAAGGCCAGCAGACCAGAGAACATTCATAATAAGAAATAAAGTATTCACAGAAGTTGAGCTGGAAGAACTGCAAAGCGCAACACAGGCTCAAGATATGGAAGAATTACCACCAGCTGAAGAAGTTGCTCAGGCATAGGTGGAGGAGGTGTTGGAAATAGAGGATGCCACTGTTGCTGAACTGTTCCAAAATCAAAACCAGGCAACCTCCCCTTTGCCTTCACCTCAAAAACCCAAATGCCGTTTAACAGAAAAGCAACAAGAACTAAAGCAAAACAAAAACAAGAAACTGAGCACATGAACCAAACAACCACCAGGGTTTGACTTCCTGCTCTAAAAACAGTTGCCAAAAAAACAACTTGCTCAGGCATTAAAAGATGTCAATGCTGCACTTGCAGAAATAACAACCAATAATTTGCAAGAAACAAACCAACTAATGTACAGTGCGGCAACAATAACAACACAAGAGCTCGGATATAAGATCAGTGGACCTGTCAAATAAGAAAGCAGTACATCACCTAAATGGAAGATTAGATTAGAAAATAAAATCTCCAGGCTTAGATCAGATGCTAGTAAATTGAAAGATATGAAAGACAAGAAGCTGAAGAATGAAAACACCAAACAGTATCTGATCCAAAAATACCATCTAGATTCAAGGAAAATTAGAGAAGTCCTGGAAATAATAAAGATGGACTGCGAGTCCTTTAATAACTCTGGAAATTCTGGAAACAATCTTAGTATTTCTCCGGATGAATTGAATAGTAGCCAGCTGTTGACCTTATCAGAGATCAATTCTTTTTCTGATCATTCTTCTCCTTCCGCCTCTGGAACAGATGAACAATTAATTGTTATGCAGGAGGAACTGGAGTCTAGTCAGAGGATCTGTATTAAATCGGATACTTTGCCAGAATTGCCAATCCTATTAGACAGTTCATCCCAAGACAAGAGGGACCCTGTATTGGAGGGTCAAGTATTGCCTTTCTCTGCAGATCCACATTTTGATCAATGTATGTTACTTTTAAATACAGGTTCATCCCGTCAACCTTTGCAGGAAGCTATTCAAACTAAGGCAGCACTATCTCCTATGCCTGCCCTACTGAATTTGCAAGATTCTGGTTCTCCAGCTCTTCTTCCTTCTCTGCTAGACCAGTCATTTCAGCCCGAGATGGAGGATCCTCAGGCATTTGCTGATTTTACTGGTCCGTATATGGAACACAGGCAACTTTTGGATTATGCTAATATTGTAACTGAGCATTCTGACTGACAATTTTGTAAGAGCCGTTTTCTTAAAAGTCTCTTGTGGAATGTGGCTGGACTAAGGACAAAACTGCTGGATTTGGAATTTCGGAAATTTCTGGTGGACGCTGACCTTCTTTTTCTGCAGGAAACTTGGATGACCGAGGACCCGTATTTGAATAGCTTTGTTACCTTCTCACTTGCAGCTACTCCTCCAGTGAATAGAGGTAGAGCGACTGGTGGTCTCTGCATATCAGTTAACACTGCTCTTAATTTTGAATGTCTTTTACTACCGAGTTGTGACCAGTTTGCTATGGCCCTTATTGTTAAAGCTAAGGCCTTGCTCCTATTACTCATTAATGTATACATTCCACCTTTGAATCGGATTGTTTGCATTAAGTCAATATGGTCTAAACTGAAATTATACATAGAAGGTCTTCAATGTTTGTATCCTCAAGCGCATTTGATAATTGCCGGCGATTTCAATGCTAGGCTGGCTGATAATAATCAAAAACTATTTGCTATGTTTAAATCTTATTCATTTGATGGGGAAATTCAATACCCACTGTTAACTCGTCAATTTAAGGACTCCAAGGGAAATTTTGCTGGGCTATGCCTACTACAAACTTTTGATGAACTAAATTTGCATATTCTTAATGGGGCAATGTATGGTGATTATCCGGCTGAATATACATATTGGTCTAGCGCTGGCTTTTCAACAATTGATTATATGGCTATCTCGCCTTCGCTTTTTACTCAGCTGGTAAATTTTAGAATTGTCATCCGGTGTGAGAGTGACCACCTCCCGGGGGAATTACTCCTAAATTTTGATACTTTACCTAAATTGGATGTGATTTGTACCCCCACTTCTGATCTGGAGGTTTGTCCCTCTCGGGTGAGATGGTCGGATAGTTTGGGTGCTAGGGTGGACTCCTTACTGACTTCTCGTAACATTGATATGCTTCGCTCAGTTATACTATCTGGTGGTTGTGAACTTGGGCCAGACTTTTTAAGATCTTATGACAAAATAATACAGGCCCTACAACCTATTCTTACTCGGCCAAAGCCTGGGGGAGCTGGTGGGATCTCAAAAAGCTCCCATGGGTGGTTTGATGAGGAGTGTTACAAAGCTAAACACCAACTTACTGCTGCCCTTTTGGTCCACAGAACTACTCTGACCTCTACCTCATTGGCTGAGGTGATGGATAGTAAGAAAGCTTATAAACTTCTTATAAAGCGCAAAAGAGCGAAGCAGTTATGGCTGACTGGAATCAACTAATTATGGCAGCTAAAGCTAGAAACTCTGCAGTCTTTTGGAGTCTGATTACCTGTCAGTTACGATGCAATTCTACTCTTTTTGATTATGTAATCCCCCCATTAGTTTGGGAGCAACATTTCACGAAGTTATTCCAAAAGGAGGACGATTTAGTCTTCCATTTAACAGACATTTCGGCCCCATCATCAGACTGGCCTCCGGTGTCATGCAGTGAAATCAATGCTCTTATTACCCAGTTGAAATCAGGCAAAGCCCCAGGCATTGACCATATTACCGCAGAGATACTTAAGAGTAACATGGCTTGGTGGTCTCCTGTTTTAGCTTCCCTATTCACTTTTATAGACCGAACCACTCAGATTCCGAGTGATTGGGGCATAGCAATCATTATTCCTATCTACAAAAAGGGAGATAGGAGACTCCCAGAGAACTATCGCCCAATTAGTTTACTTAGTACTATTGCTAAACTCTATGCTAGGCATCTGTATGGCAAATTGGTGGATTGGTGCGATAGAGAAAACATTCTATCGGATGAGCAATTTGGATTTAGAGCGGATCGATCAGTTTTGGATCCGGCTTTAATCCTTCAACATCTTGTTGGGAAATATGTGCTTGCTCATAAGGCTGCTCTTTTTGCCGCCTTTATCGATTTTAGGGCTGCATTTGATCTGATCCCGCATGATAAATTATGGTCTAAGCTGTCTGAATCCACAATTGATCGTCATCTTCTATGCCTCATTCGCAAGCTTCATAATAATTCTCGGATTAGAGTTCGTTGTTCTAGAGTTGGGCATCTTACTAAGGAAGTACTGGTATCTAGAGGAGTTAGACAGGGATGCATTTTGGCTCCCTTGCTGTTTAACCTATATATTAATTCATTGATCGCTCACTTGAATCAACTGCATCACCATCCACCTAAGTTAGGCACAAGACATTTGTCCATTTTGCTTTATGCTGATGATGCGGTAATTTTATCTAGAACTCAAGTGGGTTTAAGGAGAGCTATGCGTGCCCTTGATGATTATTGTAAGTTGAATCTGTTGGAAGTTAATTGTTCCAAAACTAAAATTGTGGTATTTGCAAGACGCCCTATTTTACATCGCTGGTTTTTTAATGGAGTCCAACTTGAGCAACTTTTACTGCTACTGGATCACGACTACTGCACAGAGATTATGTTATCCAGAGTGGAAGAAGAAGTGCTAATTTGATCCAGTCCTTTTTCCGCTCTAGAGGTGCTCAGTATGTCCCAGCAGCCATCAAACTATTTAATGCAAAGGTAAGGGCTCAACTACTGTATGGTGTTCAGTTGGGGCTATACTCCAATTTCGAGAAAGTTGAGGCAATACAATCAACCTTTCTGAAAAACATCTTCCAAGTACCTGGCTGTGTGCCCAGAGTAGTGCTGCGCCTTGAGGCAGGATTGATTAAAGTTGAAGCCTGGGCATGGCTTTTCATTTTGAGCTATTGGCTCAAATTGATGTTTAGGCCTATTGGTATTGTCTCATTGATTTTTCAAGATTCTTATCGTTCAGCCTGGTTGGAAGCTATTGAAGCGAGATTGCAGTACTATGGATTTTCACCTGCAGCCATTCTTAGTTTGCCTTATGAGGAGGCTAGGGGCAGACTTAAGGAAAGGATTCTCGATATGGAATCTCAGATTGACAGGAGTTTAATTCCTAGGGGTGTTTTCCTGAATGTTGAAACCGTAAGCTATTCCCCAGCCAGATGTGTATCTCTTCTTACAGTACCTAAATTTCGTAGGGCTTTAACTTTGGCCCGTTGTAATGCCTTGAATACAGCTGTGCTGCAGGGGAGATTCCAAAATATTCCTTATCATTGCCGTGTTTGTCCGTGTGGATCGGGAGAAGTTGAGACGACGGCTCATGTTCTTTTGTATTGCCAATTTTACAGTGATATTAGGAAGAAATACATTTCACCTCAACTTATCCTGTTTCCAGGATTAACTGAAATTGATTATTTAAATTTAATTTTAAATTATTGTAAAGAGGAGAACTTACTCAATGTTGCTAAATTCTGTTATATTTGTGGTGTTATTCGGAATGAAGTTGTTAATTCTAAATGATTTTATTTTTGTAATTCTGGCCATTGGCTGTATTAATAAAGACTGACTGACTGACAATAATAAAGCAGCAAATAACAGCAGTGTCAAAGAAGATTAGCAGACAGAAAGCCAGGATTACACGACACAGGCAGAATCTCCAATTCCAATCTAAACAAAGACGTTTCTACCAAAGCATAGAAGGAGAAACTGCAAGAAACATAGAAACATCAAACCAAGAAGAAATAGTGCAATTCTGGGGGAAATTATGGGACAATCCAATAGACTATAATAAAAAAGCAGGCTGGGTGAAAGAGGTCAAAAAATGTAACCAACAAATGCAAGACCTAATAATAACACCAGAATTAATAAGTGAAAGAGCAAAGAAAATTAAAAATTGGACTGCACCAGACGACGATGAACTGCATGGCTTTTGGCTTAAACACCTAACAAGCCTTCATAAACAACTATCAAAACAGCTCAATCACATTTTGCAAGGAGGTAATATTGAACAATGGCTAACAACTGGGAAAAGACATCTCAGTTGAACAGAAAGGAAATTGTCCGAACACCAGAGGCACAAAAGACCAGCTGCTAATTGACAAAATGATTTTAGAAAACTGCAAGAGAAGAAAAACAAATCTAAGTGTTGCATGGATTGACTGCAAGAAAGCCTTCGATTCATTGCCTCACACATGGATACTAAAATGTTTAGAAACAACTGGTGTCAGAAAAAATATTCAGATATTTATCAAAGAAGCAATGAGCATGTGGAGTACACAGTTAACAATCAATGGCGAGACACTTGGACAGCTTAGCATTAAAAGAGTTATTTTCCAAGGGGACTCACTATCCCCTCTGTTGTTTGTAATCGCCGTGACTCCACTTTCACAAATACTAGACAGAACAGGGCTCGCTCGGATACCAAACATCTAAAACATCAAGTAAAATCAACCATCTGTTGTACATGGAAGATCTGAAGTTGTATGGAAAGTCCCAGTCAGAAATCGAATCACTGCTAAACACTGTCCGTATATTCAGTAGCGATATAGCAATGGATTTTGACTAGACAAGTGTGCTGCATTAATAATGAACAGAGGGAAAATAACAAAAACAGAAGGAATAGAACTGCCCAATGGAAGCAAGATAAAGAACCTGGAAGAGAAAGAACCTTACAAATACTTGGGCATTCTCCAGGCTGATCACATTGCACACACTGAAGTTAAAAGAAAAATGGGAAGTGAATACATCAGGAGAGTTAGAAAAATCCTCAAGTCCAAACTCAATGGCGGGAACACCATACAAGCCATAAACACCTGGGCTATACCTGTTATCAGATACACTGCAGGAATAATAGACTGGACACAGGCAGAGCTAGAGATGCTAGATCGTAAGACCAGGAAAATAATGACCATCAATCATGCTCTGCACCCCCGCAGTGATGTCGATAGGCTATACCTCCCTCGCAGCTCAGGTGGAAGAGGAATGCTGCAAGTCCATCAAACAGTAGAGAGGGAGAAAAGAGGCTTGAAGAATATATCAAGGACAGTTAAGAAGATGCACTTCAAATGGTCAATAACGAGAAACTATTCAACACCAATGAAACAAAGCAGGCCTACAGGAAAGAACAAGTCAAGAACCGAGCAGAAAAATGGAAAAATAAGCCACTGCATGGTCAATATATCTGCACAATATAAGTGGAAAATCAGACATCACCAAGACCTGGCAATGGCTTAAGAATGGCAACTTGAAGAAAGAAACAGAGGGTTTAATACTGGCTGCACAAGTACAGGCACTAAGAACAAATGCAATAAGAGCAAAAGTTGAAAAGTCAACAACAAACAGTATGTAATGCCTTTGTAAGAAGCAGATGAAACAGTGGACCACTTAATCAGCTGTTGTAAAAAGATTGCACAGACTGACTACAAACAAAGGCATGACAAGGTAGCAGGGATGATACACTGGAACATCTGCAAAAAATACAATCTACCTGTAGCCAAACATTGGTGGGACCATAAAATTGAAAAAGTGGTAGAAAATGAAGATGCAAAAATATTATGGGACTTCCGACTACAAACAGACAAACATCTGCCACACAATACACCAGATATAACTGTAATTGAGAAGAAAGGAAAACAAGTTAAAATAATCGACATAGCAATACCAGGGGATAGCAGAATAGAAGAAAAAGAAATAGAAAAAATCACAAAATACAAAGATCTACAAATTGAAATTGAAAGGCTGTGGCAGAAGACCAAAATAATCCCAGTGGTAACTGGTGCCCTAGGTGCAATCCCAAAACAACTTGAAGAGCACCTCAACACCATAGGGGCCACAGAAATCACCGTCAGCCAATTACAAAAAGCAACTTTACTGGGAACAGCCTATATTCTGCGATGATATAATAACAGCAACAACATTGATAATAAAATCCAGCCATCCCAGGTCCTTGGGAAGGACTCGATGTCTGGATAAAACAAACCAGTCAATAACACCTTTCTGACTGTGTAAATAAATAAATAAATAAATAATGTCTACAAGCCCCTGTGGCACTGGTTTGCAGAAGAGCACGGTGGCCTCAACTTTTTCTTGCAGATTAGGATGTCAAGGCTGGTTAACAAGAGCCTTCTGAGCTAATTTGGCAGTTCATCTCACTGGAAAGGAAGCCTTTTAAACCTGCCCTTCTGCCCAGTCATCTGAAAACTGCAGCAGAGTTTCCTGGAAGTCACATCTACCTGCAATTAGAAGAGGCTAGCAGAAGCAGCTTGACTGCCTTGGGCTTGCTGCATTTCGAAAGGGAGCCTGGATTGATGTTGCTTTGAAATTAACACTGACTTGCGCTTGCAGCTGCACACCTATAATCTTTCCCCCCAGCCCCTAAGTGTGGAAGTAAAACAGATCACACCATTAAGTCTCTTGTATTCTTCTTTTCAAAGGACTATGGCCCTGTATGGGCTTCACTGAAATTTCCAGACTATGCATAAAGAAGAAAAAATAAACCCACATTGTGCCTTTTTCTATCAAGAACAGTTCTCAATTGTATTTTACCAGCATTATGTGTTACCTTTTCTTTCCACTTGCCACCCAAGTCCTTTTATTCTCTTTAGGGTTTCATTTTCATATTTTAAAATGGTTTTCTATATATCTATTTTATTTGATGGGCTAGCTATAAAGTATCTTGCATGTTATGCTCTGCCACTCTGAATAATGTTCTCTCTCCAGAACACAAGGTGACAGCTAATAACTCACAGTTTTGAAATCTAAATGCAGAGATGCTCTGCTTTCCCTTGCTTGTTACGTGAGGCACCAGCACTCCTCCAAAGTGCCCTCTCGTGTCCCAGGAAGGCAGACACAAAGGCTGAACAATCAGACCAGCATTACAGCAATTAAGGCACCCCAGACACAAGGGCTAAATCCAAGGAAAACGACTTACACCTAGGAAGCTGCCTTATACCATTGCTCCATGTAGCTCAGTACTGTCTACACTGACTGGCAGTGACTCTCCAAGGTTTCAAGCAGGAGTCTCTCCAGACCTTTCTGGTAGGGATGTGCACGGAACCGGTTCGGAGGCCCTTATGGGCCTCTGAACAGGTTCGAAAGGTGGGTGGTTCTGCCGGTTCAAAGGCAGGGGTGCTGCTTTAAGGGTGTGGGGGGGTACATTTATCCCTCCTGCTGCTCTTCCCTCGCCTGCACTCCATTTTTAGAAAGTCCATCAGGGCAGCAAGATACCTTCCTGCCGCCCTGTTTGCCCCCTTTACCAGAACTATCTGGAAGTATCTGACATGCCTGCCCCCCGCCCGCGCCTGGTTGCATGCACATCTCTACCATCTGGAGATGCCAGGGAGTGAACCTGCATGCAAGCATGCTCTATCACAGAGCTATGGCCCCATTCTCTAAGGAGGAGATCTTACAGCAGGCAGCAAACCGATCCAAATGCAAACCAGAGCAGACTCTGCATAGCAAAAGGGACAATTCATACTCACTACAGCAAGACCAGTTTCTCCTCCCCTCCTACTTCTGAATAAAGATGACGAGCAACAACAACCATGCCAGTGCAAACAATGGCTACTGGGATTTGTGGAATTCTTCCTGCCTACCGCTTTCATTCCCTGACCACTCCAATGGGCCAATGAAAGCAAAGGGAGCTCTATTCAATGGAATGCCCCTGAACTCTACCCCTCACACTTCTCCCTAGTCCGAGCTTGTTCCACCCATATAGTGCTAGCGCTTTATGCAAGAGAGGGGGGGAAATCACTTCCGGCTTCATGCTGCTCGTGGAAATTGTATTGCACACTGAAGTTTACAAGTCATTCAGGAGACTCTCTCTCTCACGGCCTAAGCAGTAGGGATGTGCATGGAACCGGCGGAGGGCAGTTCAAAGGTGGGGGAGATACCTTTAAGGACTGGGAAGGGTGCACCCACACACACCCCACCCTGTTTCTCCCGCTGGCACTGCAGTTTAAAAGAGTCCAGTGCAGCAGCAGCGTACCTCCCTGCTGCCCCATTGCCTCCTTGGACCGGAAGTACCCAGAGTGCATGCACACATCATACTCGCGTGTAAGTCGGGTATTTCCTGTCATTTTCGGTCCAAGGAGGCAACGGGGAGGCAGGGAGGTACGCTACTGTCCTGCCGGACTCTTTTAAACTGCAGCGCTGGTGGGGAAAATGTGGCGGGGGAGTGAGTGCACCCTCCCCAGTCCTTAAAGCTATCCCCCGCCTTTGAACTGCCGAACCACCGGTCTTTTGAACCTGTTCAGAGGCCCGTAAAAGGGCCTCCAAACAGGTTCATGCACATCCCTACTAAGCAGGGCAGCTAAGTCCCAACAGGATTAACTTGTAAGTACATTTGCATAATTGCAGACCTCTGCCTATTCGCCAGTGGCATAGCCACCATTGCACAAGGGCGTGCAATGTACCCGGGCCGCAGATGCCCAGGAGCCACTGCATTTGCCACCTCCCCCGCACCCATAAGGTGCTTGCCTCCACTTTCACAGCCCACCACCACCACCACTGTGTCACTGCCAAGCTACACTTGCCCTCACTCTGCACCTTCTTAGCACCCATCCCTGCGAGAACAGGAGGCTCCTTTAAGTAGGCCTGTTCTCACTGGCAGGTGCAGGCAAGCGGGTGGGCAGGTGGCAAGTGGGGAGTGAAGGGGGCAGGTGGCAAGAGACGGGCTGTGCTTCGGCTCTTGCCCCTGGGCAGGCTCCAGCCTTGCTATGCCACTGCTACCCACATTTGCCATGTCCATCTACTAGGACTGCACATCTCTCTGCCTACCAACATCGTTAACAGACTGAAGGTCTATGGCAGTGACCTCTGGCAAACTGAGCACATGAAGCTGTCATGTACCACATCAGACAGACAGCTGGCCCACATCTACTTTACAGCAAGTGGCTTTCCAGAGTTTCAGACTGCTCTGTCCTTCCTTCGCTCCATCTGGAGATACTGGGACCAGATTGGGACATCGCTCCATCTGGAGACATTGCATGCCCTTGAGACCAACTGCACGCAAAGCATGTGCTCTACCACTGAACTATAGCCCCTTCCCATCTAAACAGATGAACTCGGAACTCAAAGGCTCCTCCAGGCCAGCTTTCAGAAATCCCAGTCATGGAACTTCTATGTCACATTGCATCTGGCTCCTGCTTAAGCCCCACAGATTTCAGCAGGACAACTGAATCAGGAGTATGGTGCTTAATTGTGGCGGGGAAACCCGGACAAAATGCCAGTACTCCGACCTGAGCAATTTGTTGCTTACACAATGATGCACTGTAGAAGGTAATAATTCTTCTGCTGAAGTCCTTTGTTGACAAAAATAGGCTCAGTGCCTATTTAAAACAATCATTTAATTACTGTGTGGGCAGTGAGAGAAATTAAAAGACAGACACTATTAGCAGAAGCCTTGGTCTGATGTCTCCCTTATCCTGTGCTATTTTTAGTCTCCAATAATTAACGTTCTAGTGTTGAAGATTCCTCCTACTGCAGTGTATATTATTTCAAACAGACAGTATTGCATATCAATAGCCTTACCCAGATAATATTAAAGGTGTGGGTTTTTTTTAATTAAGGGACCATTTATTTACAACCTGGATCAGGGGCATAACTATAATAGGGCATGGGGAGACAGTTGTCTGGGGGCCCACTGTCTTGGGGGCCCCCCAGAGGCAAGACACATGACTGACTCCCCCTGCCACACACCTGCCCAGGCTTCCTTCAGTTGTGTTCATCCTCTGAAATTGATGTGAGTGTTAAGACCTGGAGCTACCAGAACAGCATGTCTTCCTCTAGTACTATTAAATGACTTGCATCGTCCACAATTTACAAAACCTTTAAAAAAATAATTTAGGATGATGTTCTATTGTGGCACATATTTTACTCTGCTTTTGGTTACCACTATTCAGCCTCATTTAAGATTTCTTCACTTCATGAGCTGAGCTTCAGTGAGGGGGGGGCATTTTAAAGTCTCGTCTCTGGGCCCACTCCAACCTTGCTACGCCCCTGACCTGGATGTGAAAGCACAAGCCATTTACATCAATATGGATATTCTTGTGATACTGTCCAAACAAAATACAATTATAAAAATGTGATTTCCCACCACCACTTCCCAGTCCATCACATGAAGCTGTTTTATACATAAATCAGACCATTGGTTCATTTAGCCCAGTGTTATCCATGTAGACCAGAAGCAGCTGCCTTATACCGAGTCAGACCATTGGTCCATCTGTCTCAGCAGTGTCTACACTGACAGGAAGTAGCTTTCTAAGGCTTCAGGCAGGAGCCTTTCCCAGCCCTCCTTGGAAATGGCAGGGATTGAAACTGGGACCTTTTGCATGCAAAGTAGACACACTATCACTGAACTACAACACAGATTAAAAAAACAACAACTGTGCAACATGAAGAGCAGGTACCTGGAAGTGCAAGTTGAAAGTGCGAGCTTACTCAGTTTTCACACACTCCCGCAGGCTTGCATTTTGTTGTCCTGTGGGATCTCATGGGCCAGTCAGATAGCCAGCAGAGACCTTGCATGATTTCCACAGCGCCACCTGCTGCCCAACTCTTGTTTTCCATGAATAACTCACCCATTTACTCATTTGCCAGAAAAGCACTAATGAAAAGGAGTGGATTATTCATGGAAAGCAAGAGCTGACTGGCAGGTGATGCTGTGGAAATCATGCGAGGTGCCTGCCATTGTCTGACCAGATGGTGAGATCCCGCAGGGAAAGATGACACAAGCCTGAGGGAGTGTGTGGAGGTTAAGCAAGATCTTACTTCCAACTTGCACACGGGCTCTTTACAGTGCACAGTGCTTTGCAGTCTGGAAGGACCCATAGTTCACTTTAAATGGCCTTCAAAAATGTAACAGGAGAGAGAGGGATTTAACTAAGCAAACAAAAATTAAACTACCTCAGCAACTGAATTAGGACTACATTTATTTATTTATTTATTTATTTATTTATTTATTTATTTATTAGTGCATTTTTTTTACCGCCCTAACCCAAGGTCTCAGGGCGGTTCACAACAAATAAAAACAAAACTTAAAATCAATTAAATATTAAAAACAGCTTAAAACAAATCAATAAATAATCCAAAATTTAAAAGTTACGAAGTTAAAAAGCTAAAAGGCCTGGGTAAAAATATAAGTCCTTAGACACTTTTTAAAAGCTGCTAGAGATGAGGAGACTCTTATTTCCATGGGAAGCACGTTCCAAAGTCTCGGGGAGACAACAGAGAAGGCCCGTCCCTGGGTGGCCACTAGACAACATCAAGGTAGCCACAGACGGGCCTCCCCTGATGTACGCAGTGGACGATGGGGATCATGCAGAAGAAGATGCTCTCTTATGTACCATGGGGCCTAAGCTGTTTAGGGCTTTATAGGTTATAACCAGCACTTTGTATTTTGCCCAGAAACCTATTGGCAGCCAGTGCAACTCCTGTAATACAGGAGTAATATGGTCTCTTCGAGATCACCCGGAGACCAACCTGGTTGCCGCATTTTGTACTAATTGCAGTTTCCGGACTACATACAAAGGCAGCCCCACATAGAGCGCACTGCAGTAATCAAGTCTGGAGGTTACCAACAAGTGTACTACTGTTTTGAGATCATGAACCTCAAGAAACGGACACAGCTGGCATATCAACCGAAGCTGATAGAAAGCGCTTCTGGCCACTGCCTCAACCTGGGGAACCAGGGAAAGGTGTGGATCCAGAAGCACTCCCAGACTGCGTACCTGTTCCTTCTGAGGAAGTGTGACCCCATCTAGAACAGGTAGATCAATATCGCTTCCCGAGTGACGACCCCACACAATAAGTACCTCTGTATTGTCTGGATTCAGTCTCAGTTTGTTATCCCTCTTCCAGCCCATTACTGCTTCCAAGCAGGCATTCAGGGAGGATATGCCTTCTCCTGATGATGTTGACATGGAGAAATAGATTTGGGTGTCATCAGCATACTGATAACACCCAGCACCAAATCTCCGGATGATCTCTCCCAGCAGTTTCATGTCGATATTAAAAACCATTGGAGACAATATGGAGCCCTGAGGGACCCCATATAAAAGCTCAGATTTTGAAGAGCAACAGTCTCCAAGCAACACCATCTGGGATCTGCCAGAAAGGTAGGAGCGGAACCACTGCAAAGCAGTGCCTCCCACCCCCAACACTCTCAGATGCTCCAGAAGGATACTATGGTCGATAGTATCGAAAGCAGCCGAGAGATCCAAAAGGACCAACAGAGTCACACTTCCTCTGTCAAGTCCCAATTGCAGATCATCCATCAGGCCGACCAAGGCAGTCTCCACCCCATAGCCCATCCGAAAACCAGTTTGAAATGGGTCTAGATAGTCAGTTTCCTCCAAGACAGCCTGGAGCTCGGAGGCCACCACCCTCTCAATCACCTTGCCCAACCATGGGAGGTTGGAGACAGGCCTGTAGCTATTAAACTCCGAGGAGTCCAAGGCAGGCTTCTTAAGAATAGGTCTAATAATTGCCTCCTTTAAAACAAGGAAGCATCCTGCCCTCTCTCAGAGAGGTATTTATCATTGCCACCAGGCTCTCCACAACAACCCCCTTGCCAGATAGTATAAGCCATACTGGGCAAGGATCAAGCAGACAGGTGGTAGGACGCACCGTTCCGAGCAGCTTGTCCACATCCTCAGGTGTCACAAACTGAAATTGATCCAGCCTAACCACACAAGAGGAGTTGCTGGATACCTCTGCATCTGACGCTGCGATAACTGTGGAGTCTAAATCTAGATCTAAATTGACCTGAATACGAGATACTTTGTCCACAAAAAACTCATTAAAAGCGCCACAGTGGGCAACTGATGGTTCCAATTTGAATTCAGGGGAGCAGGGGGCCCTACTAGCCCCCTCACAACCCTGAATAGCTCCGCTGGATGAGAGCCTGCGGAAGCAATACGGGCAGAAAAGAAACACTTCTTTGCTGCACGTATAGCCAGAGCATAGATCTTTAAATGTGCTCTGTGTCGCAATCTGTCGGATTCGAGTCGAGTCGAGTCTTCCTCCACTTGCGCTCCAGTCATCTACCTTGCCGCTTCAGCGCCCGCAGATCTTCCGTACACCAAGGAGACATTTTTGAAGCAGGTCGGAGAGGACGCTTAGGAGCGATCATGTCTACTGCCCTGGTGAGCTGATTATTCCAATTCTCCACCAGGGCATCAACCGGATTGCCAGCAGGGCCAACATTAAATCCTTCCAAGGCTTCTTGGAATCCTATTGGATCCAATAACCTTTATGGACAGACCATTCTAATAGGTCCCTCACCCCTGCAGAGGTGGGACGCAACTGTGACCTTAACCAGATGGTGGTCTGTCCATGACAATGGGGAAATTACAGGAGTCCCCACCCACGGAACACCACCCTGAGCAGAATGAAAGATCAGATCAAGAGTATGACCAGCAACATGTGTCAGTCCAGAGACCACTTGGGATAGGCAAAATAGTTGTCATGGCCGCTATGAACTCCTGAGCTGCACCAGACAACCTGCTCCCAAAGTGGATATTGAAGTCCCCCAGCACCATACGCCTGGGGGACTCCAACGCCAAACCCGAGACCAAGTCCACGAGCTCAGTTAGGGACTCTGTTGGGCAGCGGGGTGATCGGTACACCAACAGAAGTCCCAATCTATCCCTGGTCCCCAAACGTACATACACACATTCAATATGATCAGACACTCTGATAGGGATCTTGGTAAGGGAGATATTATCCCCACAGCTACCCCACCTCCCCGCCCACACTCCCTCACCTGCTCCTCTACAGAGTACCCTGGAGGGAGAAGCCAGGCCCAAACTGGGCCCCCAGCCTTCCCCAACCAAGTCTCTGTTATACACACCAGGTCAGCCCCTTCATCCCTGATCAAATTATGAATTATTTCAGATTTGTTTGGGACTGACCTGGCGTTACAAAGGAGCAAGGCAAGGTTCTGTGAGTTGTTGGCACTGCTCCCCAAGGTCAAAGAGCTAGCAGCCAGAAGGGGAAACAGCTATTAAGTTTCTGATTTCCCTTCCCCTGCAACAGCTTGCTGACCTGCCAACATAACTTCTTCTATTCCCCACCAACACTAGAATAGCTGTACCGAGACCAGTGGACACGGCCTCCCATCTCCAGACAGACTACAAAACATTCAAGACAAATCTTACCCAAGCCTTATCTCAGCCACCCCCCAACCCTAAAAATGATAAACCGGGGGGGGGGGTAGCCCTCACCCTCGTGGCTCCCCAAAGGGGCGACCCCCTTTGGTGCTGCCTCTTCGGTGGCAGCCCCACTGCCACTGGCAGTCTCCTATGTAACCCAGGGGTGGGCAGATGGAAGCCCAGGACCCCAGTCCTGCCAACACTCAGCTGCAACAGAGCTGGCAGGCAGAAGTCGCACAGGCAGGCAGCAGCAGCAGATGACAAAGAGCAGAACAGCAGAGGAGACACACCCAGCACAGGCTCTCACCCTGTGCCTCTGAACTAGAATTTCACCTGAACTAGAAATTCTAGAAATTTATAGAAATTCTAGAAATTTATAGAAATTCTAGAAATTCCAAACTAGAAATTTTCACCTGAACTAGAAGGCTCTCTCCCTGTGCCTCTGAACTAGTATCTACACTGAACTAGAATGCTTGCAAGTAATTAAAACAGAGTACGAAATAGTTTGGCAATTCAATTTGTAATAAGGCCATCTGTTAACTGTAGGTACAAAGAATCTCCATATAAGAAATCGCATGCCTCCCGTGTGCTGCAGTGCTGAATATCTATTGACATATATTACTGCAAGGATATATCTGTTGCCAAGCATGTGATCTCAGCTCTCCATCTTGAAGCTCCATCAAAGTGTCCGCAAAAGTGCCTGGCTGATTTATACATTTCCTTATCTAGCTGGACACTATTACGGAAAGCAAACTCCGCTGGTTCTCTCTCTGCTGCACTCTAGTGAGCAAGCTGAATAAAAAATTCAAAGAGGTCCACAGAAGCCTTGCAATATTATTATAACTATTATTTTTTTAAAAAATTGTCCATTTTTAAAACACAGACTTTTAAAATCTACTGCAAGCTATGAAAAATTATTTGAGCACCATAACTTTGCTGATGCATCTAAATGGCTATTTGTGAAATATCTTTCAATAATGGCAGAATCTGATACACTACAGTGCAATAAAAATAGATTATCACCACAGCCCTATCAGCAAGAGCACTGATGTAGAAGGGGAAAAGTACAAATGACTTAACCTTCTTCCTAGCTTTTTTTGTAATGTGTGCAGTAGAATTTGCAGTAACATTTGCAGTAAAATATAAGCCTGCTCTACATTTTCCATTGTAGTACCTTCGGGGTTTGGGGTTTTATGGTTTGGTTTTTTTAAGAGTAAGAACTCTCACCTCTCCTCATTTCTTTATGAGGCTATACTTAATCTTAAGCAGGGGTAGGTTACCTTGGTTCTCCAGCTGTGGTTGAATTACAACTCCCATCATTCCTAGCCACAGTTTATTGAGGCTCTGGTTGATGGCAATTAGTTCAACAACAGCTGGAGAGTCAAGGTTGTCTACCCCTGATCTAAAGGGACATTCCCTCTACTTACTTATTCATGGTACTCAGAATTATGGCTTACTATAGGGGTGGCCAACCTGAGACTCTATGGCCGTTTTGGAACTACAACGCCCATCATTTCCCGATACAAAAACTGTGACTGGGCATGGTGGGAGTTGTTTTCCAACAGCTGGAGAGCCTCAGGTTGCCCAACCCTGCTCTATTAGTACTCTTTTTTTTTCTTATAAAGATGCAATATAATATTATCCAGTGTGCGACTAAACACACACTTCACTCTTATCAGGTATGTGTGCTATCCCTTTTCCTTGAAACAATTACCCAGATAGAGGAAGAAAGAGCGAGAAAGATGTATATTATATTCACACATTTTATAAAATGCAGTGTGCAATTGCCACCTTCACAGGCAAGTGCATGGCTACACAGATGGATTGGGCTAATGCTGGCTGTGGACCACAAATGTGAGCAACCACTTCAGCAATGATGTACGTCTGTCGCTCGGCTTACGCATGTGCGGAGGTCAGCTGAGTAGCAGACAAAGCCTCTGCCGCAGCGGGTTCTGGGCAGCGCACCGCTGCTGGGAAGAGCTTTCAGGCGTGGCGGTATGGGACGTAGTACCTCCTAATTTACACTTAAAAGTGCCTCCTGTTGCTCCCCCCTCCCTGGCGGAGGCCACACCAGCCACCACTGACCAAGCACAGAGAGCCTCCAGTACCCCCTGCAATATGCTTAACTCTATCTACCTACACGACAGGCATGCTGCTCGCATGCGCATGTACATACTAAACATGAGAGAGCCCATACAGAGCCACAGTGTGCCCCTCCCCGCATGGAGCTGGAGGGGCAGACTGAGCACACACAGCTCCACTCACAAAGACTCCTCTCCCTTCATTTTAAGGTGGAGGGGAGCATTGATTGGGAAGAGGATTATTCAGCATGGAAGTAACCAGGGCAGGCCCTACTGACACAAACATGCACATGAACACTGGAGTCATGCTCACCTTTGTGTTGCATCATAAATATTTTTAATTCCCAAAGCAAAACATATTTCACCCTAGTTACCCTAGTGGTGAAAAAAAATAATAAAATGTAGTACCAATTCAATCAGAGAGTTGGGCTGGATGTGGGCAAATAACGCATTTTAATTCCATGTGTCATTCATAGTTGCCTTAATGTATCCTTCTTGCAAAGATGGCAAAAAGAAGCTAATGCCTGCCAAACTCCCCATCTGGGTAATATTCTCACCAGCTCATCAGAATCCTTCTTCTGTCTTAGATATCTCATTTTTTAACTCCATCCATACCTCCCTAATAGAGTTAATAATGCAAAACACAAACATAACATCAGAGTTCATGTGGAACAAAATCATGACTTTTAACTAAACATGCCATTAGAAAACTGATCAGACCAAGCTAAGCACTGAGACACTATTTATTATGCATCCTACTTTCTTTGGGTAAATGTTTGCTTTGTACAAGAATTGGCTAGAGAAGCATTGCGTCTTCTTACAAGATGCTAAAAAATACATCAAAGATGAAAATAAGCAAAGACAAACATTCTAACATAAAGTAAACGACAATCAAGCTTAATAACAATATTTCATAATGCACCGACTAGTGGTTGTGCAGTAATTATTTTAAATAATTGGCTGCAGGGTAACAGTCTGAAATACATTGGAGAGAAGCAACAAGTATGCCAAATTCAACAAGTATGCCAGATTCCAAATGGGAAGGACAACTGACCCAAGAAAAGGCATCGAAAGTTGGAAGGGCAACCAATCCATTTGTGGGGGTGGGGGGAGACAGTGGAGCAGCTTTTGGAATAGAGGTTTGTGGGTTCATGAACTTGAACTTCCAGGTCAAGTGGTAAGAACAAACACTGGCCAGCATCCTACCAGTGCACATATTCAGCCAAAAAAATTAAAATAAAATGGGGGAGGGGGGAAGCATGTGTGCAGTACTAGTGGCTTCACTTCTAAAGGTCAGGTGCTCCCACTGAGCAGGCACATTTATGCAGATTCTCCCTCCTCACCAAAGCACTCTGTGCAACACAGAAATAGGCCCCTAAGTAACTTGCAGCCTTCAGGGACCTACTTCCAAGTTACACAGAGTGCTTCCAGGGCAAAGGGGTATCGGTGAAAATCCCCTCCATCTACGAATACGACACAACAAATATTTATATATACTGCTTTTCAACCCCAAAAAAGTACCCAAAGCAGTTTACATGGATTTAAATAAGTAAACAATATAGTTCCCTGTTCCCAAAGGTCTCACAATCCAAAAAAAGAAACATAAGAAATATAAGACACCAGCAACAGCCACTGGAGGGATGCTGTGCTGCGGATTTTCTCTCCCCCTGCTAAATAAAGAGAATCACCATTTTAAAAAGGTCTGTACGTTTCTGAATCTATGCTTCAGAAGTGGGGCTGCTAGCACAGCGTGAATGGTTGTTGGTTTGGGGCTGCAGGTGTACACCGCTAATCAGGATACTGGTCACCTAATTCCACTGGTGAGTAGCGTGTTTAGAAGCTGCAAGTTTGCTAGCAGTGGTGGGAGCAAGATGAACTGTACGCATATGGATGCATGCATGTGCAAGACTCAAGATCATGGAACCTGGGATCTGTACATAGGTATGACACCTAGAAGCCCCATCAAGATTGTCCTCATAGCAGAAGCCCCCATGAGGTAAGCTATCAATGTTGAATGGCTCCTCACACAGGCTGGGCATTTTCCTTTCCTCCATGGTGCTTCAAACCTTCTTCCCCCAACCCTCACAAAAAAGAAGTCTGTAGTTCTGTGTGTTGACTATCACCCAAATTTATGAGGCCAACCACAGTCCAGCAATGGCTTGTTGCATGGAGCACTTTTAAAAAGCAATCTCCATGTGGCGAATTGCACCTACTAGCCTTCCCAGGAGTCTGATAAACAACGCGACTGTTTAATGAGTTAATAGTGTTTTAGGATATGCTCCAGATAATATTGCTCCCTGGTATTTAAAGGGAAACACCTCCTAATTTTCTCTGACCAGCACTGTGACCTTTCAAAAGATAGAGACACTTCCCAACAGTAATAGAGGCAGCTGCAACATAATGGGAAACGTACTTCAGATTGATACTTCAAATGTCAGATCAGATTGCTGGCAATGCAGCACTTGGTGGCTGTTTTCATCATGCCATTTAGGATGTTAATATATTCTTACCAAACAAAGAAGTATAGAATCAACCGTACAATTCTACATTGTGGGAGACACTGCATGTATAACTCCAAAGAGTCATGCAACTCTGCTTGACTCATTCCTACAGACATCTTTTGACGCTCAAATGAGGAACCAAGGCTGAAAATCAAAAACTTGTCCAAGGCCATCCAGAAAGTTCACAGCTGAATTGTAATTCCATCTCAAAATGCAAGAGGTCTAAAGTCAGCACTTTTATTGACCATTACCATAGACCCATTGGCCCCACCAGTGCACTTCAGAGAAGAAACACTAGCAGTATGAAAAACTCACTAATTAACGAACTGCCGTGTTTCAGGGGTGTATATGCAGGACCATTAACGCAGGCATGTGATATAAACTTAACATCATTGAAATCGTCATAATGCACCCTATATCAAAGACAACATGACATTGTAAACTACATGCCATTGAACGAAATAAGTTTTTAAAGAACCAGAACCACAGCATGTGATAGATGAACAGACACCTATATATATATCTCAGAACACTCACAACATGGACTTCAGCTCAGTGGCTGACATCCTAGCTAAAGCTATGCAGGTAGCCAAAGAAAGGATGTGTGCAGCAGTAGAGCCCCCACTTCTGAAGTGCAGGGGTGATTTTTGCCAATCTCCCCCTTCCCCAAAAAGTGCTCTGTGGAGCATAAAAACATGTCCCTGAGGGCTGCACAACCTTCAAGGACATATCTTTGCACTGCACAGAACACTTCCAGGGGACATCAATGAAAAGAATCTTCCAATGCATAAGTCCCCAAGCTTCAGCAGAACTTGTTCATGGTAGCAACACTTCCTTAACCTGATTGGCAGGCTCATGTGTCTCCTAGGGCTCCAGGGAGCCCAATGGTAGCAACACTACCATTGTGTGTGTTTTGGGCTGCACGTATGCAGCTTTATGCAGAATATTGGCCAAATTTAGAAAACCTTACAATAAGGTCAAGTGAGAAACTGGGAGGAAATCAGAGGTGTAACTAGGGAAAATGGCGCCCGGGGCAAGCACTGAAATGGTGCCCCCCCACCGCACCCCCCCTTAGGTTTTTTCTCACAAGCGCCTGCCGCCGCCGCCGCCAAGCCAGGCCACTGACTGGCCGCCAGGCGCCAGCAAAGCAATGGGGGGGGGCGCAGGCGGCACGGAAGGGACCGCTCGTGGGGAAGGGGGCACCGACGCGCTCCCTTGACTGCTGCAGCACTGCTGCACTGAGCAGGAAACCTTTGTATTAACAAAAAAAATTAAAAAAAAATTAAAAATTTGGTCATGGCGGCGCCCCCCACGTGACCAGAAAAGATGGCGCCCGGGGCACGTGCCCCCCCCTGCCCCCCCTATAGTTACGCCTCTGGAGGAAATAGTTCCACTTTTATAACAATTATATTAATGATAACATTTGTAGCAAAGGTCTTTGAGAACCAATTAAGTTGTCACACAGAACCTTAATTAAAGCCAGGCTCTACACAATGTCTTGGGCGTGTGCATATCCTGCCCCCATCCTCACATGAGTGTCCACTTCCGATCTAGGTTAAAATAAAACAAGATTGGTCAGGAAATCTTAACTAAACAATCTCAGTTTATTCTAACCTACTTACTTCAACTATGCCGAGATCCGAATCAAAGACTTGAAGCAAGTTGCAGAGCTAAGCATGTTTGAAATTAACAGGCTGGAATACACAGAGATGGGTCAGTTCAGATGTCATGACCAATCTTGGTTTATTCTAGCCTAGATAGGAAGTGAACATTCATGCAGGGATGGGACGAGAAGCACACATACCCAAAGCCCAGAGATGTCACACAAAGCACGGCTTTAGCAGAGGTTCTAGGAGACATCTGTAGTGGCACTATGAGCAGTTGATCCTTATGATCACCTGAGAGGGTGGAACAGTCCTAGGTACCAGTGACAATCCTCATTTTAGTTATATTTGTTATTTAATCAGTACATGTTTCTCTGCCCTGGGCCATTCCATGGAGCTGTAAGCTATAAGCAGTTGAATTATTAGAATAAACTCGTGTGTGCTGCTGCTCTCGCATATCTTATAAATAAAGCCAGTAGAATTGGTGCCCAAAAACTGAACAAGTGTAAATTAAAATCAAGACTGAAAAGCCATATAACAAGTATAATAGACGATCACTTATCTGTAGACAATAGAGAAAGAGCTTGTTACACACAAACAGAATTTAGAAACCCGCTGTTATCTTTCTTCAGGCAGCTTACTCCTACCCAATTTCCTTCCTAATCTGCAGTGAAATTAGGAAGCACCATCAAGTTATTAAAAAAACATTTTGGCAAGAAATTATTATTTCATATGTGCATGACGCATGACACTTTCATTTGATTACAATGTATTAAAATGTAGACTTTTTAAAAGATTACAGGCACGTTATGGCATTTATTTACTTTGAACGAATATGGAATTGCATGGCTTTAGGGACATTTTCATTACAGCTGAAAAATCTTCAGCTCTAATGACAATATTGCCTGCAGCAATGCTTAATCTTCATTCGTTTTTGCTCAGGCGGAAAATTGACATTTGAATGGTTTGTTTTTAAAGGCAATGTATGCTGGCTGTTTCAAAATATACTTCTTTGGCTAACAAGAACCTGCAAACATTGTTTGAAAATCTGGTAAATGTGATTAACTTTTGCACAAAAGTACTAATACCACAGCCAAGCATCACAGCTCCCCCGGCCCAAGTCTCTGCGCCACCATATTTCTTAAAGTGAAATTCACTAAGATAGTGGATATTCTTCACTGGAGCAAGAGAACAAGCAACGCTTATGACTAAAGAGCAGAAGCCAGTGTTCCCTCTAACAGGGATTCCTAGATGTTGTTGACTACAACTCCCAGAATCCTCAGCTATAATGGCTTATGCTTGGGGATTATGGGAGTTATAGTCAACAACATCTGGGAATCTCTGTTAGAAGCAACACTGGCAGAAGCCACAACAGTGAATATTGTACAAAATAGGCCAGAATCAATATCATTGTTATATAATAATTATATGCCCGTCTGGGGTAGCTGCAGGGGGAGGGACATAACATGAAGCGAAGGGTTACAGCAATGAGGGATTCAGAAAAGAAAAGGGGGGGAAATGCCAGGGAAAGTCAGCTCTGAATCTCAGAGCTGAAACTCAGCACTGTGTCCAGAGGCAGAGCCACCATTGGGCAAACGGGTTCAAGGAACCCGGGCTGTGCCCAATCAGGGGCCGTGCCTCGCGGCCCCGACACGCCCCCTGTGTCTGACGTCAGAGTGCTGGTTTAGCTCCCGAGCGGGGTCTGCTCCTGGCTATGCTGTGAATGCAGCACCAGCCCAAGTCTAGCTCCCAAAGGGGCCGCACGGCTCCTTCGGGAGTTAAATGGCTGGCACTGCGTTCGCGCCACAGCCAGGAGCAGCTCTTCCCTGCCCTGCAAACACAGCGCCGGCTAGACTCCAACTCCTGAACAGAACAGCGCAGCTCTGTTTGGGAGCCAGACCACGCCCCCCGCATCTGATGTCAGATGTGGAGGCGTGGCTATCCCCCGCGTCTGATGTGAGATGCGTGGGCGGGGTGGGCGGGGGCACCACCATGGCCGCACACAGGCTGCTGGCGTTCAGGCTCCGCACCTGACTGTGTCAGTTCTACTGCCTTATTTCTGGAGTGTTTAATATGAACTAGTGAAACCAAGTTTAAGTTATTAACCTTTAAAATGCATATTTGTTATTTTTCCTATTCAAGACAACATAATACCAAGCCTTTTGTTAGCTGATAGTTAAACACAGTGCTGTGTTTCAAGGGGTGTAATTTTTCCATTAATGCTTGTCACAGGATTATGTAAAAACTTCAGTTCATGAAAAGTGCCTTTGAGAAGCTACTTTTCAACTGTTTGCCAAGTTTTCAGGGATTTGTTGTTTTTAATGATTTGGGGTCCTCCCCACTTGCTTTTTTGCTGTTGCAAGCCACTGAAACTAGGCTGCTCGTGTGGAGCGCCGGGATCCACACAAATCCCAGCACCCACCCAGCCCAACCCCACTCCTAAACCCAGCTCTTAGCCAAGGTTAAGGGAGCAAGTGGTCCATTAACCTGACTGCCAGGCACGTGTGTCTCCTAGGGCTCCACAGAGCCCAAGGAGATACAGAGACGGGCGCCTAGAGTGCCAATCTGATGGGGGAATCCCCCAAGGCACCACACACATCAAGGCCCAGCCTTGATTGATCCACGTGCTCCCGGAAGTGCAGTTTGGGTGGACATATGGCTCATGTGCCGAAAAGGAGACTATTGATCACCTGGAGGAAGGTAGGTCGGATCCTGCCTCCCCGTGACCGCCCAGTTGTGTGAATGGCCCTACGGTGTCACTGAAACAGAAATGTGGTATATAAATTAAACTTGACTTGACAGTTTATGTAACAAGGAGTCTGAAGTATACACGTTGGTCCTAGGAAACATCTCTGATACACATGCTTTGACATGTGCTATACAGAGCAGAAGTTCATTACAAAGGAGTTAAGTATGAATAGTTTGGAACTCTTACTTTTAGATCCCAGCTGAAAATGTTACCCTGCTTTATGACCTCCCCCCCACCCACGTCCTTCTCTTGAGGAAGTCAATTCTCTAATAAAAATGTTCTGATTCTTATGAATCATGTACCTATGTCTGTAGGCTTCTAGTCCGCTTTTTTGTTTCCATGAAGGTTCTACTTTGAGAAGACTTGAGCTGAGAACCTTTAATCTTTATCCAGTCCTACCAACTACAATTCTGATATTTGGAGGGCTTCTCTGTGTTTCTGCTTGGAATATGAAGATATCAGATGGCAAGCATGTTGTTGTTAAGCACTAGCATCAGACAACATCAGACAGAAATAGTCTAATATGGCCAATTTCCAGTTATGATTCTGACACATAAAACTGCAAATAAAAGGAGCTTGGTCATCACCATTATTAACCAATGTATATATCCTTTAAATAAATATTTTAATTTACCTAATGCTAAATTACCAGAGTGACAGGCCTCACCCTGGTGTCCCAGGTGGAGGCCATGGCCAGGAGTGCTTTCTATCAGCTTCGGCTGATTTGACTGCTGAGTCCATTCCTTGATCTCTCAGCGGCATTCGATACCACTGACCCTGGTATCATTCTGGCTCACCTCAGGGAACTGGAGATAGGAGGCAGTGTTTGCAGTAGTTCCACTCGTATCTCTCAGGCAGATTCCAGATCGTAGAGCTTGGTGACAGTTGCTCCTCAAAGCAGGAGCAGTTATATGGAGTCCCTCAGGGCTCCATTTTGTCACTAATGCTTTTTAATATCTACATGAAACCGCTGGGTTAGGCCATCAGGAGATTTGGTGCTGGGTGTTTTCAGTATGCTGATGACACCCAAATCTACTTTTCCTTTTTAATCTGCATCATCAGGAAATGGTGTTCATTCCCTAAATGCCTGCCTATAGGTAGCAATGGACTGGATGAGGGAAAACAAATTGAAGCTGAATCCAAGCAAGACGCAGGTGCTCACTGTAGGAGCTCAGAATCTGAGGGATGAGTTAGATCTCCTTGTGCTGGATGGGGTTACACTCCCCCGCAAGGAGCAGGAACACAGCCTGGGAGTACTACTGGACCCAGGCCTCAACCTGGTATCCCAGGTGGAGGCCATGGCCAGGAGTGCTTTCTATCAGCTTCGACTAATTCAACAGCTACGTCCATTCCTTGAAGAGGACAACCTCAAAACAGTGGTGCACCAGCTGGTAACTTCCAGGCTCTACGTGGGGCTGCCTTTGTACATAGTTTGGAAACTTCAGTTAGTTCGAAACGCCGCAGCCAGATTGGTCTACAGGGCAACTCGGAAAGACCGTATTATGCCTGTTTTGAAACAGTTGCACTGGCTGCTGATATGTTTCCAGGCAAAATACAAAGTGCTGGTTATTACTTTTAAAGACCTAAACGGCTTAGGTCCAGGTTACCTTAGAGAGCGCCTTCTTCTGTATGATCCCCACCGCACGTTAAAGTCATTTGAGGAGGTCCGTCTCCAGTTACCACTGGTACATCTGGTGGTGACTCAGAGGCGGGTCTTCTCTGTAGCCGCTCCTGGACTGTGGAATGTGCTCTCTGCAGAAATCCGTAATTTGAACTCTTTATTGGCCTTTTGGAGAGCCCTTAAGACCTATCTGTTTGGCCTGGCCTTCCTGGGTTTTTTAATTCTTGTAAGGGGTTTTAATGTACCTGGTTTTTCAGGGTTTTTTAATTGTTTTATTGTTTAACTGAATGTTTTATGGTATTTCAAAATCTTTGTTTTAATTGTTGGTTGATTTTAACTGTTTTCATTTTATTTGTAAACCGCCCTGAGCCAATTTTGGAAGGACGGTACAAAAATTGAATGAATGAATGAACTAACGAATGAATAAATGTATTAACATTTTAATACCTCTTCACCCAAGCTTTTTCAGCTTTTTAAATGTTTAGATTTTAATTTGTTTTTAATTTTTAAATTGACTTATTTTTTAAAGTTTTTGTGTATGTTTTAATTTGTTTTATGTTACTGTTAACCGCCCATAGATGAAAGTTTGTGGCGGTGTACAAATTTGATATAGGGCTCCATAGTGTCTCCGATGTTGTTTAACATCTACATGAAACCGCTGGGAGAGATCATCAGGAGATTTGGTGCAGGGTGTTATCAGTATGCTGATGACACCCAAATCTATTTCTCCATGTCAACGTCATCAGGAGGGCATAACCTCCCTAAATGCCTGCCTGGAGGCAACGATGGGCTGGATGAGAGGTAACAAGCTGAAACTGAATCCAGATAAGACAGAGGTACTTATTGTGCAAGGTCGGAACCTGGGAGATGATTTTGATCTGCCTGTTCTGGATTGGGTCACACTTCCCCAGAAGGAACAGGTACGCAGTCTGGTGGTGCTTCTGGATCCGAACCTCTCTCTGGTTTCCCAGGTTGAGGCGGTGGCCAGAGGTGCTTTTTATCCACTTCGGCTGATATGCCAGCTGCGTCCATTTCTTGAGATAAATGACCTCAGAACAGTAGTACATCTGCTGGTCACCTCCAGACTCAAATACTGCAATGTGCTCTATGTGGGACTGCCTTTGTATGTAGTCCGGAAACTGCAGTTGGTCCAGAATGCGGTGGCCAGATTGGTCTCTGGGTCATCGCGGAGAGACCATATTACTCCTATCTTAAAACATCTACACTGGCTGCCGGTAAGTTTCCGGCTAGAGTACAAGGTTTTGGTTATAACTTATAAAGTCCTAAACAGCTTGGGCCCTGGGTATTTAAGAGAACGTCTTCTTCGCTATGAGCCACACCACTCATTGAGATCGCCTGGAGAGGTCCGTCTGCAGTTGCCACCGGCTCGTCTGGTGGCTACTCAGGGATGGGCCTTCTCCATTGCTGCCCCAAGGCTTTGCAACACACTTCCTGCTGAAATAAGATCCTCCCCATCTCTTACAATTTTTAAAAGGCAGTCAAGATGCATTTGTTCACCCAGGCTTTTAATTAGATACTGATTTAATTGTGTTTTAACTGTGTTTTAATAGTTTTGACTTTTTAATTTTAATTGTTGAAGTGTTTTAATCTTTTATTGGCTGTTTTTATTGTCCTGTAAACCACCCAGAGAACTTGCGTTTTGGGCGGTATATACATGTATTAAATAAACAAATAAGTAAGTAAGTAAACAAACAAACATGTTTGTCCAGGACAATTAATCCTATAGTCTCACCTTTTCAAATAAATTTATAACTTTCCTTCTACATTGATACCAGCTACCATTCTGTTATCACAGGCAATTCATTCCATATGTCAGCCTCCATACAAAATGTCCCCCACCCCCAAGTAATCATATCCTGCTCTGCTTCCTTCATGTTATGTATCTGGTGTTCCCTCACCCCACTGCCGGAAAGTCTTTAGTGCTTCATATTTTATTTACTTCTAAGTTTAGTCCAGAACATTTCCAAAGAAATGTAAACATAAGCTCTTTATGACATGTAAAAGTGAAATCCAGTCAGTCTCAACGCTTCACATATGCACACTAAACCTAACTTATTCTTGGCTTCAAGTGCTGCACTTACAAAATAATAATAATAGTAAGTAGAAAAACTGGCTTTGTTGCATCAGGAAAATCACATACCCTTCATAATCATGCAGTAAAATTCCTTATAACTGGGGAAAAATAACAGCCACATGAGTCTGTGGTTTAATTTATAGCCATCCAGCAGCAGGAAAGCTAGAAAATACAATGTTGGTTTTGCTTTGCTCTCCCAAATGTTCCATTATTAACATGCTTCATGGACATTTGTGGATTAAGCAACTTTAAAAGCTTCCCTTCCCAATTCAAACTATCTGCCCAATTCAAATGCTTAAAAGGTGTTTCTTGATCATTCTCTCAAAGTAGATGGCAGGACTGGGCAGCAGCTGAGAGAAAAACTCTTTCAGCCTACTATATTCTTTCACTGCAGGCTTGAAAATGGTCACTCACCTGGTCACCAGGTATAACAAAAAGACTGCAAGACTTCAGTGATGGAGCTAGTATTTTTGGAAGCTCCTCCATGTAAGAAACCCACTGCAAGAAGAAAACTAGCCCATCAAGGAGAACAGCTCTAGTAGAACTTTGCCCATGTTTTGCCATTGCTAGGCGTTTTGTTACAAAGCAGAACATTCAAAGCTGCATGTACTCTGAAGTAGCACGATCCATTCTACCTTCTCAGGGTTCTGTCTCATTTCTACCTCATTCCATGATGTGCACAGATCCTGGCTTGCATCCAAGTGAACCAGGAGGGAAGCATCAGAAAAGCTGATGATTTTGTGTTTTGTTTTTAAAATTAAAAATGGCTAACGTATGGAAGAAAGGGGGGCTAGTAAACATATTAATGAGCTAGTAACTTTAGTGGGCTCCACTGCTTGGTCTCATTGTGAAACGCTTAACCCGAATCATTGGCAGCAAGCAAAAGATGTAAGCTTCAAGAAACTACAGTGGGGCAGTCTTTTACCCTACTGTGTGTGTGTGTGTGTGTGTGTGTGTGTAGGGTAGGAGGCCAAGAGAGTAGCAAGCATAAGACAATTGCAAATTCAAAAGTGAAAGGATAACTTTTCTGGACTCACCCATATGCCCCACCTCTTAGTTTGGTTTGCTCAGAAGTAAGTCTTATCAATTTCAAAAAGGGACCTACTTGGAAATATTCATGCTTTGAATTACAGGCTTCAGCATGAAACCACACACTGGTATGTAGTGTTTTTGCTATCAACCACAGTAAATGAAACAGACATTTAATCCAGCTTTATCAAACAACAAAAGACTAGAAGAAGTTAACATGCTGCTAGAATTAGGCTTGTTTTCAGTATGCTTTGCTAAGATTTCTGCTTGAGGAAAATTAAAATCATCTCGGAGAGACCACATTACTCCTTTACTGATGGAGCTACACTGGCTGCCAATAGGCTTCCAGACAGAATACAAAGTGCTAGTTATAACTTATAAAGCCCTAAATGGCTTATGCCCAGGGTATCTAAGAGAGCGTCTTCTTCACTACAAGCCCCACCACCCATTGAGGTCATCTGAGGAGGTACGTCTCCAGTTACCACCAACCCGTTTGGTGGCTACACAGAAATGGGCCTTCTCGGTTGCTACCCCAAGATTGTGGAATGCACTCCCTGTTGATATACGATCCTTTTTTAAAAAAACACCTGAAAACCCATCTTTTCGCCCAAGATTTCTCAGCTTTTTAAAATTATCTGTTTTAATTTTATGGTTGATTTTAAACTGTTGATTTGTTTTAACTTTATATGTGTTTTAATTGTTTTATGTTAACTGCCCAGAGACGAAAGTTTGGGCGGTATATAAGTTTGCTGAATGAATGAATGAATGAATGGATGGATGAATAAGAATTCTTATGCTATGCACTAGGTTTGTTCAATACAGGTGGACCTCATCATTTGCAGTCCTGGCACCCATGGTTTTGCATATCCATGGTCAAGCTAAGGAGATCCAACCTCATTATACATGGGCACAAAAAGGGTTAAAATCTGCATATCTGCAGTTCCTAGGTGGCCAGAAATGACCTCCGAGGTCATTTCCAGTCACCATTTTGCTCAAGGAAGCCATTTTGTAGCTCTTAGTTTAAAAAGAAAAAAATCCCCATGATTTTTTGTGGAAATTCCACAAAATTTGGAGGGGTTGGGGGGGGCACTGCTGGGCACCTGGAGGGCATCACATGGCACTTTATTTCTTTTTTTCTTGCTTTTTATTGGATTTTTTGCCCTCCTAACTCTCAAATTGCCATTGACTTAAGATCTCGTTAGCCACAATTTTATTATCCACAGAAATTTGCAGGAACAGAACCCACATGGATAATGAGGTCCACCTTCACACCCAAGGAAAAGTGCCTCAACGTTTTCCTGACAAATATTTATAGTAAACGAGAAGGGATCATGGTATGTATTTTGCTACATACCACAGAATCATGGAGGGCAGGGGATATAACTGAACATGATATACATATTTGTTCTAAAAATAGTTCTGAACTATTCACTCTGGAATTTAATTGGCATTATTTTTAAATCTTCTCTTGCCCATAGACTTTGTCCCCAAATAGATTAGCACTTTCTTTTCTAAAAACAAGCAGAACCATTCTTAATGATGTTGTTTCCTTCATATTCTTCCACATTGTTTGTTAAAAACTATTTTTAATAGTTTATTTACAAGTTAAACTCGTTTAGTTTCTTTATATTTCCCAAGACTATTCTTCAATGGCTTATGATATCCACAAACACATTTATTTTTAAGCTCAGGTCTACTTAGCAGATGACCAAATTCTAACAGCTCAGATGCCTTTAAAAAAGACAGACAGATCCATGAAGGGTCTATCCATTTTATAAGCACTAACAAGGAGAACGTGTGTGTGCCCACTCTGTGACATGACAAGATCACTGGCCCCAGGGGTGGCCCTTCTATGAAGTTAGGTAAGGTGAACATGTCCGGTTCAGGGAAGGGCACAGCGCGTGACAAGCACCAGGACCACCACAGGCACCACCCTGCCATCTGCGGCCATCCCTGATGGGATGGGCATGCAATTCAATTGGGGGCAAGAGCTCTTGTGCTTTGTTCTAGGCAAAGCAGGGCCACACACGAGACAAAGAAGCCAACAGAAGTAAAACAAAAAACAAAACCCTACTCTGTGCTCCCTAATTTAACTGTAAATATTAACAGAAGTACTCTACCCAGGAGGCTTTACAGACAGGGCTTCTGCCCCAAATCTCCTTCAGAAGGGAGATTGTACGTTCACACACCAGCCAAACTTACCTAAAAGTTCCTTCAAGATTTTTGGACCCACTCCACACACAAACCAGGCTTTGTGATACAGATTCTAGCTTATCTCAACATATGTCCAGGTTTTTTAAATGCTGGTTTAAAGCTACTTTTTCTGAAAACGCTGGAGCAAATGGGAGAGGCACTGACATAGAATCATTAGCATGATAGGAGGCATGCTCTCTTCAGAAATGCAGATCTATCTCTGCAGGGAGCTCTCTCTCCTCACCTCCCATTGGCTAGAAGGAAAACACTGATGCCTGCCATGTGGACTTGTTTCAAAAGAAAACCGAGAAGAGAGGGGAGGGGCTGCTTCCCTCAATGCTGCGAGTGAACTTTGAAGTGATTTCACTGAACATTTACCCCGAAGCCTAAAGCCAAGTGTGAATAACTCCCTGGTGATCCTGTGACTGATTGTTGTACTCTTAGATAATATTCACATTCAGGAATTCTAAAATGACTTTGAATGTACATTAAAATAAATTGCAGTTGTTTATTTAGGGGAGGAGAGCTGGTCTTGTGGCAGCAATCCTGAATTGTCTTCTTTGCTAAGCAGGGCCTGCCCTGGTTTGCATTTGGATGGGAGACTACATGTGACCACCATCTGCTCTAATATATTTCCGCTTAGGAGATGGGGCATAGCTCAGTGGTAGACCATCTACCTTGCATGCAGAAGGTCCCAGTTTCAGTCCCTGGCAGCATCTCCAGGTAGGGCTGGGGAAGACTCCTGCCTGAAACCTTGGAGAGACACTGCCAATCAGTGTAGACAAGGGGTTCCCAACTGGTGGTGCTCCAGATGTTGCTAAACTACAACTCCCATCATCCCTAGCTATAAGTTATTGTGGCTGGGGGTGATGGGAGTAGTCATTATCAACATCTGGAGTACCACTGGTTGGGAACCCCTGGTGTAGACAATACTAAGCTAGATGGACCAATGATCCATCAGACCAATGGCTCTGTACAAGGCAGCTTGCTATAAGCTGAGGTCTTCTTTCCCCTCCCCACTGACCTGAGCTAGAAACACCCCAGTCACCACTATCTGGCTTGGTGGCAAAGTCTGAGAGTTACTGTTGATCCCCCAGCAGCATGGCCTAAGCACACTGAGCACCGACCTGCAAATGGAGCGGGGGGTATCACATTTGCCTCAGACTAGGAATGTGCACAAAACAGGCCTTTTCGAGTGTCTCGGGCTTGAAAAACAACACATATGGCCGAAACGTTTCGACTCGAAGCCAGGTTGTTTTGTTCTGAGCTTAAAATAAGTGCTGTATTTAAAGGGTGTTTTGTTTCGAGCTCGAGGCACTCAAAACAGCCTATTTTGTGTTGAAACATTCCTCACATCCCTATCTCAGACAGCAAAATGTCCTGGACTACTCCTGACTGGCCAAGGAAGTGAATGAGCTAGTCTTCAGTTCAAAGTTACTTTGTAACAAAGAAGAGTGACAGAAACATTCAAAGAACATTTTCCACAAAATGAGGCATGCATAATTTCTCAGAGGTACCAGAGTAGGACATGACATTTTGTCTCAGTTAAAATAAATCTTTCATTACCATCTGACCCCCCTCCCCCAATAGCTTTAATACAAGAGACAGCTACAAGTGACTCTGCTCATCTATCCACTTTTAAAACCCTGGCAGTGCAGAGTTTTATGTTCTTTGACAAAAGGCCAAGCTAATTTCAGAACACCAGAGAGAAAATTGGTTTCCTGCATGTAACGTTTGAGAAATACAAGGCAGAGGTTCAATATATAGAAATCCTTAAGGATGAAATCTTTTTTGCAGGCTGACCAAAAGGTTGATTGCTTACCCAATCACTACTCTATAAAACGTCTACATGCGAAGGCAGGAAGGTCAGGAGGGACCAGTCCAGTCATCTTGTTTAATCTTCCGCATAACCCAAGCCTTAGAATTTCATGTAGAATTACAAAATAATTGCAAAATGGCTGGTGAATGAGTGAGAGAAAGCCACTGGGCTTTACAAATGTCATTCTATCCCAGCACATCAAGATTGCAAACGTGCACATCATTGGGTTTTTAAATGCAATGACTTCAAGAGCAACTTGTATGCATGAGTGCAGCCAGAAGAATCAATATGCTGCAGATGCTTTGCCTATAGAAAAGTTTACACTTAAGCTTATCCTTAATTGTTTATTTATGATGCCTCTTTTATTTGCTGCCCCCACTTAGAGAAGAAAACACACTTTGCAAATGACCACACTCCTTATTAAAGATTTGTCATGACTCTGGACCCTGAAGCCCCCCACATAAGTAATGGGATGGAGAGTCCAGGAGAAGAGTTGGATTGGGGGTCACCATTGACCCACGCACCTAGCAACCCCATATAATCAGGAACTCCCACACTGGAGGAAACCAAAGAATCCCAGTCAGTACCACCACCAAGACCCTAAGACATGGCCTTGCTCACTGTCCTCCAAGTCAGAAGAATCATCCAGGACCTCTCAGCCATAGTAGAAGCCCCCCAGCATTGTCAGAGCAGGTCCCTACAAAATATAACAAGGACCCTTTAAGAAGACCAAAGCTTGCTCTTGGAAGGGGTGGGGCCAGGTCATCCTACCTGAAGAGCAGGCTATAAAACAGGCTTGTAGCCAGCAGGTGGCATGGTGTGTACCTGTCACACCAAAAAAAATCTCTTTCCTCCCCAGCCCCACTGACTGTTTTTACTGAACATTTTATAACCTGCTTCCCCTCCTCGCTCCCACCCCCACAAATTTGAGGCTGGTTACAGGCCTGCTTCCCTTTGCTCACAAACACATTAGAGTAACTTCCCATTCTGTTGCTGTAAACCAGCTCTAGATCTCCTTGATTAGCTTTGGCCATAGTCCTGGCCTGCTGCCCAGTGAGTAGGGCTGTGCAAGGTTGGCTAGGGGAGGTCAGAAATGGTCTCACCTTGGCCAAATCAGAAGGGGTCAGAGAAAGTCCGATCCTGACCCTACACAGCCTATTTCAGATCGGACTTCTCTGACCCCACTTGGACAAAACCAGAGCTCTTTGAAGCTCCACGTGGCAGCTGAAGTCTATTTCCCCCACCACCCCACCCCAATCACAGCTGGGGCAAAAGGGGGGGGCATTTCCTGACATCTGTCTACCCACCTGCCCGTGCACTTATCTAATTTTTAACAAGTTTTAAAGCTGTAAATTAATTTACAGCTTGGAAAAGAAAACAGAACATTTCCAGGTTTGATATCATATGCTCCGAGATTCCTTGGTATTACATCACTTCCCTTGAGATTTGTTGGTGTTATATTGCTTTTCGTCCCGAGATTCTTTGGTGTTACTTTTTTTTTTCCTCCAGGTCACTGTAAGGATTATTTAAAAAAATTTTTGTAAGACAATGGAAATTGGATTCCCCCCTGCAGTTAAATATATAGAATCCAGACATCCTTCCCAGCTTCTCCGCCAATTTGCAGAGCTCCCTGCTGCCCCTCCCACAGTGATTTTTTAAATGTTCCCCATAGATGTCCAAAGGGATTTCCACAAGGAAAAAAATCAGATTGGAGATTGGACCAGGTCCTACCGTGATACCTCTCGGAATCCGGATCAGATCAGACCTGATCCAATCTGACTTTTGCAACTGGGCAAAGCCCTATTAGTGAGCAGTCCAGAGTCTGAGGCAAGCTGGTTCTTGTCACAGAAGGGAGCTGCTCACCACATCTCTCAGCGGCACAGCTGCTTTGCCCACATCCCCCTCCTTGAAAGGAGAACACGGGATCGGGGAGCTAGCTCCCATTGGCCCCAGCTGTTTTCCAGCAGTGGGGCCAGAAGGAAAAAGCCGGCAGCGCACCTGCGCCGGCATCAGTCTGCAGCCAACAAGCAAACCCTCCCTCCCATCCCTCAGATATAGACTGGGCATTGGCTGGTCGCCATGTGGGGCCAGGCAGGAATTGTTTTGGGTATACACCTGATTGGCAGGTGGTGTGCGCCTTTTTTCACCTGCCTCAGACTATATCTGTGTTCCCTATAATTAGCTAGAGCATTAGCTGGGGTGACTCTCACCACATATGGGCAGGTACAGTGCGGTGTGGAACAGCTAAGGAAATGGGTATGGCACCTTAGGTAAGCGTTGTACATCAAAGAGGAGGGGCGGATCCCCTGAGGCTTGACAGATCAGGGGTGCTGCTTAACTCCTACCTCTATGCAGGCAACATCCTTCCGTATGACTGTGCAGCATCGAAGGGGTGGCGTTTGTTATTGGAGACCTGACCTTAGGTCGGCAAAGAAGGGCACCCCGGCCTGGGAGTGGATGAGCCGCCTGCAGCCAAGGTGCTATTGCCATGGTTAGTTAGGTATGGCAGCCACGGAAGTGGCTTGCCGGATAGGGGCTTACAGCACTGTAAGGGGGAGGAGAGCCAATCCCCGCTGATATGCCTTGTTGGCATGATACAACTAAGCCTCAATAAAATGACCAATTACATCATAGCAATGTCTCCGTGTCTCCTTGGGTCTGGGTGCAAGAGACTGGGGCAGCACTTGAAGCAGGACAAGATTAAGCAATTCCATAAAATATCAACCAGCAGTTCTGTGGTACCTTAAAGACTCACACATTTATTGTGACATCTGTTTTCATGCATCAGAACCCACTTTGCCAGAATACATATTGAGATGTATAACATACATATACACACCAAAAGAAAGAGGATGTTATTACAACATAAGACCAAGAGGCGAGCATGAAAGAGATAGGTGTGAGACATAGAAGAGATAGGACACTTCTATGCAGAGTCAAATGCACACAAGATCCAGCAAAAAGGGTACAAGATCCAATCAAAATGTGACCACCACAAGAATCAATTGGCAAAACAAGAAGAGGAGGGTGCTTGAACACCTGCGAAACATTGCCAAGGGCAAAATCTAATTATTATTATTTCTTGTTTACACAGGCAGACAGGTGTTATTGACTGGTTTGTTTTATATAGACATCGAGTCCTTCCCAAGGACCTGGGATGGCTGGATTTTATTATCAATGTTGTTGCTGTTATTATAGATATCGTCGCAGAATATAGGCTGTTCCCAGTAAAGTTGCTTTTTGTAATCGGCTGATGGTGATTTCTGTGGCCCCTATGGTGTTGAAGTGCTCTTCAAGGTCTTTTGGAATTGCACCTAGGGCACCAATTACCACTGGGATTATTTTGGTCTTTTTCTGCAACAGCCTTTCAATTTCAATTTGTAGATCTTTATATTTGGTGATTTTTTCTATTTCTTTTTCTTCTATTCTGCTATCCCCTGGTATTGCTATGTCGATTATTTTCACTTGTTTTTCTTTCTTCTCGACTACAGTTATATCTGGTGTATTGTGTGGCAGATGTTTGTCTGTTGTAGTCGGAAGTCCCATAATATGTTTGCATCTTCATTTTCTACAACTTTTTCAATTTTATGGTCCCACCAATTTTTGGTTACAGGTAGCTTGTATTTTTTGCAGATGTTCCAGTGTATCATCCCTGCTACTTTGTCATGCCTTTGTTTGTAGTCAGTCTGTGCGTTCTTTTTACAACAGCTGATTAGGTGGTCCACAGTTTCATCTGCTTCTTTACAAAGGCGGCACTTGCTGTTTGTGGTGGATTTTTTGACTTTGGCTCTTATTGCATTTGTTCTTAGTGCCTGTTCTTGTGCAGCCAGTATTAAGCCCTCTGTTTCCTTCTTCAAGTTGCCATTCTTAAGCCATTGCCAGGTCTTGGTCTGATTTTCCACTTATATTGTGCAGATATATTGACCATGCAGTGGCTTATTTTTCCATTATTCTGCTCGGTTGCGGACTTGTTCTTTCTTGTAGGCCTGCTTTGTTTCTTTGGTGTTGAATAGTTACGCATTATTGACCATTTGAAGTGCATCTTCTTCACTGTCCTTGATATATTCTTCAAGGCCTCTTTTCTCCTCCTCTACTGTTTGATGGACTTGCAGCATTCCTCTTCCACCTGAGCTGCGAGAGAGGTATAGCCTATCTACATCACTGCGGGGGTGCAGAGCATGATTGGTGGTCATTGTTTTCCTGGTCTTACGATCTAGCGTCTCTAGCTCTGCCTGGGTCCAGTCTATTATTCCTGCAGTGTATCTGATAACAGGTATAGCCCAGGTGTTTATGGCTTGTATGGTGTTCCCGCCATTGAGTTTGGATTTTAGGATTTTTCTAACTCTCCTGATGTATTCACTTCCCATTTTTCTTTTAACTTCAGTTTGTGCGATGTTATCAGCCTGGAGAATGCCCAAGTATTTGTAATGTTCTTTCTCTTTCAGGTTCTTGATCTTGCTTCCATTGGGCAGTTCTATTCCTTCTGTTTTTCTTATTTTCCCTCTGTTCATTATTAATGCAGCACACTTGTCTAGTCCAAACTCCATTGCTATATCGCTACTGAATATACGGACAGTGTTTAGCAGTGATTCGATTTCTGACTGGGACTTTCCATACAACTTCAGATCTTCCATGTACAACAGATGGTTGATTTGACTTGATGTTTTAGATGTTTGGTATCCGAGCGAGCCCTGTTCTGTCTAGTATTTGTGAAAGTGGGGTCACGGCGATTACAAACAACAGAGGGGATAGTGAGTCCCCTTGGAAAATGCCTCTTCTAATGCTAACCTGTCCAAGTGTCTCGCCATTGATTGTTAACTCCACGTGCTCCACATGCTCATTGCTTTTTTAAAATAAATATCTGAATGTTTTTGCTGACACCAGTTGTTTCTAAACATTTTAGTATCCATGTGTGAGGCAATGAATCGAAGGCTTTCTTGCAGTCAATCCATGCAACACTTAGATTTGTTTTTCTTCTCTTGCAGTTTTCTAAAATCATTTTGTCAATCAGCAGCTGGTCTTTTGTGCCTCTGGTGTTCGGGCAATTTCCTTTCTGTTCAACTGGAAGCTGTTTGTTAGTTAATACGTGTTGCATCACTTCATCTGCTATTATTCCAGTTAATAATTTGCACATGGTTGGCAGGCAGATTATCGGTCTATAATTACTTGGAACTGCACGTTTTGCTGGCTCTTTCATGATGAGATGAGTTTTCCCAGTTGTTAGCCATTGTTCAATATCACCTCCTTGCAAAATGTGATTGAGCTGTTTTGATAGTTGTTTATGAAGGCTTGTTAGGTGTTTAAGCCAAAAGCCATGCAGTTCGTCGTCGCCTGGCGCAGTCCAATTTTCAATTTTCTTTGCTCTTTCACTCATTAATTCTGGTGTTATTGTTAGATCTTGCATTTGTTGGTTACATTTTTTGACCTCTTTCGTCCAGCCTGCTTTTTTATTATAATCTATTGGATTGTCCCATAATTTCCCCCAGAATTGAACTGTTTCTTCTTTATTTGGTGTTTCTACATTTCTTGCAGTTTCTCCTTCTATGCTTTGGTAGAAACGTCTCTGATTCGACTGGAATTGGAGATTCTGCCTGTATTGTGTAATTCTGGCTTCATATCTTTCTTGTGTAATATCATATCATATCATATCATATAAATATTCATATTCATATCATATCAATATATCATATCATATCATATCAATATTCATATCATATCTTGTGTAATTCTGGCTTCATATCTTTGACACTGCTGTTATTTGCTGCTTTATTATTTCCAGGACTTCTCTAATTTTTCTTGAATCTAGGTAGTATTTTGGGATCAGATACTGTTTGGTGTTTTCGTTCTTGAGCTTCTTGTCTTTCATATCTTTCAATTTACTAGCATCTGATCTAAGCCTGGAGATTTTATTTTCTAATCTAATCTTCCATTTAGGTGATGTACTGCTTTTTTTTTTTTTTTTTTACAGGTCCACTGATCTTATATCCGTGCTCTTGTGTTCTCTTGCTCTCTGCACTGTACATTAGTTGGTTTGTTTCTTGCAAATTATTGGTTGTTATTTCTGCAAGTGCAGCATTGACATCTTTTAATGCCTGAGCAAGTGGTTTTTTGGCAACTGTTTTTAGAGCTGGAAGTCGAACCCTAGCAGTTGTTTGGTTCATGTGCTCAGTTATTTTTTGCTTTAGTTCTTGTTGCTTTTCTGTTAAACGGCATTCAGGTTTTCGAGGTGAAGGCAAAGGGGAGGTTGCCTGGTTTTGATTTTGAAACAGTTCAGCAACAGTGGCATCCTCGATTTCCAACACCTCCTCCACCTGCGCCTGAGCAACTTCTTCAATTGTTGGTAATTCTTCTTCCATATCTTGAGCCTGTGTTGCCCTTTGCAGTTCTTCCAGCTCAACTCCTGTGAATACTTTATTTCTTATTATGTATCCTCTCTGGTCTGCTAGCCTTTGTTCTGTTATTTCTGTATCTGGATGCTTCTCTTTCCAAATTTGGTACATTCTTTTTAAATAGCCTCTTCTAGTTGGACTAGACTTGTAATTATTTCCTTATTGGCATTTTTCATATATATTTTTCGGTTAAGCAACGTTTCTTCCAGTAACTTTGCAGTCTCCAGCCCTGGTTGCTCAACTGAAGATCCTGAGTCCTGTTGCCCACTTGCCACCAGATGTCCAGCGACTCCAGCACCTATCGCAGTCCTTGTTGACCCGGGTGACGACCGATCCGGTATAGATTTATTAAAGTTACATCTCACCATATTGTTGATGGGAGAGACACTCTTTGTCTGGCTCCTCTGGTGAGACCTGACCAGTATGGTTGGACCTCTGGCATAGCTCTCACCTTCCTCAGAGCACACAAGCCCCACAACCACGCCAAGGTTTCTCCTCACAACAACCCTGTGAAGTAGGTTAGGCTGAGAGAGAAGTGACTGGTCTAGAGTCACCCAGCTAGTATCAAGGCTGAATAGGGATTGTTAGATATGAGCCAAGCTATCCATACCAGAAGAGCCGGACAAAACATAAATACAAAAATTTATCCTTAATCCATGAACTACAAACTCCTTGCTTTGCAAAGTCAAAGTTATCCAGCAAGTAATTCAATATGAACAAGCTTGAAAGCCTTGATTCCTGGATTCATAAACAGGTTTACCTAGTTTTTAAAAAATGGTTTAACCTGAAATGGTGCTCTTGTTCAGACTGAGTAGCTTCAGAATAAAACAGAGAGAAACAAGAACATCTGAGACAGTGATGGCTTCTGCTACCAATCACGGGGGTCAACTACTGTGGGCACCACTGAACTCTCCGCTGAGGATGCCATTGCTTTAAAACTATCCACCCTTGAAATAGTTAGCAAAATACCATTCCAGCACAAAATACCATTCAGCAAAGAACCTCATGGTATTCCACTGAGGTTTCCTCCCTGCCACCTCGCCCCTTTTATTTGTTCTATTGAAAAAATGTGTATAGATAGATAGGTATATATTGTGGGTTGGATCCAAAGAAGAGAACACTCATGAAAGAGTTCACACAGTAGCTATTGTCATGCTTATGCTTACACTAAACATTTTGCAACCTCCATGCAAAGAAGAATATTAGTGGGTTTAGTTTTACTTTTCTCAGACAAGGCTGTAGTGAGAGGTTCTAGACTTCGAGGCTCTTCTAACGGCTAAGGCTAAGCCTGCTCTCCCCGCAGACAATCAGTAAGTCCTTCCTGGGTAGCCGCCCACACAACTGCCAGCTTTGTCACGTCAGGGAGTTCGGGGGCCGCACAGCCTCCGGAAGTTCCAGCATGCCCTGCGAGAGCATGCAGGGAATGCTGGAGAGACCTCTGAGCCGGGAGGTTGCTTTTTAGCCTCCGGGTCAGGGTTCTACTTGTGAGTTGCTGTGGCACGGAGGCGCACTTCAGCAACACATGATTTTCAAAACCGGGTTTACGGAGCGCTCGCTCACCGGGCTTGTAAACCACCGGGCTTGCCTGGTTTAACTTAACTGGTTTTTATTTAATGTTTCGAATTTTCTGAAAGTATGTTTTGTTTTCTCTTTTTTGTAAATGTAAATGTATTGTATCATTTGGTCAAAGACCGTAAATAAATACTAAACTAAACTAAACACCAGGCTTGCCTGCAAGCCCGGTGGTTTACACAACCAATGAAAATAGGGCTAGGATCTCCTAGCCCGATTTTCGCTGGTCGTGAGAATAGCCTCTGTGAATGGAAAACACCTTCAGATTCAGTCCAATGTTATAAATTACTGTAATGTAAAGTATACCATATTGATTTGTTTACATTATTTATGTCCTGCCTTTCTGTTAGGGGTGTGCAAACCAGTTCAACTCGAACTGGGGTTGAAGTCGAACCAGCCCAGTTTGAGCTCAAATCGGCCCAGCCCTCCAAAAGGGAGGGGGCTGGTCCGCACTTGAGCCAAACTGGGCCTGGTTTGAACAGAACTGGTTCAGCCCATTTCAACCAGTTCTGGTGCTTGTAAAGGGGAATCCAGTAAGCATTCCCCATTACAAGCACCTGGGGGAACCCTACTGGAGTTTAAAAGGGCACCCGGGGGGGTTACCTTACTCACTCTATGGCACTGTGGCTCCTTGGGGGTGGGCTGGCAGCAGTTCCCCTAGGCCTCACCAGCTCCCCACCCCCCACCACGCCATCATCTGGCCCGCTCTCTAGCCCTAGAGAGTAACTAGGCCAAAGGTCTGCTGGAACAGAAAGGTTTTCACCTGGCATCAAGATGACATTAAGGAGGGGACCGGATGGATCTCCTAGAACAGGAAGTGCCTCCACCTGGGTGCACCAACAGAGAAAGCCTTGACACATTTCCTACCAACTGAGCTTCTCTTCGTGGCAAGACTCAGTTAGTCCAGGGGCTCTGAACTTTGGATTCCCAGATGTTGTTGGACTACAACCTCTAACATCATGTGAGGACCCAAGGTGGGGAACCCCTGAATCCACAGCCAGAACTTCATGTCTAACTTTTCCATTTGGTTTGACTTAGTTCAAAACAAGATGAACAGATATGAGCTACAGGCACCACCGGAGTAATGGCCTAGAGACATGAGTTTCGGGCAGCACATAAATGTGCAAAATAAATAAATGTTTATTCCCACATACGTCTGAAATGAATCCACTTGTTTCTGAGAATGGAATGCCAATTTTCATATCCATACTTCTAATGCAGGTGATTGTTTCTCACTCTAGAAGTCTGCAACTAGGATTCATGCTGCAGTTAATAACATTCCTATTAAGGATCTATTTTCTTTTCCTACAATGCTCTTTAAAACAGACCAACATAATCACCATAGGTCTCAATATAACTTGATAGTTCAATTCTATTTGATTTGGCAGAAATAAATATACAGTATCAGTCTTTTCTCCCATAGATTAAATATAATGGTACATGTGAAAGAAAATGGTCTGTATTGTAACATACATTCTTGAGAAATATTGTCAATTAGAGGTTTATTAATGGATTCAGAACTCAGGTGTGCACAATGCTCCTCTAAGGGTTCTGGGGGAAATGGAAGACCTTCCCCATTATTTGCTGTATTATTCATGATATAAGGAAGTTCAGAAGTCAAGACTGCATCTTTGATTGCCAAACTGGGAAACTGTAACAATAACTGAGAAAATCAAATACCTGCTAGAAAATACAGTCCAGGAAAAATGCAGAGAAAAGGCAGTGAACCTAGGCATAACTTCAACAGAAGTGCTTGAATGTGTTTTCTATACAAAAATGATAGCTGATCAGTGTATCCAAAATCTACAGATGAGCACACCCTCAAAGTTCCACTGCAAAATTGCATCCATGTGCTAATTAGCAGTTGTGTAATTCTCATTAAACTTTTTTTCCCAATCTGGTCCTGTTCCTATGTCCAGTGATCAGTAGTAAAGCTCTAAGAAATAAACACTGCAAACCCAGGAACATGGTTTTGCAATTATTATGCACCATAAAGATGTCATAAATAATGTTAACTAAACAAATAATACAACCAAATTATTTAAACAGCACCACCTCCTCCTGGCAAAACAGTTCCAATGAACCTATGCGAACGAAGTGAAACAGGTTCTCTTATGTTTTATAAAGGAGCATCAGATAAAATTAAGCTTGTCCATAGTTAACAAGTGGAAGTTACCCGGGATGCATTAAAGTAACCATGCTACCTTTTATATAATGGCCATGCATAAAATCAATCAAGCGGAACTGCCTGACAGCAGCAGCCTGACACTGAATCTGAACATCACCAGTTCAGAGCGGCAACGTCCACAGCTGCTTCACAGTGAAAGAACCTTCCTTTTCATAGAAACTTGCCAAACCCCAGGCTCCTCCCACCCAACCCAGCCCTGGATTAACCTTAAGGCAAAAAAAGCACGTGCTTAGGGCATCAAGGGAAGGCGGGCACCACAGAGTTCCCCACCACCACCTATTATGCCTTTAACTCTTTCACTGAACATAAGAACAGCCCTGTGGGTTCAGGCCCAAGGCCCATCTAGTCCAGCATCCTGTTTCACACAGTGGCCCACCAGATGCTGCTGGGAGCCACAGGCAGAAGTTGAGGGCATGCCCTCTCTCCTGCTGTTACTCCCCTGCATCTGGTACTCAGAGGCATCCTGCCTTTGAGGCTGGAGGTGGCCCACGGCCCTCTGACTAGTAGCTGTTGATAGACCTCTCCTCCATGAAGTTATCTAAACCCTTCTTAAAGCCATCCAGGTTGTTGGCTGTCACCACATCTTGTGGCAGAGAATTCCACAAGTGGATTATGCATTGTGTGAAAAAGTACTTCTGTTTGTTGGTCCTAGATTTCCCGGCAATCAATTTCATGGGATGACCCCTGGTTCTAGTGTTATGTGAGAGGGAGAAGAATTTCTCCACTCCAGGTGTGATTTTATAGACCTTATCATGTCTCCCCGCAGTCGTCTTTTTTCTAAACTCAAAAGTCCCAGGTGTTGTAGTCTTGCCTCATAAGAAAGGTGCTCTAGGCCCATGATCATCTTGATTGCCCTCTTCTGCACCTTTTCCAGTTCTACAATGTACTTTTTTAGATGTGGTGACCAGAATTGTACTCAGGACTCCAGGTGTGGCCACACCATCATTTTGTATAAGGGTATTATAATATTAGCCATTTTATTTTCAGTCCTCTTCCTAGTTATCCCTAGCATGGAACTGGCCTTTTTCACAGCTGCCACACATTGAGTCGAGACTTTCAACGAGACTTTCAATGAGCTGTCCACCACGACCCCAAGATCCCTCTCCTGGTAAGTCACTGACAGCTCAGATCCCATCAACGTATACTTGAAGTTGGGGTTTTTCCTCCCAATGTGAATGAATTTACACTTGCCTACAATGAACCGCACTTGTCATTTGATCGCACACTCACTCAGTTTGGAGAGATCCTTTCGGAGCTCCTCACAATCCGTTTTGGATTTCACTACCAGAAAGAGTTTGGTATCATCTGCAAATTTGGCTCCCTCGCTACTTACCCCAACTTCTAGATCATTTATGAATAAATTAAAAAGCACCGGTCCCAGTACAGATCCCTGGAGGACCCCACTTCTTACTTTCCTCCATTGTGAAAACTCTCCATTTATACCTACCCTCTGTTTCCTGTCTTTCAACCAGTTAGCAATCCACACATGTACTTGTTCCCTTATCCCATGACTGCACAGTTTCCTCAGTTGCATTCATTACACATGAAAGGCGACACACAGGATTCATGCCATTTTCTCCGCAGACGTGACTTCCCAGCATTCCAAGCTCTCAGGCAGAGGTTGGCCTCAGCCTTGGGCTCCATTAGTACAAGTATGCACTCTGCAATTAATCTACAGTCTTCCTATTTTAAAGGTCCCAGAATGCAAATTATTTTGACATATCTGTTATAAAGCACATGTGTAACGTTTTGGCTCAAAAAAATATGTCCCATCTGCTTTGGGTTTACAATCTCACCCTACATATAGAGTGACCCAAGGAATGTGGCACTGATCACAGCCAAGCAGTTTTTATGACCACTACAGTATGAGCCTATAAAAAGTGTTTACTTAATGCAGTCCAGGATAAATCCATACAGTGTGGGAGAACCAAAGTGATAGAATTGGGGTGGCGGCGGCAGCTATAGTTCTTTTAAAGGCCAAACACCACACTGTTCATAATGATAAACAACTTCCAGCAGACTTTTAAAATCTTGGAGGAGGGGGTTGCTTGACTTTTTCTGCTGAAATGTCCCTTCCTGCTGCTTTTCTTGCTGCAGGAAAAAGACACAGGCCAACACCCAAAGCAGCGTTCTGTGGGTGCTCGTTCCGTTGCCACTCAGCGCTAGCCCCCACACTGGTGTGCCTGAAGTGTGGGCGCTTTTGCGCTCCTGCGCAAGAGTGCAAATACTTCTCAGAGTTTGCCTGCACTCTGGAAGTGCTCTGTTAGAGCAGAAACACACTGTTGAGGGTCAAGAGACATGTTTCTTCTCCAACAGAGCACCTCCGGAGTGCAGGCAAACTCTGAAAAGCATTTACACTCTTGCGCAAGAGCACAAGATCACCCACGCTTTAGGGAGAGCACGAAGCAGCACTGGGACTAGTGCTGTGTGGGTTCTACACTTAGGAGTGCCCATGTTAGGCTGCTCTGGATGTCAGCTGGTGTCTGATAGCCTGACTAATGAAGCCCAGGTGCAACAGAAGCACTTGTACAGCACCAGTGCTTCCTAAGACTTCCAGACTAAAGCTACACAAGTGCTAGTGTGTGTGTATGGGTGTGTGTGTGTGATTTCAACATTATCCCCTTCCCCCAGAAGCCCTGTGTGTCATCAAAAGTATGCCCCTGAGGGCTGTGTAACCCTCAGGGACATGTTTGTTTGTTTGTTTAACTAATTTCTATACCACCCAATGAAAAATACAATTAAAACATAATTAAAACAATCTAAAATTTAAAACATGTTAAAAGTGTTAACTATTACAACTAAATCTAACTAAAAACCTGGGTGAACAAATGTGTCTTGACTGCCCTTTTAAAAGTTGTCAGAGATGAGGAGACTCTTATTTCAACAAGGAGCACATTCCAAAGCCTCGGGGCAGCAACGGAGAAGGCCCAGCCCTGAGTAGCCATCAGACGAGCCAGTGGCAACTGTGGACAAACCTCTCCAGATGATATTAATAGGTGGTGGGAAACATGGCAAAAAAGATATTTTCAGGTGACACAGAGTGCCTCCTGGGAAATGGGAGGTCATCAGAATTTGCCCCCATGCTGAGCCACCAGTGAAGCTCAGTAGAGCTTTTCAGAAGTATTGGTCCTTCTCCTGTTACATAGGTGCTTCGTTAGTGTTCCTCATGAGTTGAGGATAGTTGGTGTAGCACATGGTATATAACCACGTTCTTTATTTTTTAATAGTTCTCAGTCTTTAGATTTTTAAATAACTTTTAATCTGAAACTTTTTTAAAAAATGTAATTTTAAATGTAGTTTTTGCCTGGTATTTTAACTTAGCTTGTCTTATTTCATTGCATTTGTTTTATTAATGTTGTGAGCCACACCAAGCAGTAGTGTACTGGAGGGATGGGGTATAAATATTTTTAATAAATAAGATATTGAGCTACAAGTTAGAGCTTTCCCAGTTAAAATCTTGTCTCTGCCATGAACTCATCAGGTGGCCTGAGGCAAGCCATTTCCTCTCAGCCTCATCTGCAATATGGGGATACCATAACTTACTTATCTTACAGGGTTACAGAAAGAATTGCAACCAGATAATTCATGTGAAACAGCTTTGAACACCCAATGCACTATACACAGGCTACCTCCAATTATTTACAAAATTAACAGATATTTTGCTCTACAGGTATTAATTGGGATCAAAATATGAAAAGTGATACCCTGCTAAAAGTGATACCCTGATAAGAGCCAGCGTGGTGTAGTGGTTAGAGTGCTGGACTAGGACCGGGGAGACACGAGTTCAAATCCCCATTCAGCCATGAAACTAGCTGGGTGACTCTGGGCCAGTCACTTCTCTCTCAGCCTAACCTACTTCACAGGGTTGTTGTGAAAGAGAAACTCAAGTATGTAGTACATCGCTCTGGGCTCCATGGAGGAAGAGCAGGATATAAATGTTGTAGTAGTAGTAATAATAATAATAATAATAATAATAATAATAATAATAATAGTTTCCAGAACAGTTAGGAGGGAGGTTAGGGGTGTGCAAGCTGGCTCAGTTCAAGCCGGGCTTGATGATGAACCGGATTGGTTTGACCGGTTCAGGGTTGAAACATCTTCTGCTGGTCCGAAACAAACCATGCCCAGTTCGAACCAAACCAGTTTGGAGCTCTACTGGTAAAGGGCAATCCAATTAGGATTTCCCTTTACCATTAAAGAGGCAGAGGGGCTTCCCTCAGGGTAGTGTGGGTGGGAGGGGAATAATCTACTACTTATAAGTCCCATTGGTGGCAGCAGCCATGGGGGAAGGGATGGGGTGGTGACTCCCCTCACCCCCCACCGACCTCCCCCAGAGTAGCCAGGGCCGCCGGCGGCCCAGTTCAGTCTTCTGCGCACATGTGGAGGCCATTTTAGTGACTTCCACATGCCATTTGTGTAACCCCATAATTTGCATAGCTTTAATAACTGGGGTGCTGTGCTGGCTTTAAATTTTGCAGCCCCAAGCTGCACCTTTACTGCTGCTGCTGTGTGCCTGAATTGGAGTTCATTTTTTGTTTTTGTTGGCTGGTGTGTTATGTGACTTCAGTGTGGTGCCCAGCCTGCCAGGCTCTCTCTGATTCCCTCGCCCCCACAGCTTTCTTTTTTCATGCTTTGGGTGGGTGTGTAGATGCCCACCTGGCATCCACCAGCCCTGCCCCCAGCTGTTGAGTCCTAGTGTCTGCTCAGCCCGAGTGCCTCTGAGAGCAGCAGCACTTGGCAAGACTACAACAGAAGACGGCCACACACCCAGCCCTGGCAAGGTTAGAGTTCTTTAAATAGGGCCTAGTTTGGGGAAAGAATTAGGTTCTAGGTACACAGGATTGTAGGATGGGACGGGTTGGTTAACTTAGGAGAGGCCACAGTAATCCCCTTTCCACTCCCTTCCCTTCCCTTCGACTTACTCCATTGTTGCCCGGTCTCCTCCCAAAAAAGCCCCCCCCCACCAATCCTGCTTCTTTCTTGGTTTTTTTTGTTTTGATTTTCTAGCTTCTATGAGTGCATTATGCTCTACAGTGCTATAGATCAGGGATTCTCAACATTGGGTCCCCAGGTGTTATTCAACTCCCATAATCCCCAACCAAAGGCCACTGGGGCTAGGGATTATGGGAGTTGAAGTCCAATAACATCTGGGGACCCAACGTTGAGAAGCCCTGCTATAGATAACACTGTGAGTGGCACACACAGCATAAAGGCCCCCAACCCCACACTCCTTTTTTAAATACCCGTCTTAAAGATACCTCTTCTCCAGAGTAAGGGCTTGAATTCTCTTTTTTTTTTTAACCCAAGATCTCCAGGAAGATGCAAGGCAGTGGCAGGCAGAGGGAGGGGTGATGCTGGTTGTGGTGGGCGACAGCAAGAGGGGCCTATTCCCCAAATCATCCCCACTGCTGTGGCTGCACGCAGGCTCAAACTTCTCATGCACCATCTGCAGCCGCTGGGTAGTGCCCTCCCTACACTGGGTGTGCAGGGAAGTTGTGGCGGGTCTGCTTCACGCAGCAGGACCTGACACAAGTGTGCACTACACTGTGATCTGTGGACCAGTGGCACTGGGCTGCATGCTTCTTTCCTGTCCCTCACAGCACACTGGTAGGCAGGAGAGCAAGGGGACATCTGTTGCTGGTGGCAAGGCCAGCTCTTCTCCTCAAGAAGATGGGTCCACGCTGACCACTGAGAAAGCAATTGCCTTGGCAGGCTGGCTGAGGCCTGGAGTGGTGGATCAGTTCAGGACAACCTTGCATTCATCAGCAACACCACGTGTTTTGTCCTGCCTATGTGACCCAAGGATGAAGGACAAAGATGTCATCCCTGACTAGCTGCCAAGATGGAGGGACCTCCTGGTTGAAGAGTTTAGGCAAGCCCAGGAGAGGAGGCTGGGGCACAACCAGGAGGAGGGTGCTAGAGCGCCTAGTGCTAGTGCACACTCCACCCCTAGCATCAGCAGAACCAGCGCTTCCTGGTCCAGCAGCGTGATGTCCCTGGCAGGGCCAAGGAAGCCGGAGGTTCTGCCTCCATGTTCAACCCGGTGGTTCACAGAGGGCTTCCTTGGCACCTTGCCAGGGGTATGGGAGCAGCCCACTGAGCCCCACAGCAGTGCGTTATGCAGTACCTGCAGGAGTCGGTGGCAGTCCGGGATATGGAAACAATCCAATTTTGGGCAACGTATCGCCAAGTCTGGCTGGACTTGGCAACAGTTTTGGCAAAGGTTAAAATGTTTGTTTTAAATCGCCTGCTTGCCCATTTCTTTTGTGGGTTGGGTGACAGGTAGCCCTACCACCCAACCCACTTTGGTGTCCCTCAGAGCTACTCAAGGGGAACAATGGGGTGTTTCCTGTTCCTCATTGTTCCCTATGGCTGGAACACTCAAAACGTTTCAAGTTTGTTCTGTCAAAGCTGGCTGTTTTGATGAAACAAACTCAAAATTTTGGCCATCTGCATTTCATTTCAAGTTCGAAACAAAATGTGAACTCCATTTCATGCAAATCCCTAATATCTACAGAGTCTAAAGGGAAAATGTAACCTCTTTTCTAGGATAGTTGAAGAGGATTGTGCTGCATTCAGAAAAACATATTTTAATAAGTGCATATTCTGTGGCAGAATGCAAATAATAATAATAATTTTTGCCAGGTGGTCTCATTACCATGTCTGCACTTAGCATTCCTATACCAACAATTAGTTTGAGTATTTCAATGCAGCCAGTACATACAAATTCAAAAAGGGTTTGTTATTGTGCATATCAAATATATAGTAGCAAGAATAAATATGGTTCTCACAGAGATGAGCAATTAAACCTGTATTCTTGCAGTTTAGATTTGTAAAAATCATTTTAAAGAATAGTTCATCACTTTTATTTTTTCCAAGAGATATGCAACATTCATGTTTAATTCTGAGTAAGGCCTACTTCATTCAATGAGGCTTATTCCCAAGTAGATAACCATAGGATTACACCCCAAGTTTGTACTTCTCTTCTACCCCCATAGGGGAATTGTCTATAAAGAAAAGGTAACTATAGAAGAATTAAAGATATTTATCTCCTCAGGGTGAGAAGTCCCTGTAAAACATGATCATGTGCATTGGAACTGGTGCTTTTTAACTTGTTCATGAATGATCTGGAGTTAGGTGTGAGGTGTGAGCAGTGAGTTGGTCAGGTTTGCTGATGACACCATATTTTTCAGGGTGATAAAAACAAAAAAAGATTGTGAATGGCTTGAAAAGGATCTCTCCTACCTAACTAAAGAGGCTCTAAAATGACAAATGCAGTTCAATGTAGGTAAGTATAAAGTGATGCACATTGGGGCAAAAAGCCCACATTTCACATATATACCAATGGGATCTGAGCTGGCAGTGACTGATCAAGAAAAGGATCTTGGGGTTGTGGTGGATAGCTCACTGAAAATGCCGACCCAGTGTGCAGCAGTGTAAAGAAGGCTAATTCCATGCTAGGGATCATTAGGAAAGGGACTGAAAATAAAACTGTCAGTATAGTAATAGCCTTATACAAATCTATGGTGCGACTGCACTTAAAACACTGTATACAGAATTATATAATATGGTTATTTTAATATTTAATAAATAATAATAATAATATTTAATATTTATAATAATATGGTTCTTACTGCACCTTAAGGAGGATATTGTAGAGCTAGAAAAGGTACAGAAAAGGGCAACAAAAATGTTCAGGGGGTTGAAGCAACTCTCCTAGGAGGAAAGACTACAATTCTGGGGCCTCTTTAGTTTAGAACGGTGGGTAATGGGGGATATGATAAGAAGTGTATAAAATTATGCATAGTGTAGATAAAGTGGCTAGAGAGAAGGTGTTCTCCTTCTCTCGTAATATTAGAGCCTGGGGTCATTCACTGAAGCTAAATGCTGGGAGATTCAAAACAGATAAAAGGAGGTAATTTTTTACACAACAAAAAGTTAAACTATGGAATTTGCTGCTGCTTGATGTGGTGGCCCACCCAACTAGACAGTTTTAAAAGGGGATTGGGAAAATTAATGTAAGACAGGACTATCAGAGGCTACTAGCCTTGGTAATTGTACACTTTCATCAGGATCAGAGGGGGCATGCCCATGAACACCAGCTGCTAAGGAACACCAATGGGAGGGGGCGTTGCCCTCTTTTCTCCCACTTGCATGCTTCCCAGATGCACCTGGTTGGCAGGATGAAGCAGAATGCTGGACTGGATGGGCCTTTGGTCTGATCCAGCAGGGCCTTTATTATGTGGATGTACCGTTGTAGGTCATAAGAACATAAGAAAAGCCCTGCTGGGTCAGGCGCAAGGCCTGCATTGTGTGATATTTGAAGGTCACTTCAAATATCACATAATTCCTGCACATAAAGCACAATACACTGTAAAGCACTCATGTGCAACCATCACAATGCCGTAAGCTACATATGGGCTACATGATCATTCTGACCATGCAGAAGTGCTGCCCATCAGGACTGTGAAAAGATTTGGCTTCAAAATCTAATCATAGGCACACTACCACAATACGAGCAAAGTCCAATAAGGAATGAAACATGCTCTGCTCCTTTCTTTTTAAGTGAATGGGCAGGAATTATTCAGACAGTTGTCCACAAAAAGCCCAGGCACTGACAAATAGTCAGGGATTTTGCTCCTGAAGTTATCCACTAGACACACAAGCATTCTGCCTTTCACATTCTGCCAGCACCCCATGTCTATGGTATGTGCTGGAAGAGGTTGCCAGTGACCAATGACCTGCCCTCTGTCTTTCCTTCCCGGCCTACATTCAGTTGTATCATCCAGGGCATTCTTGCTTAAATGTCAGCCAATGTAGCAAAACTGCTGGCGCTCTCTCATAATCTAATTATTAACTTGGAAAACAAATGAGAAAGCCAGAAGTTGCACTCTCCTCATTAAGTGAGTTCATATAGTGAATACAGTATTGTGGACAGCTGAATGCTTGAATAATCCACTGCTTTGTTAATTCCAAAATGCAACAGCAATAACAAGCTCAGGTGGAAATGTTCCAGCCCAGCCTTTTAAATAAGCTTCTCTTATAATTTGCAACCGCAGCCTAAATATTTGCATCAGTAAGTATGCCTTTGATGCCAACGTAATGTGACTACAAATCCTTCACGGGTTCTTGCAGTGCTGCATTTGCTTGAATGTTCAGAGCCCTCATTAAATGCTGGTGTGTTGGTGCAAAAGCCTTTCAGCTAATGCCACATTCAGCTAATGCATTTCCAGTGCTTAAAGATTCACCAGGCAGGAGAATGAAGCGTCTCAAACAAAACAAAAGAACAATCCTATTGTTTTGCTAGTCACTTATTCAGGGCACATCAGTTGTAATTTATTGGGACATTTAGTTGTACACTCTCTTATGCTGGCCAGTGGCAGAAGGTAAAAGGAAAGAAGAAAATCATTTAGGCTCTGGTTCAATAGTTGTCTTATATTCTGCCCACTCTCACAACCAGGCAGCAGAACTTATTCTCACATGGTGGCTGGTGGCAAAAGGTAAAAGAAAAAACTTTCTATAGGAGAATCTAATTCTTCAGACATTCTTGAATCACTCCATGAATAAATTCCAGCAAGTAATCATATTAATCTGGTATAGCATAATGTAGAGAGCTCTTAGCCTCCTCTATGTTCTTCCTACTCCTTAAGCAATTTCCTTAACCTGCTTTAGCATTTGTACAGAAGAAGGGCTTTGGGATATTACTACTGGGGACTGCATATGCCCTATCCATCCCAGGACATCTCCAAAGGTAGCCTGTCTGGGACCAGGGTGTTTTTAACATCCGGCTATAAGTTCACATATCCTCCAGAATGGAAGGGGTGCATTCACTTATTGACCAAATTTACTCCAAAGTTCCTGCAAGCTATCAAGGAGCACTTGACACACAATTCAGTTTTTTAATTGAGTGTTAAGAGTGTAGCCTAATTGATTGATTGATTGATTAAGTGCCGTCAAGTCCGTGTCGAATAAAATTACTACATTTTATATCCTACTCTTCCTCCAAGGAGCCCAGAGCACTGTACTACATACTTAAGTTTCTCCTCACAACAACCCAGTGAAATAGGTTAGGCTGAGAGAGTAGCGACTGCTCCAGAGTCACCCAGCAAGTATCATGGCTGAATGGGGATTTGAACTTGGGTCTCCCCGGTCCTAGTCCAGCACTCTAACCACTACACCACGCTGGCTTGTTTATCACATCTGGCCAGTATCACATCTTGCTTGCATGTTCTGTTAATTTCAGACTGAACTTGAGCATAAAACTCAACTTCCTCTTCTTCTGCATCTATTGTTTGGGCATAGACTTGAAGAACTGTCATGTTAAAGGGTTGTCCATAGGAAGCTGCCATATACTGAGTCAGACCATTGGTCTATCTAGCTCAGTATTGTCTTCACAAATTGGTAATGGCGTCTGCAAGGTTGCAGGCAGGAATCTCTCTCAGCCCTATCTTGGAGATGCCAGGGAGCGAACTTGGAACCTAGATGCTCTTCCCAGAGCAGCTCCATCCCCTGAAGGGAATATCTTGCAGTGCTCAAACTTCTAGTCTCCCATTCATATGCAACCAGGGTGGACCCTGCTTAGCTAAGGGGCAAGTCATGCTTGCTACCACAAAACCAGTTCTCCTCTCCTCTCCATGAAGTCTATTGATATTAGTCAGTCACTGACCACATTGTACCCAAGTACTGTCATTGCTATATCTTTCCTGACTATGAAAGCAACACCGTTCCTTCTTTGGTTTTCGTGTCCTGAGTAGTAAACGGTATGGTTTACTGACTGAAAGTGTCCTATTCCAGTCCACTTTAATTCAGTGATGCCCAAGATGTCAATCTGTAGTCATTTCATTTCATCTTTCACTGTGCCGAGCTTTCCCATATTCATGCTTCTTGCATTCCATGTTCCCATTGTAATTCTGCCTTTGCAGCTTCAGATTTTATTTTCCCGCATGGCAACATCAGCCGCTAGACGTCTCAAAGGCTTTAATCTAACCGCATCATAAACACCATCGGTACTCTGAGAGATCCTCAGCAATTCCTCAGTAGCATGTTGAGTGCCATCCGACCTGAAGGGCCTGTCATCCGGCACTATATCGACAATCATTCTATTTTGTCTATCCATGTGGTTGCCTTGATAAAATACAGGAGTGGTTTACCATTGCTTTCTCCTGTACAGTATGAAATGATGCTTTTGCCATTGTCACTGAAGTGATCGTCTGCCTCCAGCACCTCCCTATATCGCTGCTGCCTAATATAGCTGCCTGCTTGCTTTAGCTGGGCAGCTGGGATGACCTTCACACTTTGGGGGACCCTACTAGGAGTATACCTCCTGCCATACTTGGCTCATCCCTCCCAGCCTAATTTATATCCGGGGTTTAAAAAATCCACTTTTTGCATTGGTTTTTTGGGCAAGAACTCTCAGTAAAGCCCCTCAGTAAACACGCAGTAAAGCCTGCTGTCTAGGAAAGTTCCAGGGAGGACTTAGGAAAATCATGAAACCAGGAAATTTAGGACCAGAAAAAGGAAGTAGTCTTTTGCACAATGCATACTCATTCTATGGAATTCTCTGCCACGGTGGTAATGGCCATCACTTAGATAGCTTTAAAAAGGGCTTAGACAAATTAATGGAGGACACGTCTATCAATGGCTACTAGTCTTGATGGCTGTGGGCTACCCTCTAGGCTCAGAGTCAGGATGCAGGGGAGCAACAGCAGAAGAGGGCATGCCTTCATTTCTCACCCGTGGGCTTCCCAGAAACATCTGGTGGGCCACCATGGAGAAACAGAATGCTGAACTAGATAGGCCTTGGTCTTCATCCAGCAAGATGCTTCTTAAGTTCATTCTTAATGCTACCCCAGCAGCCCTTCTTTTAACAATGAACACAATTTAAAGAGATATAGCATTGCTTTATGCAGTATGAATTTTCCCTTTTCCATTATATTTTTAACTATAGAAACTAAAAGAAATAACTAGAAGATATTTCAAAACTGAAGCCTGTTTCAAGCTGGTTTTATACTATCTATTAATTTTATTTCTCATATATGTGTATCTCTAGATGTGTACACAATTTAAAACACAACAAATATAAAACACAGCAAATAACAAAACAATTTCACAGAATAAAAAGTTAAAACAATTTCATGGGATTAAAAACAAACAGACTATTATTAATTTCAGTTAAATTTATTAGAAAACAGGTGTGTCTTGAGGGTATTCCTAAAAGCAATCAGAGATGGCGATGCTCTTATTTTGACAGGGAGCATAATCCAAAGGACACTGTAGAACTGGAAAAGGTGCAGAAGAGGGCAACCAAGATGATCAGGGGCCTAAAGCATCTTCCTTATGAGGCAAGGCTACAACACCTGGGGCTTTTTAGTTTAGAAAAAGGCAACTGCAGAGAGACATGATAGAGGTCTATTAAACCATGCATAGAGTAGAGAAAGTGGAGAGAGAAAAATTCTTCTCCCTCTCTCATAACACTAGAACCAGGGGTCATCCCATGAAACTGATTGCCAGGAAATTTAGGACCAGCAAATGGAAGTATTTTTTCACACAACGCATAATCAGCTAACCCTGGATGGCTTTAAGAGGGGCTTGGATAACTTCATGGAGGAGAGGTCTATCAACAGCTACTAGTTGGAGGGCTACCTCCAGCCTCAAAGGTAGGATGCCTCTGAGTATCAGTTGCAGAGGAGTAACTGCAGGAGAGGGTGCATGCCCTCAACTCCTGCTGTAGGCTTCCAGTGGCATCTGGTGGGCCACTGTGTGAAACAGGATGCTGGACTAGATGGGCGTTGGGCCCCATCCAGCAGGGCTGTTATTATGTTCTTAAAGCCCAGGGGCAGCCACAGAGAAGTCCCAGTCCCAAGTCACCATCAAATGAACCAGTGGCAACCATAGCCAGACTTCTCCAGCTCCTAATGGCAAAAGTATATCAGTATTCCCACCTTCTAGAGAGGTAGCCTTGTTAGTCAATTCCAGCAAAAGACAGTCTTGTAGCACCTTAAAGCTTAACAAGCTTGTTTCTGTATACACTTCAGCATGATGCATCCTGTGATGTGGTTGTAATCTACAAAAGTTTAGGCTTGAATATATTTATTCCTTCATGGACATCTACTTTTAATTCTGACTGTCTGGTGGCTATATCATCAGAAAGAGTCAAAAACTCTTATCAGCTGGTGATGCTCACACCTTTAACCTTTTATGGAATTTATAAATATCTATAATATGTATGAGAGGTGACCTTGGGCTGCCAATACCTCAGGTCTCCTTTAGGTGTCAGTATGCCATAAGAGGATATAGAGGCAATATATTCATTACTTCAATATCTCCAAATAGTTCAGCTTGCTTAATTTGGTTTTAGGCAGTTCTCAGCAAGATCTCTTAGGTTAGAACTCACTCTGCTTCTTTAATTTCAGAAACATCCATCCAATCATGAAAGAGAGAGAGAGAAAGCGAGAAACTGGTCTTCCCTCAAGTGTAACAGAAAATAATATTGCTCAAAAATTAAATGAAGTCCTCCTCCATTAGCTCAACAAATTCCTATTTCATCTTCCACAAAGCACAGTGGAACCATAGGTCCTGTAGGTCAAAGCCGAAGAGAGATAACCGATGGCAAGTTGCCTCACAGGAAAGCACAGAGGTGGAACAAGAGGGTAACAAGGAGGAGATGAGGAGGAGACAGAAAGAAACAAGATGTGGAAGGAAAAGAACAACGGTTCACACAGGACATGGCCTATCACATAATTATCATTACTTCCTAAAGGGGAAGAGGTAAAGGGGCAAGTATAATACAGGAATGCAAGCATGCATAAGAATTAAATCAACAGCTCCCCTGATGGTTACTTGCACAGTCTCTTTTGTGCCTGCCAAAATTTCTGCCTTTGTCCGTTTCCCCAGCTATGTTTTCTGCTGGTTGACCAGCACAGCTTTGTGTTCACAAATAATGGAATGTCCCTCAGCTCTAACACACCTCTCAATCCCAAGACGCCCCTAAAAACACTGCAAACGTGAGGTTTAATCTTGACTAGCACCCATACTATCTACCCCCTTCAGGTGTTTTCTGTTGGCCTCTGAAAGAATCACTCAATGAGGCCATTCACACAATCAAAAACTGCGTTCTACCCGGGTTTGGTAGATGTGTGTGCTCCAAATTCTCGGTTGTGTGGAAGCAAGGTGAGAGGAAAACCTGGGTAGAAGTGATTGTGTGGAAGCAAGGTAAGAGGGAAAAATACCCAGGATTTCCTCTGACCTTGCTTCCACACAATCACTTCTACCCAGGTTTTCCTTTAACCTTGCTTCCACACAACTAAAAATTGGGAGCAGCACACACAGCACCCAAACCTGGGTTGAACACAGTTTTTGTGTGAATAGCCTCCATGAATAACGTCCAACAAGCAATCATGCTCATCTGGTATAGTCAAATTCCACAGGGGAATTACAACAGAAGGCAGCTTCACACAACTGCCAGAACCAGCCTCGGGTGGGTTCAGACATCACACCTGCCAGGAGTGTGTGCTCTCACATCCCAACATTTTTCTGGACATTATTCGTTAATCAGTCATGAGAAGTTGACCAAATATTGTAACTCGCGAAGGCTTAGTTCTGAAGAACTCCTATACCCGTATGTCTCCCACAGATTTAAATGGGATTACATCTAATTCAATTATGTATGAAAAACACTCATGGAGCCCTTTCTTGCAATCAGTGAGAAAGAGCTTGAGGGAGAATGGGGAGGAAAGCTGCTAGCACTTACCTCCCCACAGATGATCCCTCTGTCTTGTGGTCTTGTGGTAGCAAGCATGACCTGTCCCCGTAGCTAAGCAGGGTCTGCCCTGGTTGCATATGAATGGGAGACTAGAAGTGTGAGCACTGTAAGATATTCCCCTCAGGGGATGGAGCCACTCCGGGAAGAGCATCTAGGTTCCAAGTTCCCTCCCTGGCTTCTCCAAGACAAGGCTGAGAGAGATTCCTGCCTGCAACCTTGGAGAAGCTGCTGCCAGTCTGTGAAGACAATATTGAGCTAGATAGACCAATGGTCTGACTCAGTATATGGCAGCTTCCTATGTTCTTTGCTGGGCGGGCACATTGCCCGCCCAGATGACTGCCAACAGCACCCGGCAGTGTGGAGGGTCAGGGGCTGGGAAGCTTCGCCCGAATCCCAAAACTCCCATAATGCACCATGTGAGTGGGTGGAGCATTGTGGGGATTTCCCCAATGCTGGCCAGGATCCCCAGTCTCCCAGCCCCAACTGCAAGCAGAAAATGGGGCTAAGGGAGTGCTTGCTTTCTTCACCTCGTTTTGGAGCAGGCTCCAGAGGGCGGTTTGCTGCCACGCCATCATGAACTGAGCGGCTCCTAGTGGTTCTCACATGCAGGCAAAACAAAACTGGGGTTCCTGAGCCTGGTTTTGCCTGCGCCTGAGAACAGCCTCATTAAATTCCAGAGAACGGAATTTAAACAAATGCAACACTGGTCCCTTCAAGACTTCTGCTAAAACCAGCTCTTGCCCAAGAAAGCTCATGCCACATTAAATGTTTTAGTCTTTAGAGCGCCACAACACTCCTTGGCTGGTGAGGAAGGAATGCCGAACATTACTTAACCATAGTGAAGGGACCAGCAGTGCCCCCCACAGTCTCAGTCGTGGTTAGTCATCATGTCTGCTAATAGCTAATGCTAACCAAAACGGACTCCTGGTCAGGATCTGAAGCTAGCTAAATATCTTAACGAGAAGTGAACTCTGGTTGGCATTAACCATGGTTAACTTATTTGGAAATGTATACAGCGAACCATGGTTAGGTGCATGGTGCATAAAAGGAACTGGCGCATAAGAGGAAAGCATATATGGCAGGGCTTGACAATTCCCAGGCACCAGCTCACCATAATGCCTGGAAATATAAGCATGACACCTGAACCAGGCGATGGATGGATGCAACCAAAAGGAGGAGGCAGCAAGCAAGGCAGGGGCAGGTTGCTCCCTCCTCCTCCTCCTCCTGATTATGTGAGTCCATCACTTACCTGAACCAGATGGACAAAATCAGGAGGAGGAATGAGCAAGCAAGCCAGGGAGTCTCTCCCACCACACTGAGCAGAGGGCAGTCTGGCTCCTAAAATTTTGGGCTGACTCTTGGAGCTGAAGAAAATCTGTCAAGGCCTAATATACATAATTCCACGACGCTCTTCCTTAACCACAGTTAAAGGACAAGCAACATTACACCTACAATTGCTATTCATTGAAAAACAAAACATAATGAGGCTATTCTCACGATCAGCCAAAAGAAGGCTAAGGGAGCCTAGCCCACCTTTGGGCGATCGTGTGCCGCAACAGGAGCCATGCGGCTCCCAGCAGCTAGCCTCCATAAATAACCCTCCCCTTAGACAAGGTTAGTGGAGTGAGCGCTCCATTAACCTCATCTTTTTGCTCGTGTGTTGCAGTGGCGCATGGTGACACACAAAGACACCCCCGAACGAGAGGCTGCAAGCAGCCTCCTGGGCTTGGGGGTCTCTTCAGGATGCCCTGCGCACTTGTGCGAGGCATCCTGGAACTTCCAAGGGCGACGCAGCCCCCAATCTCCGCAGCCCCCACCGGCACAGTCGTGTGGGCGGTCAATCCGGCCACCCAGGGCTGCCTTGGGATCATCTGCGGAGAGAGCGGGTCCACCCTCCTTACAGACCTGGAAGAAACTCTTCTCACTGATCATGAGAAGAGCTTCTATAACTCACTGGGACTATATCAGCTTTTGTTGCACAGAGTACAGAAATTACATCTCATTCGCTTGAGGATAGGCAACATGTTGCAGAAGGTAAAACATGCCCAATAATTTCCAAAATTAAGCAACTGGGCATAGAAAAGTCAGTCTGGCTGTCATCCTCTGAAAGAAATAGATTCCCAGTTTGAAAGATTAAATTGAATTTTAACAGCTTTGTAATTTAAACAAATTGTAATTGCATTTTCCTTTGTGTCATCCAGCATGCCAAATCAAAGATTCTTTTAAAAAGATCCTCAGAAAAATAAAAAGATTCTTCCATATAGCTAGAAACATTTTTAATATATACACACCATACAAAAGAAGTGTAGAAATGCATTACAGGAACAGTTGGAAAAAATAATCAAGCTTTTATTGTTCAAGCACACCATCCACAACAGGATTTATAGTTCAAGTCCACTCGGAAACCTGGTGATGACAATGCACATCCCTGGTTTTGACAGATTTGAAGTGTTACAAATGCATTTCCTTCTTGATCTATAAAAAGACAACATTAGACATGCAAAACAAATTCTCCTGTAGTAAAAAACAAACCAAAAAAAGACACCCCAAGTATTTAGTTTGGTTGTCAAGAATACATCACCAAGCTCTACACTGCTGTAATTGCGGGTCCATGGGAGATTTTTTAAACCAGATTTTTAAATCTCTCAACCGGGGCTTATCAACTGGTCAAGCAATAATGGACTGAAAATTATTGTTGTTGTTTTTAAACCAAAGTACAGTTTCTACATGTACTGTAGTCAAGTAGGAGGAAAGTGTGACAAACTGAACGAGTATACAATAAAACTACTGTATTGTCAAAATTAGAGCTGGAAAAAAAATCTAAACAGAGATACAAGTAGCATTTTCTGGGTTCTCTGCTGTTTCTCAGTCTTGTGGTGTGAGGGATGGAAATGAGTAAAGCACTCTGAGCATGTGGCAGATTTAGGTGTATTCCCTGCATTCCTCATAATAACTACTACTTATATACTGCTTTTCAACAAAAGTTATCAAAGCAGTTTATACAGAAAAATAAAAAATAATTACGATGGTCCCCTGTCCCTAAAGGGCTCACAATCTAAAAAGAAATATAAGGTAGACACCAACAACAGCCACTGGGAGGATGCTGTGCTGGGTTTGGATAGGCTCTTCCCCTGCTTAATAAGAGATTCATCACTTTATAAGGTGCCTCTTTGCTCAGTTAGCAGGGGTAACCTCAAAAGCTGAGTTGTCTTTTGAACCCACATATGCTGTGTACACAAATACTTCAGAAAGAAGCAATTTCCATTTATTAAAAAATTATTTATTTGTCAAATTTGCATGCCGCCCCAAACTTTCTTCTCTGGGTGGTTAATAACAACATGAAACAAGATAAAACATACACAAAAATCTTAAAACAATTAAGGCAATCTAAAAGTTAAAAACAGGTTAAAACTTTAAAATTTAAAAAGCTGAAAAAAGCTTGGCTGAAGAGGTGGGTTTTCAAGTGCTTTTTAAAAATTGTCAGAGATGGGAAGGATCATATTTCAGTAGGGAGCGCATTCCACATTCTCGGGGCAGCAACCAAGAAGGCCCGTCCCTGTGTGGCCGCCAGATGCGCTGATTTCCATGGTACTCTAATAAGTGTGTATGTTAACCTCTCTGTGTGTGTGTGTTTTACTACAGAAGAAATCTGTTTTGCTTCCTAGTAGATGGTTCACATGCAGTGTTCCCTCTAAGGCATGCACATGTGGACGTGCTCACATGTTTTTTGATGTCCACTCAGTTAATTTTAGATTCCGCTCAGGTTGAATCAGGAAGGCCCCATTCTGAATATACATGTGCACACAGTGCCTGGATACTGCCGCCCAGAACAAAATTCATTCCGCACACAGATGAAAACACTTAGAGAGAGTACAGTTCACATGTGGTCAAAAGAAATGAGCATGGCTTTTGCATAGTACTGAAATGGCATGGTTATATGTGGTACACAGACACGGGCCAACAGTATAAGCGAGTGTAAGGCCTGGGGGATTTGCAGCCCCCATCAGCCCTAAGTGTGACTCCTTGACTAATTGTTTATTGGACCTGTGTGAAGCTTCAGCCAAAGTTGAATTTTCTGCACAGTCACCCTGGCACCATGCAAAGATGACCACTCTCACGCTGCAGTGTACTGCTTTGCCCAATGCCAGGAAGGCTCCATAGAGAGACAGAGCCCTCTTGAGCCCCTGCCCCGTCTTGGAAGGCATGCAGAGAGTAGTGGGAAGTGCAGTCCTTCCCAGCACATTCCCAACAGAGCTTTTAAGAGAGGGCTTCATCTCTCTTAAAGGGCCCGCCCAGCACTAAGAAAGGTGCAGCACTGCGTGAAGGCCGTAAATGGCTCTCACAATGAAGGTTTTTTTCCAAAGTGGTGCCTGCTTGAAAAATAGTGAAGATCACTGCTATAAGATGTGAAGCAGCTATACAAGTGGCAGGATTTTTCTCTCTTATAGAGCTGAAACAATCGAGCCAATCTAGCTAGAGGGCATACAGACATGGAAGACTGCTTCCTGTACGCATTTGCCAAGGTGGCTGAAGGATCACATACACCAACATGTACTGCACATGCATGTCCCCCTGCTAACTGGGCAAAGAGGCACCTTTTAACGTGGTGATTCTCTTTTATTTAGCAGGGGGAGAGTAACTGGCCCTATCCACCCCCAGCACAGTACCTCCAGTAACTGTTGCTGGTGTCTAATGTCTCTTTTTAGATTGTGAGCCCTTTGGGGACAGGGATCCATCTTATTTATTTATTATTTCTCTGTATTAATGGCCCTGAGCCATTTTTGGAAGGGCGGTATAGAAATTAAATAAATAAATAAATAATGTGGCTCTTCTCCCAATCCAGCTGCTAGGACTGCAAACGCATAAGGAAAATCAGCAAGCAACATCAGTATAGGGACAGATAGATTTAATTTTCCTGTCTTTACTCCTTTCTCTCCTCCCCCCCAAAAAGACAGCTGATCACAATATCATCAATTATCTGACCTGGGTTGTATGCACATTTATTTGTACACCACTTTTCAACAACAACAAACGTTCTCAAAGAAGTAGATTTAACAAAAGGGATAAGCGTTAAAAAATGTTTCCCTGCCCCAAACAAGATCACAATATAAAAAGCAACACAAGTCAGACACCAGCAACAGCAACTGGAGGGATGCTGTAAAGGTAAAGTGTGCAGTCGAGTCGGTGTCGACTCCTGGCGACCACAGAGCCCTGAGGTTGTCTTTGGTAGAATACAGGAGGGGTTTACCATTGCCATCTCCCTCACAGTATGACTATGCCTTTCAGCATCTATCGCTGCTGCCCGATATAGGTGTTTCCCATAGACTGGGAACAGGACAATGTATCTCCCTTGCTGAAGAGAAGAAAGCCACTGCTTTGAAATGTACTTCTTGATTCAGTTAGCAGGAGTTCATTTAGCAGGATCAGAGTTGGGGGCTGACAAGTAAGAAATTTCTCACATGCCAGCAAACATTGGTCTTGAGAAAGAGCTGGTCTTGTGGTAGCAAGCATGACCTGTCCCCTTAGATAAGCAGGGTCTAACCTGGTTGCATATGAATGGGAGATTAGAAGTGTGAGCACTGCAAGATATTCCCCTTAGGGGATGGAGCCACTCTGGGAAGAGCATCTAGGTTCCAAGTTCCCTCCCTGGCATCTCCAAGATAGGGCTGAGAGAGACTCCTGCCTGCAATCTTGGAGAAGCCGCTGCCAATCTGTGAAGACATTACTGAACTAGATGGATCAATGGTCTGACTCAGTATATGACAGCTTCCTATGTTCCTGCTGTAACTCACCCTAACACCAATGTTCCTTGTAGAAGGGATTCCCAAATGTTGTTCACTACAATTCCCATCATCCCATCAAAGGTCATTGCAGCTGAGAATGCTGGGAGTTGTAGTCAACATCTGGGAATCCCTATCATAATACAATATAATATTTTGTCAATGAGGAGTTTCCAAAACATACATAGAAATCTCTCCATTCTCAGTCAGTGCAAGGTATTTCATTGGCATGCACAGAAGCACACATATGAATGCATAATTTAAAAAGTTATAAAGCCAATCAGTCTACTGGGAAAAATAGGGAATTATCTACTTATTAGAGTACAACTGAAATTGCGTACCTGACAATTGAAAACAATGGTCATTAGCCACGGTTACAAGTCTGAATAGCTAGTCCCAGATGAACACTGTGGATTAGTTGTTAATTCCATCAACTATTCTAGATAATCCTGAACGACACTTCTTTAAAAACCCAGTTTAGCTGCAGAAGTTATAGCACATTTCACGGCACAGAATATCTTTGGAGGAGGTTGTCAAGTTGCCTCAATCCTGACTTGGACAGACAGTCTCCAAGAGGCCAGTTTCACTAAACTCATTCCAGTCTTTGGCTTTGCTGTCAAGACAACTGACAAAGATCCTAATTATTTCCCACTGCATTAAGACTGAATCACATAACTAACAGCCTTCCAGTAACATGAACCAATGCCTACAGCTCACTCTGAAAAGCTTGCTGAACAGGCACATAGAGGATGGTATTCATCCACTGCCAATCTTTTCCAGGAAACAAAAGAACTTCCAGTTTCATTATCAGCATCCAGAGTCACCCAATCTCCACTTAATCCATTTCAGGTGGGCAGGACAGCTGAATTTTAAGTTTCCTGGGTAAAAATTAGACCAACCTTTCAGCAGAGGCCAGAAATGCATAAGTCAATTCTGTGAAGTCCCTGGGTCATAAACACAACTGAGCAAAATCCTCAGTAAGAGTGTTGTTGTATTTTAAAATAACAGAGAGCTCCTAAGTCTTGAAGGCAGGCAGCTTCTTAAAGTGAAACAACAGAAGCCCCCTAGAGCATACACAACATCCCCCACTCACAGCCAATAATGAAGTCCTAAAAGACAGAACAATAACAATGAGCACGTTGGAACTGAGAACAGGAAAGAATATCTCTAAAGGTGGATGGAGTCTGTCAGGTGGTTTTCTCATGCAAACAGTATAATGCCGGGTCAGTACCAGGCATGGAGTGAGGCTGGCAGCGGCCTGTGTCTGGCCGCTGCTGCAGCCTCCTAGTCCCGCCCCCCCGTGTCTGATGTCAGACGCGGTGGTGTGGTCTCCTTCCCAAATGGGGCCGCGCGGGCACTGGCCCCGCTGTGTGGGCAGCGAGGCCAGGAACGGCTCTCCCTGCCTTTAAAGGCAGGGAGAATCACTCCAGCCCGCGCTGCCAATGCATTGTGGGCCGATTTGGGGAGAAAAATAACACCGCCGCCCACGCCGTGCATCTGACGTCAGATGTGGGATGATTGGTGGCAGCCCAGGTTCTTTGAACCCGTTCGCCCAATGGTGGCTCCACCCCTGGTCGGTACCGCTGAGACTTCAGCTGAACCCTCTGGGGAGGGGTTGGAAACTGCCATTTCTGAAGAAGTCTGCGAGTCCACACAAACTGACTGAAGGACTTCCTGGTCACTCATGGCCAGAGCAGGAGGCTCTTGAGCACTGAGGATACCAGGCGAGTTCCAGATGTGGTGTCTGGAGTCAGTGGTAACAGTGGTGGTGTACAGTTTTATGATGTAACTGTACTTCGGTTCTGTTCAATATGGTGATGCCAGGTGACATGAGGTGCAACTGATACAAGCTGGTCTTGTGGTAGCAAGCATGACTTGTCCCCCTAGCTAAGCAGGGTCCACCGTGGTTGCATTTGAATGGGAGACCACATGTGAGCACTGTAAGACATTCCCCTCAGGCGATGGAGCAGCTCTGAGAAGAGCAGAAGGTTTCAAGTTCCCTCCCTGGCAGCATCTCCAAGATAGGGCTGAGAGAGATTCCTGCCTGCAACCTTGGAGAAGCCGCTGCCAGTCTGTGAAGACAATACTGAGCTAGATAGACCGATGGTCTGACTCAGTATATTGGAGCTTCCTATGTTCCTATCATAAGAATACTGTCCTCTCACCGCCTGAATGGTACCTGGAATCCACTTGCCCTTACCATGGTAGGCGCAAACAAAAACAGGTTGGCCTACACACAGTTCCCGCAGCCTGGAATGCTCCCGTTGCTTTATATGGATATGTCAAACTGAGAAGCAAGTGGTATGTTTGGTCTCCCACGTAGTTTAATAAGGCTGGCGCCTTCTTTCCTCTGGAGTATCATGGAGTACAAAATATTGCTCCAGGCCACTGTTCTCTCTAAGGCATGTACACGTCCGTGCGCTCACAAGTTTTCTGATGTCCACTCAGTTTAGTTTGTTTATTTGTTTGTTTATTACATTTCTATCCCGCTCTTCCTCCAAGGAGCTCAGAGTGGTGTACATGCTTATTTTTATCCTCACAACAACCCTGTGAGGTAGGTTAGGCTGAGAAATACATGACTGGCCCAGAGTCATCCAGTGAGTTTCATGGTTAAGTGGGGATTCAAACTCGGGTCTTCCTGGTCCTAGTCCAGCACTCTAACCACTATGCTATGCTGGCTCTTGGATCCCGCTTAGGCTGAATTAGGAAGGCCCCACTCTGAATAAATGTGCGCACACATTGCCATGATACTGCTGCCCAGAACAAAACTCATTCTGCACAGAGATGAAAAAAAATCAGAGGGACCACTCTTCCAAGCACTCAACATATGTGGCCCAGTCCCGCACAGAATCATCAAAATGGTCCGTACTTTCTCTTTGGGGACCCCATCTCTCTATATAATTTTCCTGGGTGTGCCCAGGGAAAATGCGTCCTGGCAGCCCAGCTGATTGGCTGGCCAGCGGAGGCGCCTGATTGGCTAAGGCGCACCCAGGAGAATTGGCTGGCCGGGTGGCCGCTGAGGCAAGGGTCGTGCGCAGCGGCAGTAGTGGACCAGGCTGCGGCAGCAGGCCGAGCCGCGGCAGCGGCGGGAGAATTGGCTGGCTGGGCAGCCACGGGCCCAGCATGGCGGAAGTAGTGGGCCAGGTGGCGGGTCCGGCCCAGCCACTGAGGCCAGGAGGCGGCGGCGGGCCTGGATGCCAGGCGGCAGCGGGCCTGGCCGCAGCGGCAGCACTCAGCCGGAGACTGGGGTGCGGGGAGAGAGGCGGCGGATCCGGCCCAGCGCGGAGGCAAGGTGAGGAGGTGGTGGCCCGGCCGGAGACTTGGGCGGGGGGTGGGGAGAGAGGCTGCCGACCCCAAAACACACACAGATGCTCTGTACGGGGGTCGGCTTTTACCTATTGATTTCATGAAGCTGTCACACGCCTGCCTTCACTGCCTACAAGGGGCCCTTCCTTTAACTGACTGCAAAAAGGCCTTGTCGGGCCTAGTCCTCTGCAAGGCTCTGGGCCTGAATAGCCAACAACAGCTACTCACTTATTCCACACCAAGGCTCTCCACCTATTGTAGGATAGAAGAACTCTCATCATCCCCAGCCACAACAGCAAAGGAGGATAATGGGAGTTCTAGCACAGCACGGCTGCAATATAAGTTCGTTTCTAGCTCTGCACCTCTGATATACACAAAATGGGTCTTACTCCTGCATTATAAGGATATGCCAAATTTCAGTTACACTTAATGGGGACATCACATGCCCAAAATATACCCACCGACCAAGTTGTGCACACAGAACAGCAAATCGTGCACACAGAACTACTACTAACTTTGAAATACTGAAATAGACATAATAGATGACCTGCATTCCATAAAAGCTTTTTAGTAAGAAGAACCTATGCCCATAAATGTACAAGACTGTAGACAGTCTCTGTATTTTATGCCTTTTTTCTGGTAGCATGTTTGAGCTGTGTAGGAATTTCTAGATCACAGTTCCAGAGGTCAATAAAATACAAATACTTATTTTGCTCTGTCCAACCACTTTTTGCATCAGCTCCATTCTGCAATGATTTCAATGTATTCCAGAAGCTGCAGGCTTGTGTTTTGCTGCAGAAAAGGGAAACAATAACAAGTCCAACTTTTCATGGTCCACGTCAAACATGACCTCATGCAAATCAATCACGAAAGTCTCCAAAGTAATTGTGTGGACAAGACAGGAAGACCCAGAAGATGGGCAGCCATTATTGGAACAGTTCTAGCAATATGGAGACAAATTTATATAAATATATATTGTAACTTGGATTATGTACACCGCCTAGAGAGATATATCAGGCCGTTATGGAATATTATAAATAAATTATAAATAAATAACTATTAGAAAATGGAGACCAATGATTCATTGAAGGATGCCAAACAACGGGAGGAGAGCTGGTCATGTGGTAGCAAGCATGAATTGTCCCCTTTGCTAAGCAGGGTCTGTCTTGGTTTTTATTTGGATGGGTGAACTAACATGTGAGCACTGCAAGATAGGGGGGTTGGGTTGCAGCTCAGTGGGAGAACATCTGCAAATGCAGAAGGTCCCAAGTTCACTCCCTGGCATCTCCAGATAGGGCTGGGAGAGACTCCTGCCTGAAATCTTGGAGAGCCACTGCCAGTCAGTGTAGACAATACTGAGCTAGCTGGACCAACAGTTTGAATCAGACAATAATGACCTTCACTCAATATCCTTGTGGACTAAATAGAAACCAGAATCATGGAAGCAAACAGGCATCATTTTCCCTACCACCAGTCCCATCAGCAGCCTAATTCTCCCCAAAGCACAAAACACTGTTATAGCACCATACATTAACTTGTTACTACGCAACGGTGCTGTCTGTATGTTCCTTAGATGGGAGCTGAGCAAATTGGACTCTCGATTCTGAGTGACCACTATTACTGCTGCATCTCCTCTGTATGATTTGAATTAAAATTTGCTGAAGAGGAGGACAGGTTATAGGCTTATTGGCAGCCAGGTTTAGAATCTGGGCACTGCTCCAATGTAATTCCTCCATTTAATATTTAATTTGTTTCTGAACATGACCTGTCCTTTAATTTGAAGAGAAACCATCCAAATCTTTAATCCACCTATATAAAAATCATTTTGCCCCAGAATTGCTCTCACAATATTAGCCATATCTTGTAGATAAATTACATTTTATGGTTATAGATGTTAGCATATATGACAGAAAGAATTAGAATTAAGTGTGGAAGATGCAACACACAAAATAGGATAGAACAAAATGTCTCGTGACAATGAAGAAGAATATTCTTACTCTGCAAGTATAAGCAACAGCTTTTATAATCTTTTCTGCTGCAATCAGTTCTGAGTAGTTCGTGGCAAAATTATTTCACCACACATCTGCACCTAATCTGTGGGGAAATTCTCCTTACCACTTTTCAGGATGACCCAGAACAATTCTCTTGGGAGCTAGAGCTCATTTGGGGAGATTTTGATCATTGGTAAAAGTTTCCCATCGATGAGCTAGTGTGAAGGGAAACAGGGATTTTACAAGTATGAAGCTGCAACAAAATGCTGCAGTATATTGTGTGCATGTGTTGCCTGAGCATGGTGGAAGTTTTAGACACCTTTCCCCCTCAGAAGCAGAAGGGATCAAAACCATTTTGAGGGAGTATTCTTCAAGCTGAGAAGTTTTCCCACTCTTTTTGTTCCAACCCGCCTTCACGCCTCTCTTGCCACTAAACTCCATTTGCTCCTTCCAACAGGGATGTGCATGAACAGGTTTGGAGGCCCTGTTGTGGACCACTGAACCAGTTTGAAGGACCGGTGGGGGGGGGGCTTACCTTTAAGGAGCAGGGAGGGTGCTCTCCCCCCCACAACTGGCACTGTCTGTAAAAACAGTCCTGCAGGGCAGCAGCGTACTTCCTTGCCACCCCAATGCACGATGGGACGGAAGTGCCTGGTGCACACACACACTAGGCACTGGGCAAGGAAGTACGGTGCTGCCCCGTGGGACCATTTTTACCGACAGCACCAGCGGGGGAAACGCGGCGGGGGAGGGGGAGAGAACCCTCCCTGCTCCTTAAAAATAACACACACACACACACACACACACACACACACACACCACCGTCAAACCGGCCACCACCAACCTTCCACCTGGCTGATTGCTAACTACCCACTGAGCCTGCAAACATCCTGCTCCACTGCATTACACTGGAACAGTTGGGGGGGGGGTTTGCCCCCTTGGGGTTTTTTCGAATACTCAGAGTCTGTCAGTACCTCCTTCTCGGCCGTAGGTGTTCCATCATAACATTTCTAGTTCTTCCGGAAGTAGATAAAAAAATAATGCTTTCTAGCAAGTCGTTCTCAAAGCAGTTTATACAGAAAATGAATAAGAAAATTGTTCCCTGTTGCCAAACAACTCAAAATATAAAAGGCAGCCCACAATGGAAACGAATACCAGTTCCTGGGCAGCTGGAGAGGGATGTTGTATTTTTGCCCCACTTGTGTGCTTCCTGGAGGCACTGTGGTAAACAGGATGTTGGACGGAATGGGCCTTTGGTCTACTCAAGCAGAGCTCTCAAGCGTGAAGTGGGACCGCCAGCAGCCTGTGGTGCAGCGGCCGCCATGGCCCCACTGACTCCACCTCCGCGTCTGACATCAGAAGCTGGGTCTAGCCACGCCCCCACATCTGACGTCAGACGCGGGGGCGTGGTCTGGCTGAACAGAGCCTTGAGGCTCCGTTCAGCCCGGGAGGGGAGAGAGTCGCCCTTTAACAGCCGAAGGGGCCACACGGCCCCTTCGGCAGTTAAACAAAGGCTGGTGCTGCTTTTGCAGTGCAGCCCAGGAGCAGCTCTTCCATGCAAAAGGCAGAGAAGAGCCACTCCTGGGCTGTGCTGCGAAAGCAGCACCAGCCTTTTGACTCCTGAAGGGGCTGCGCGGCCCCTTCAGGAGCTATTTAGGCTGGCGCTGCGTTCACAGCGCGCAACCAGGAGCAGCTCTTCCCCGCCTTTGCAGGGAAGAGCCACTCCTGGCTGGTGCTGTGAACGCAGCGCTAGCCTTTGTTTAGCTCCCAAAGGGGCTGCGCGGCCCCCGCTCGGGAGCTAAACTAGCCTCCCAGCATCTGATATCAGACACGGGGCGAGTTGGGGCCGCGTCTCGCGGCCCCTGATTGGTTGGCAGCCCAGGTTCTTTGAACCCGTTGGCCCAATGGTGGCTCCGCCCCTGAGGGCTCTTATCCAGGGGTGTGCACGGACCAAAAAAATAACTTGGTTCAGTTTGAATTCGGATCAAATTCAAACTGTGTGTCACTAAACTGGTTGGGTTGAACATAACGGCTGGTCCATTTGACCAAACCAGTTCAGCGGTTTGGTCATTATGTGGAATAAGTCGCTATACCTGCAGAGGGAAATCCAGTGGGGATTCCCATGGAGGTCCTGGGAAGTTCTAAGAGGTGGTGGAGGGGGAGGTGGCGAGAGAGGTAGATAAAGGGTCTTCTTCCCCCTCCGCCATGCGACTGCCAGTGCTGCCATTCACCCCCACTGGCGGAGCTCATAACCTACCGAAGTGCACAGATGCCTCTTTTAGCAAGTCGCCCGTGCGGGAACAGTACTGTTCCAGCTGCCTCTCCTTTACTCTCCTCATACCCTTCTAAGCTGCCACTGACCAACAAGGTTCATTTCCCCATCAACCCAATACTAGGTTCTAAGTAAAATAAAGCAGTTTGGAATCTTCAGACACAGCACAAGCAGAAGGAAACAAACAAGCTTCAGATCTGTAATCTAGCATGGTTGTAATCAAATTCCACTAAACACCAATGTTTAGTCAAAGCTTAACTTCATAGGCAAACATATCACCAAACCCAAATTTTGTAAGAAAAGAAAAGAAACCAGTGCATTCCTCAAATGCTCTGAAACAAGGAAATCCTGCCGACCTGATTTAAGGCCAAACAATCCTCTGAGTTTTTGCCTGGAGTCAATTTCTGCACCCAAAAAAAAAAAAAAAAACCAGTGAAGGAAGAAATAAATGTGATTTACTGCCTTGATTCAATATCCTTTTAAAATATTTACACACATATTCATTTTTAATGTAGCAGAATACTGAAATAAAAATATATTTATGATGATGCTTTTGTTACGTTGCAGTAAACACAGACATCCAAAATAGGGCCTAGTCCTGTAAGCACTTCACTAATTAAGGTTCAGTGCATTAGTCTGAGTGTTGAAATTAATGGTACTAAACAGATAACTTTCCAGAAGACAGACAGATAATTATTTAAAAATTAAATGATAGAAAAATGATTTCAAATACATTATTTTTTAAAAAAACAACAACTAGGCCACAATATAGCGATTATTATGCCACAATATAGCTATTAATCCTCAAGGAATCACAAGCATGATATAGCACAATATATTGAATCTTAGTCTTCATGGTATCACAAGCAGAACAAAGAGTCCTGTGGCAACTTAAAGATTAATACATTTATTGTGGAATAAGCTCTTAAGGACATAAAAACAGCCCTGCTGAATCAGACCCAAGGCCTATCTGGTCTAGCATCCTGTTGCATACAGTGGCCCACAAGATGCCTTCTGAGAAGCCCACAGACAAGAGCTGAGGGCATGCCCTCTCTCTTGCTGTTGCTCCCCTGCAACTGGTATTTAGAGACATCTTGTCTCCGAGGCTGAAAGTGGCCTATAGCCACCAGACTAGTAGCCATTGATCGACCTGTCTTCCATGAATTCCATAGATTCATGAAGGACTATAGAAGCTGTGTGAAAAAGTACTTCCTTTTGTTGGTCCTAAATTTCCTGGCCTTCAGTTTCATGTGATGATCTAGTGCTGTCAGAGAGGGAGAAAATGTTTCTCTCTGTCCACCCTCTCTACTCCATGCATAATTTTATACACCTCCATCATGTCTCCCGATAGTCACCTCTTTTCCAAACTAAACAGCCCCAGGTGCTATAGCCTTGCCTTATAGCGCTTACATTTATATACTGCTTTATAGCCGGAGCTATATATATATACCGCTTTATAGCCGGAGCTCTCTAAGTGGTTTACAATGATTTAGCATATTGCCCCCAACATTCTGGGTACCTAGCCCGATTTCGCCTGAACGTGAGAACCACCAGGCTCACAGGCAAGCCCGGTGGCCTCCAAGTGGTTAACCCGCTTAAATAACCCTCCCCTAAGCCCAGGTTAGCAGAGCAAGAACTCCACTAACCCGGGCTCTACAATCATGAGTTGCTGCGATGCGGCTCCGCGCCACGGCAACTCACAAGCAGACCCACAACTGGGAGGCTTAAGAGCAGCCTCCTGGCTTGGGGGTCTCTCCGGCATGCCCTGTGCGCTCATGCAGTGCACGCTGGAGCTTCCGGGGGCACGGCCCCCGATCCCCCCAGCCCCTGCCGGCTCCATAACTGAGCCGGCAGTCGTGTGGGTGGCCAATCCGGCCACCCAGGGCTGCCTCCCTGCTCGTCTGCGGGGAGAGCAGGCTAAGCCCGCTCTCCCCGCTAACCCCCTAGAGGCGAGTCTCACTGATCGTGAGACTTGCCTCATAGAGTCTTTCCCCTCTACAGATGTTTTAATGAACCTGTGTAGGTCAAGGGGCGAATCCACCCACACACACATTCATCATCAATACCTTCTGGGTGCCTGAAAGGAGGTTTTGTTGATTCAATACTAAGGATTTCTTATTAATACCAGAGTGTGGCATTATATATTCTAAAAGTTCCCAAATCAATTGAATGTTATTTCAGGGAGTACCCACAACTGCTTCCGTGAAATTTAATACACTGCCATTTTATGAACAGTACATGCTGCTCTCCTTTGGAAGGCCAGAACAATGGGCAGAATCCTTAGCAATACAAGAACTTGTCACTTATGGTTAAGAGTTTAGGAAAATAAAGCTTGGCAGTCTCAAAATACTTTGCTTTACTTAATATCCTCGAACTTTGTTCCTATGCATAGGATGACAGCTTGAGTTAGCAAAGATGAAGGCAGAGATCTCCTCCCTCCATTCTAAAAGAGATTTATTCAAACTTCTTTAAAGTGCCAGAGGCTGAGAGTGGGGGGTGGGGAGTAAAATATTTTGTTAGTGCCCTAAACTGTCTGAGCTTTGTTGACGACAATAGACTCTCATTTGCAAACTCGCTAAGAGATGGCTATGACAACATTTATTTATTTTACTTACAGTTTCATCCCCACAGCAAGCCTGTGAGGTTAGGAGAGATAAGTGATTGGCCCAGAGTCACCCAGTGAGTTTCATGGCCATATGGGGATCTGAACACAAGTCTCCCTGGTCCCAGTCCAACACCCTAAACACTGAGATCATCCGAGGCAAGTTCTCAGCAATTTAAAAGGTAAAGTTGTGCCATCGAGTCAGTGTCGACTCCTGGTGACCACAGAGCCATGTGGTTTTCTTTGGCAGAATACAGGAGCGGCTTACCATTTACCCATCACTTTCCCTTTCTGTGCTTAATTCAGGGGCTCTCCAACTTTCCAGTCCACTCCTGAAAACCCTGATCCTGCTTCATTCTAAACTATTTTTGTGTAAACCATCTGAGGCTTAAAGCTGGAGATGCTGGCACAATTCAAAGTAAAAATCAGTATATACGTAATAAATCAGGCATATGCATCAATAAAATACAAAAACTACAGTAGCTGATCCAGTTGTACAAGTTATTTGATGGCCAAACCTTCTATGTTAAAGGCTACACAGAAGACAGAGCACAGGTGATAATAAAGTAGATACTTCATTTCAAACAAGATTTTGAGTGGATACAGCCTGGATTTCCACAACCAAGAAAGAACTCCAATCAAGAAAAGCTTCAGGTAACCAGTCTATTCCATTTTCATGGAACTGGTCTCTTTGGAGCTAATCCTCATAATATGGTAATTTATAATAACCCACCCTTTCAAAAATAAAGAGAAAGAATTACACTCTGAATTATGTGACCAAGAAAGAGGCCATTTATCAAGTTTGCATCTATTTGCATTGGATAGGAAGTTACTCCAGAGAGGAACAACTTAAGGAAAGTGTCTAGAAGTCCTGTGAAATCTAACACAACATAGAGGAAGAACAAAGAACAGTTAAATCTGATGTGCAAGAACTGGTGATCTGGTGAGTATTCACACAAACCAGACATGGGTAAAGAAAGCATGGCTGCACACTGGCAAACAAGGGCAACAAGACTATTTCCAACACAGCATATTTTTATTTCTGTTTATCTGATACATCCCACATAATGCATACAGACAATCAACACTGCTTGATCAAATGTTTTTATCAAAATAGATATCCTTAATGAGTTGCAACCCTGCAAGAATTCACCCCATGTGTTGGAGTCTATTTAAGGAACATTCAGCCACTGTTCCTCACTCACTATGAATTCTTTGTAGACTCTACCATCGTTTTCAATAAAGCAACTGTTTCAATGAAATGGAGAGGGGAAAACAGAGGGAGGGCAGGAGACGGGGAGGAAACCCAAATAACTTAAATCATGTTCAACTTGTTGGATGCACTAGTTGCTTTTGCTCCTTGTTTTCCCAGGGTAACCAGATGCAGATGCTGCAATTCATTGAGGCTATTCTCACCACGAGATGAAACCGGGCTAAGGGAGCCCAGACTGGTTTTGGCTGGTCATATGCTGCAACAGGAGCCGTGCGGCTCTCGGCAGCCAGCCCTCTTAAATGCCCCCCTGTTAAATGAAGTTAGCAGAGCTTGCGCTCCGCTAACATTGTTTTCCTGGCCGTGTATGGCTCTGTGGTACAGCGACTCACGGGTAGACCCTCAACGGGGAGGCTACGACAAGCCTCCTGGCATCGGGGGGGCTGCCCAGAATGTCGCACGCACTCACACGGGGCATTCGGGTACTTCCGGGGGGCAGGAGGCCCCCGATTCCCACCACCCCAACTGGCTCTGTGATGGAGCCAGTAATCATGTGGGTGGCCAATCCAGCCACCCAGGGTAAGCTGCCTGCTCATGAGCAGGGAGAGTGGGTCAAGCCTGTGTGCCCCACATACCCCCTTATGGTGCTTCACACTGCTCATGTGAAGTGCCTCATTGTCTTAGATTCCTGTGCAGTATTTCCAGTTAAACCTTTCTTGCCCTCACTGAAGCTATTCTCACAATCAGCAGAATCCAGGCTAAGGAAGCCCAGCCCGGTTTCTGCAGCTTGTGAGAACCGCTGAGTACCGCACAGCTCCTGGTGGCCGTGCGGCAGCTAGCCCTCTTAGATAGCGCCACTTAACCCGGGTTTGGGGCACGGATGCACCCAAAAAGCAGGTTAGTGGATCACCTCTCAGGGAGGGGGTCTCCCAGTAATGCGCCACACACTTTTATGGTACATTACTGGGGCTCCGGGGGGTGGGCGGCACCAACAGTGCTTCCCTTCACCCAACCCCTGGAGCTGCTGGGTGAGGCGCAGGCAGATGGCAGTTGAGCCACTGCTTGTCTGCACCACCAATCCAGCTGCCCAGAGCCCTGAGTACAATTGTCTGCAGGGAGGTACGCACTTTTAGGCTTCCTCCCCGCAAAAGAGGGTAGCCCTTCTCACTTGATCGTGAGAAAGGCTTCACTGTCTTCTCTGCAGTTGACCATCTAATCCAACAGATGATATAATTTGTCAGTCACCTGCACCATGCAGAAAGCTGCTGCAGCTATCATTTGGTAAGCTGAGGGAATGAATTTATATAATTATGCAAGTCAAACCAAAAAAAAAAAAAAAAACTGCATCAAGATCAGAGAATTACTAACACCAACAGAAGCTGGAATAGCTTGGTTATTAACATTTTAATTTTAACTAGCTGGCCCTGCACAGAACATCTGCACCCTAGTTCGCCATCTCTCACCCCTCCCTAGACAATCCAGCTCCCTGCCCTGCCTCCACACTCCTTAAGTCACCCCTTGCCATCCGGGATGGCTACACAGGTGGAGGAACCTTCTCCACTTTCTCCCCCCACAACTCACTCTCTCTCTTGCTCCCCCCCCCACAACTCACTCATCCTCTTGCTCCCCCCACAACTCTCCCCCCACCAGAGTCTGCCATGTATGCGCAATTGCTACTTCCGGCCACTTCCAGTCAATGAAGACAATGGGGTGGCAGGGAGAAATGCTGCCACCCCGAGGGGCTTGAAAAGAACGGAGCGCCAGCGGGGGAAATGTGGTGGGAGGGGTGAATGCACCCTCCCCTGCCCTTAAAGAATTACCCCCGCCGGTGCCAAATCACTGAAACAGCCCCTGGAGCTGAAACGTTTTGGAGGCCTTTATAATGGCCTCTAAAACATTTCGGGCTCAAGCCTAATATATATCTCACGTGTACAGATAACTCAAAGTAAACAAAAACAGTTACACTTGCATTTTTGGGGTGATATTTGGAAGTTTAATATGCCCAAACCCTGCAGTGTCTCTGCCTGCTGTCTGGGTCCATTCTGCTAGACTACACCACACCTATTTTACTTACCTCTTTTTTTAGCACATTTCTAGTTTGATGCCATCATGCTAAATTAGAAATGCAAGAAGGACAAATGCTGCAACATAAACATTAGTGGAAACCCAGACAACTTACAGTTCTGTCAATACTCCAGTAAAAGTATTCCAATATAACTGACAACTCCTGTCTGTTTAGGAGAAATTAAAAAAGCTTGCAAACATCTGACATTAAAATCCTGTTTCTATATATTCCACATATATTCTATATTCCACTTTTCTAAAATAGTCCAATAAAGACCAACGTAATCACCAACTAATAATCACACACACAAAAAACCTAGCCTCCAAGAACTGTTGATATACATTATTTTTAATGCACATGGCCAAGAAATGTTTTTAAGTCTGGTTTTAATCCGTTTCCCAGTTCAAACAATTTCATCCTCTATGCCATTGCTTTTAATTTTTTGTTGCTATTGTCTGTTATATTTGTGTTGTTTTTTGATGTAGTTTATTGTTTTGGCTTTCCATGTATGCTGCCTCAAGCAATGGGGTTGAAATGTGTTACATTTTTAAAAAATGCTTACACTTACCAAACTTTCCATAAGGGAATTCTATGGTCCAGCCAGATTGCCTGGGAGCTCTGACATCAAGGCATGATGCATGATGGGGCATCATAACAGAGTAGCATCTTGCTAGCTGTGATTTTGGGAGATCTAAGAAAAGAAAAAGTGAATTCACAATCAAAGTATGGAATGCTTCTTTTGTAATAGATTCTTAGGACATTCTAACCAGAGCTGTAGGACTCTTCCCTTTAAAAGAAAACCTTGCAGGTGACCTACAACAAAACCTAGTTTTCACTCCCATTAACATACAATGCACAAATGTTTTCTATCTGGTGACAGCTTCACAACACTCAATCATGAGGGCTACTTTAAAAGACAGATCTAAAATAATGATGCCTACTTTTTAAAATATATTTTTATATATTTTTAAAAACATGTTTGGTTTTATAAAAGAAGTCAGATATTTTGCAAAGCAAGAATCACCAATTAAAATCACATTATTCCACTAATTAAGAAACTGTCTTAAAAAAGATATGGTGTTATAGCTGAAAATAAAAAGTGTAAACAGAATGTTGATATTTCCCATCCAAATTACCAAACCACATCCTTTTTGAGCTAGCCAAGAATGTTATGTAGTCTTTTATTCAATAACAGGAAACAGGTGCTGCAAACAAAACTGAGGTGTTAATCAGTTATTATATTCTAGCAAGCTATCTCGTAATGCTGTTGAACTGGATCAGTATCAAGCTTTCAAGATGTTAGTCACTCACTCCTAGAACTAGAAAGTGGGGGGGGGGGATACTCCTTCCATATAGGTGTCATGACCTCAGATCTAAGACCTGTCAATTGGAGGATGAAGTGGACAGTTCAGGGGATGAAACAGGGTGAGAAGACCCTACAACCCCGCTGAATGTACCTCATGCTGCTGGGACCCCTCACACCAAAACATTCCAGCCCAAGTAGAGGCTCCCTAATGCCACAGAAGCCAGCACTTAGAAAATTGGGGGAGGTCACCTTAAACAACAGAGCCTTCCTGAGGGGAGGCACTGTTTCACTCTACTGGACAGCCGCTATAAAAACTGGGAATCCACTCCAAATATCTGCTGGAGCAAAATCCATCTGATGCTGCTGTATCCAGATCTCCTGCTTGGAACTATCCAAGGTCCTGATCCCTTTCTCCTTGGAGCTGTCAGAGGTCTGTGCCCCTCCCAGATCTCTACCTCAGCAGAGCCCCCAGCTCAGCCTGTACAGGATAAAAGTCATGAATGAACAGACGTATGGTTTGTAAGAATTGCGAGTAAACACAAACGTGAATGTGAGAGGTGAATCTATTTATTTTAAAAGATATGGAACCATTTGTTATAATCTAGCACAGAACAAACCAAGAGAGTAACATTTAATACCATGTTCTCTCTGTACTACAAAACAATACTGTGTAAATGTAAAATAAAAGCTTTAAAAAGTGTGTAGTAAATGTCCCCAGTAACTGAGCTGAATGGTCAGGGTCAACCTCCCAGAGCAAGCGTCAAAGCATGGAGTCAGAATTCCCCTGTGAAATCTAATGTCCGTTCCTGTTTTGGTGTCATTGTCCAATTTCTGAATTTTTGAGCTGGCTCTTAGATCCAAAGAAAATTCGTCAAGGCCTGCCTTAAACAGTACTTCAAGGCAGATGAGAGTGTGAACAAGGGAAGGGAAAAGAAATCTGTGAGAGACATGAGGAAAATGGACCTGATAAGCTAGGGCTAATAAAATGAACAGGAAAGGGAGCATGAGCTTCATTCTATGGAGGTAGGGCTGCAAGACAGGTTGTGGATGCAAAAAGAAAAAAACAAAGCAAAGCAAAGAGGACTGGCAGACAAGCCAGAGCAAGAAAATGGATCAGACCAGACTGTGTGGATGGCATACAAGGTGGAAAAAGCATTGCTAAATGGTGGGAAAGGAAGGAGAATCAGAAGCAAATTGGAAGTAAAGGATAAAAAGATGTATGAAGTGTAGTTTTGGATAGCAGAATCTGGACCATCTTTCCCCACACAAACTTGCCTTTACTTTATGATCACAAGAGGAAACTCTGCTTTACATCCCTCCATCCTCCAAGGCTGGGGACAAAGAATAAGTCCTTTTAAATCAGTGGCACCCCAGCTGTGGAATCAATTGGGCCCCAGAAGTCCTGGCTGACCACTGCACTGCCAGAACTTCAAAGCTAGTCCAAGTGACCTTGATAGTACATGAGTCAGCACCATCGGGGTGTGTGTGTGGGGGGGGGGTGTGAATGCTCATTCTGGTTTTTGACAAGATCTACACTCCTAGAGATGGAAAATAGGTTATTGCTTTGCAATGCTTTCAGCTTTCAGTGTGTTATCATACTTTTATTGTCCTAACCTGCAATGGCCAAATTTGCAATTGTGTTCTAAAAGCTTTTTAAAAATCTAAGAACTACTGTGGAGGAATAGCTTCCTATCCCACCCATACTTTTACTGCTGCCACCAAGTAGACTTTTTGTATGGCTGGGTCTACTACAACAGCCCTTACACCTTTACCAAAAAAAAGATATGAAAAACCAGAAACTCAGTAGAGTGGAAAGGCTCATAGGCATGGGGTGGAGACAATTAAACAAGCTTCTAATCTTTATATAAGAAATTTTACGGGGGGGGGGGGGGCGGGGATTGTTCAATTAAAACATTAACTCTTTAGTTTCTTTACACAGCAAAATATAGAACGCAAAACAAGTACCTAAAGAGCATACAGGAGAAAAGAAATATTTGGGGAAACACATAAACTCAGCCACCTAAACTGGTCCCTACACAGAGTTCTTAGCAGTTACCTCAGCAACTGGACTGCTGTGCAGTCTCTTTTCCTGGTCACAGCTCAGCCTGGGGTTCAACCCAGCCTGGTTTTTTTGTGATTACAGCTCTTGTACCAGCCACAGCACTGATTTTCTCAGCCTGTGCTTGCAATTCTTCAGCTCTGGTTCTCCAATTGAGTCTTCCGAGAGACTCTCCTTCTCCCTCTTTTCCAAACTGCACACTGACTTTCTCCAGGACTCTAACTTCTCCCAAGCCTCTCCTGCAGACTGATTCCAGGACTCTCCTAAACTCTCCCTAAGTGTACATATTTTTGCCCCCACAGTTTTCCAAACAAACCAACTAGAACAACTCAAAGTTTCCCTACATTTTCCCAAATATCTTTCCCCTCCAAAACCAAACGGTCAACTGATCGTCAACTGTTCTGTGAAACAAAAACAGGCATGAACTTTTGACCTTGCCAGCAACAGAGTCCAGCCAGCATTCTAACACACATTATTTGCAATACTGAAGAGGTTTGTGCCTCATTCCTTCACAACTACTATAAAATTTTATCGATATTGCCAGAGGACTGCAAATGAAAATTGGCAGGAATGTCTCCATGGAGTAATCTTTGGAGGAGAGTATAAGAATTTATTAATTGTTACCCTAAGCCTGACCTTAACTGTTTCCTCTGCACAAAAATGTCAGCAATTTTACCTTCATCATTTGGGGATAGGGATAAAGAAGTGATTATATACAGAACTTTAAGTGCCGTCTGGGGGGTTAGACGTTGCCAAAAATCTCTACAAGCATCCATCCCCTTGTGGTACCAATGGACAAAATCTGTGAGCCTGGCTCATGGACTATGCAATGTATGGAACTCCCTTATCTTTACTCTTCCTGGCAAATGTGGTTGGGCTTGGCTTGGTCTGGCCACTATTTAGTTTTGTCCTTAAGACTGGTAGATTGTTCTAAAGCAGGGATTCTCAATGTGTGGGTCCCCAGATGTAATTGGACTTCAACTCCCATAATTCCCAACCAAAAGGGCTGGGGATTATGGGAGTTGACGTCCAATACACACTGAGAAACCCTGTTCTAAAGCTTTGCTGGATGTTTCCGTTGTGAACCACCCTGAGGATCCCACTGGGATGGAAAGTGAGAGGTATACATAGTTTTACAAAGACATAATAATGTGGCATGGCAGAAAGATCGCTCAAGGGACAGAGGTATGACTAATGCCTGGGAAAAATAATTTTGGGAACTGGATTGAAAGCCAGGACTATAGCAGGAAACACACCAGGAAAGCAAACAGGGCCAGGAATAAATGTTCAGGAATAAATGCTGGAATTCTGCTTCTCCATTTTAAAAGGTCTGGAAATGTAGGGAGCTCTTTGCACAGACTCTTTGCCCTGGATATCTCAAGGGAGATTGGAGATATTGGAGTATTGGAGGAAACTTCTGAACATTTCAGCTTTGGGTTGTTTACCACTGTGCTTTTTCTACGCCCACGTTATGTGGAGGAGCTAAGCAAATTAGTCAGGTAAAGGTCCATTTCACACAAAAAGTTGTAGCAATGCAGAGTTCATTTTGTTGCCAGTTATTATATCTCAAAAAATACATATCTAAAATGAATGGTAAGCACCAGTAGTTCTGTTTAGATAAGAAAAGCTTCGACACTTTCAGATTGCATCATCCAGTTTAAGAGTTTTGCCAGTGGAGATCCTCTCCTTATGCAAAAGGTCCTCTCCCACTTATACAAAAGGGTTTATTTTTGCCGATTTCCCCTTCCTTCTGCAGCCCCCTGTGTGCCACCCCCACAATAATGCTCCTGAGGATCTCCAATCCTCGGGGACATATTTTCAGGAGGGAGGGGACTGCAGAGAGAAGAGAAGGATCAGCAAAAATTACCATTCCCCCTTGAGCAAGTCAAAAAATTCTGACACAACTTTTAGTCAGGATACTACCCAATGTTTTTAAGGTGGAAAGGGTTTAATCCTGGCAACTTTACCTAATTCTAGAGCTCAGCTGTAGTCTGTGAAGACAGAATAAGAGTCAAAAGCTCATCTAAAGCTTTTAGAAACTTACATATGCTTGCAGAGAGGAGTAGAGATATAAAATTTCCAGAATTTTTGAAGTGGGGGGGTTCCCCTGGGGAGGAGATGGAAATCAGCCGGGTGGGGGGGTTTGATATGCATGCAATACTTTTTTTTTTTTAAGGACCCTTTACAGATCTAAAGTCACATTGTTTATTTTGAAGTATTTGTTGTGTGTAGCCTGCTTTGCTCATAGCACTGATCATGTTTGGTATATTACATTTAGAAGTATAGTTTATTCAGGCCAAATGTAGTCATTTACTTATAAATTTTACTTAATTTTTGTTACAAATGAATTGCAACCTGCTGAACTCCAAGGAATTCAGCACCTCTGTAAGCCAGTTTCTTCTATTTTCAACATCAGCTTTTTGCCTGCTTCTCATAACTGTCAAAAACTGTTGAAGGCAAAACATTAATTTTGAAAGCTGGCGGTGTGGCTTACATACAGGGCAGCACTCTGCCAACTGAAGAGTGGGACAAGCATGTTCATTCTGTGCATCCCCCAAACCTTGTCCTCGCTTCTGCCATGCTTGCAGAGGTTCTGTCATTATTAATGATTGTATCATTGCTGCAGTGACTTCCCGTCACTTTCAGAAAAAGAGAAAAGGGGGGTAGACTTATTGAATACAATTTTGCCCCATGAAACTTTGTCTAATCAGTCTCATTTTATGGGCTATCACTATCAGTTTCTGCTTCTTCTGATCCTTCATTTTTATCATCTCAGATTTATGAAAACTGAATTGCCTGGATTGAGACACGCCTCTCTACCTTTTCACATGTTCATTTATTTCTTGATCTGGTATATTTCCAAACATAGACCATTTTATTTCACATGCTGCAGGAGATGGAGGAATCTGAAGCAAGCAAAAATCTTGGGAGAGTGAAGCCCAGGACAATTTTCCTTATATGAATATATTTGAACACCTTAGGTATTTCATTTAATTCCAAAAGAAAATATTTCATAATCCATTTTTTCCATTTTTCGGGGCGGGGGGGGGAGTCCTGAAAAAATGGTGGTGGTGGGCTTTCCCCCCAAATTCCTATCTTTTCCAGGCTTTCACATCTCTAGAGCAGAGACAACAGGAAATTGTGCAAGTCACAAGGGTGCTCAGTATTAAAAGGTAATTTGATTTTGGGCTCTATAAGCAGCATTACATGATGGATAGTGGTCAAAGGGTCACATTTAAGAGTGCCAGATATAAAAGTTAGCATTCAACAACTTAAGTGCTGAATTCACCATGTCAGCAGCAAGCTTTTCCAGTAGTTAGCACAACAATGAATGAGATTAGCTGAGGCTCTTGTAAATGTATATTCCTTACAGATGGGTATTTATTAATCTCCTTAAGGAGGTGAAAGGTTATCTGTGGTCATATTAGCAAACAGCAGCTTATGATTTTGGCTGCATGCTATTCTTGGGGAGAGTGATAGCTTTTAATGCATGCTAAACGTCACCACATGTCCTCAATCATATAATTCCAGTATATCAAAAGTTCAAAGAATGAATATGCTTACAGTTGTGTGGCTGTTTGTTGCTGTTGCTGTTTTAACACAGCACATGCCACTAGCACAATCTGCCAACATCACTGATTAATCTGACAAAGTGAAAAACAACATTTGGCATTCCCCCCACCCCCACCCTCAAAAAAAGATTATCTCAGTACATTTCTACTGTTAATTATTCCTCATTTTAGATACAAGATATGCTTATGCGGGAATAAGCATAAACTTGGTTTGAAGCTTAGAGCAGGATATTATGTATTTAATGAAGTGTATCTACCTTCAGTTGTAACACAGAAGGGTTTAAGAAGACCTTTAATCTCAAAAGGCAAGAGATCAGACATGAGACAAGCAATAGACATAGTAATATTCGCAGCCTCCACGAGCTCCCTGCTGCCCTTACATAGATACTGCCCACAAGATGCTCTAAAACTCAGCGTCTCTTCAAATGCTTCAAGTCACGTCTGCTCCCATGGCGCCTTTAAGTATTATAAAGAGGGTCTCTTAATTTTCAGTCTCCAGTGGAGATAGCTGAGCTCGGGGAACAATGTTTTAATACTTTGATGGTTTTTAATAGTTTTAACATTGTTTTAAATCTTAAATTATTGTAATGTTTTAACCTTTTTATTTGTAGTATTGTTTTGTTGTAAACCACCCAGAGACTTGCGTTTTGGGTGGTATACAAATATGTTAAATAAATAATAAATAAACATCATGGCATTTTATGGATTCAGACCATTGGTCCATCTATAACAGGGCTGCACAACTTCACCCTTGCAACTGTTGTTGGACTAGAACTCCCATTATCCCCAGTCACTATGGCCAAAAGTCAGGGAAGGCGGGAGTTGTACTTGTAGCCGGAAGGCCAAGGTTGTGCAGCCCTGCACTACGCCCTCCAAGTTTGGAATGAGGCTGTTAGATCACTCCTGAACAATGCCCTTCATCCCCAGTCCTTCTCTCTAGACTGGAACAGTTAGGCTTGGCTTTGCAGGCACTTGGAAGGCCTCAGCCTCCTCATGATTACAGTGGTATTCATCTGAAAAGGTGAATGCTGCTTTCGTGATGGCGGGCACTTCCATGTGTTGGAAGTGAAAGACTATGCGCTATCTCTTGTCTCAATGACATAGGAGGTCAGACTAGTGAGTCAGAGGGCTAGAAGGTCAAGACATTGGTCATCTCTTCTCCACTGCTCTGACACTATCCCTTTGATATGTAGATTGCTAATCTCAGGGAGTTCCTTCCTTCAAGACACTTCCTACTTCCTTCCCTTCTCTTCCCTTCCCTTCCTTCTCCCTTGCAACATGCAAGCTCCTCTCTCCCTGCGCCATGTGTGCAGAGATGCAGAATCTATCTGCATCCAGCTAGATAGATAGATTAGAGATCTTGTCTCTTCACTTTCCTATCTAGAATGGAGTTCTATAATAAATACTCCTTATATTGATTTGAAACTATGAACTGGCTCCAAGTTATTTTACTCTCAGCATACATGCATGCCTAACCAAATTCCGCTGTGTTGTGCCTCTGTTCACTCTGCTTTAATGAAAAGGGTTTCTCCTACCAGAGAGAATCCACAACACCACGACTAGAGTGCCCCAGTCTCTGGATCACCTCTTCAGATGAATATCACTGTAATCATGAGTGGCAGGCTGAGGAGTCGACAGGGCTGCAGACGGACTTCCAGCCCCATTTGGGATGCTGTACCTGAGTACAGTGTCTCTTAGAACAGGTCACTCACACAATCAAAAACTGCATTTACCTGGGTTTGGGAGCTATGTGTGCTCCCAATTTTTGGTTGTGCCTGGGTAGAAGTGATTGTGCGGAAGCAAGGGAGGAGGAAAACCTGGGTAGCTTTTCCTCCTACCTGGCCTCCACATAATCACTTCTACCCAGATTTTCCTCCTCCCTTACTTCCACACAACTGAAAATTGGGAACGCACACAGCTCCCAAGCCTGGGTAGAACACAGTTTTTGATTGTATGAATGACCTCATAGTGTTTGTCTGCACCCATGTCACGGTTAACTGACTGGAAATCCCAGTTTCAAACAGTGACTTAAAACCAACTATGGTTAACATTAACCTATGCCTAGATGGAAAACTATACTGGTATTAATGCAGAAAAGGGAAGGGAGAGGTAGAAGGAGCATGCAAGCCCGTGGAGCACTCCCAGTCTGTAACCCAACTATACTTGGGTCTAAATGGAGGGACTTCTGAATCATGGTTCAGAAACTGGCTGCAGGTGCATACATGGTTTAAAGATGCCCCTTTATTACAGTTGCACTGCCTCTAGGTGACCAACCTGAGGCTCGCTATTGACTACAACTCCCATCATACTCAACCACGACTTATTGCAGCTAAGGATGATGGGAGCTGTAGTCAATAACTGGAGACCTTCAGGTTGGCCATGCCTGCACTAATGTTTCTGTCATGGATTTCCCCTCATAATCAAACACATTTGGTACCTCGCATTAGGTACCTCAAAGTAAACCGCCTTGGGGTTTTCTTTTAATGAAAGGCGGTATAAAAATGTAAAAATATAAATAAATAAATAAATAAATAAATTCTTTTAATCATAATCTTGTTTAAAAACCTCTCATCTTCATGAATAATTATTTTCTATCTTCTCCACTAGTTAATACAAATTAAGTTACTCCAAAAGTTTAAACACAATCATGCAATCTACTTTCCCATTCAGTTGAGATACTCATCAACTATTTCCTTCCAGATTATTCCCACTTAATATAGAAGTTATCAAAACCAATGAGAGAGAAAAGATAAAACGCAGCCCCTGCTTTAATATTTTACAGCATCACACTTGTAGATCTGATATACACTCAATCAAGCTTAACCTTATTTAATGCCCTTGACAAAATATCTCGTCAGAAATTTAACATGCAAGGCAAATGCATGAAATATTAAAGCAAAATCTCCCCTTCACACACATCTAAAAACAAAAAGTTTCCAGCAGAAGTATGGACTTAATTCATGCTGCTCAAAAGTGGCAGAAAGAGACCATTGTTTTATACTCTGGACATAGTGGTCTTTCTTGCCCCAGTAACCTTTAAAATTCCTGTTCATGTGGAAAACAGCACAGATTTCACAAGACAGAGGAATAAACAGGAGATGGAAAGCCACATGGTATTCAATGAAGGCCAAGCCTTGCTCCCTATATCTGTCCGTCTCACCGTTCTCATCGTCCGTCTTCAGATGTTGTGGGACTACAGTTCCTATCATCCCCAGCAAGAGAGGCCAAAGACTGAATAATGGGAATTGTACTCCAACAACAGCAATGAATTGTACTCATCCTTGTACTCCATTCAAGGATGAGAACCCCCCTGATCCAGTGGCATGATATGTGCATATAAAAAGGGGTCTGAAAGAATTAAGTAGTACACCTAATCCACACAATCTGAGGTCTACCAACAAAGTAACATAGAAAAAGAGGGACTGGACTACTTCTTGGATCTCAGGATGCAGTAGCAAGAAAATTTTAGTCAATGGTAGAAATCCCCCTAATCTGGGGTTTCTCAAACCTGAGCCCCTGGATGCTGAACCACAACTCACATCCATAATGGGAGTTGTCGTCCAACAACATCTAGGGGCTCGAGTCTGAGAAAACTCTACACTAGATTTAGGGCGCAAAAGTTGGCCTTTATTGAATACCATATGGCTTTCCGTCTTCTGTTTAATGATCTGTGCTGTAAAACCTACCTGGGGATGATGGGAGCTGCTAATAGTGCCCTGGAGGTAAAACCTTATCATTAAGTAACTCCAAAACCCTATTCACACATTATGTTCAACATATGTACAATCTGCATACAGTGTTCACATGATATTCAAATGTTATGCTTGTGTGATTGATTGATTGATTGATTGATTGAGTGCCGTCAAGTTGGTGTTGACTCTTAGCGACCACATAGATAGATTCTCTCCAGGATGATTTGTCTTCAACTTGGCCTTTACGGTCTCTCAGTGGTATCATTGCTGTCATAATCGAGTCCATCCACCTTGCTGCTGGTTGTCCTCTTCTTCTCTTTCCTTCAACTATCCCCAGCATTATGGATTTCTCAAGGGAGCTGGATTTAATGTGTCTGAAATATGATAGTTTGAACCTGGTCATTTGTGCCTCAAATCAAAATTCTGGATTGATTTGTTCTATGATCCATTTGTTTGTTTTCCTGGCTGTCCATGGTATCCTCAAAAGTCTTCTCCAGGACCAAAGCTCAAAAGCGTCAATACTTTTTCTCTCTTGCTTCTTCAAAGTCCAGCTTTCACATCCATAGAGTGTCACAGGAAAAACTACTGTCCGGACAATTCTAATCTTTGTAGGTATAGACATGTCTATGCTTGTGCTATGCTTATGCTACAGGTATGCTGGTGTACAGTCATCCAGTTCTTACCTGTGCCCTGCATTTGAGATGACCCATGCCCAGATTCACTTTTAAAGTGAATGCATGTACAAAATACGTACATGTGTACAGATACCTGTATGCAAGTACCACCATAATGTATGAATAGGACTTAAATGTCCACTTACATGAGCACAGGCTGTGGGAGGGGGGTGAGCACCACTGTTGTTCCTTCTAGCTGCTGCTACATTTCCTTTCTAGTGACACCTGGGAGAAGTGTTTATCCCACTCAGGAAAAGCAGGAGATAAAAAGATGACAAAAAGACTGATACTACAAGGAGGCAAGAACAGAACAACAAAGAGGTCATCAAGGGAGTCAGTTGTTTGATCTATGATTTAAAGCTTGCACAGCACTGGGTATGTAATGAACATTTTCATCCCTTTTTAGTTGCCCTCCCTCAAAGATCTCTGAAAAGGGTGACTTTTCAACAACAGTTTGGTGAACTGTTTCCCCTTATTCCACAGAATCACAAAATGTTAGCAACAGAAGGGACCTTGGAGCTCTTCTAGCCCAACCCTCTGTGCAGGAAACTGCTGGAGCAACCCTGAGAAATGGCTACTCTGCCTCTGTTTGGGGACGTCTAGTGAAGGGGAGCCTACCACAGCATGAAGCAGTTCCACTGTCAAACAGCTCTTGCAGATAAGAAATCCCTGCAGATTTAGGTTAGATTGGGGGTTCTCAAACTTGGGCCCCCAGATGTTGTTGGACTTCAGCTCCCATAATCCACAGCCACAATGGCTTTGGCCACTGGGGATTAATCTGCTGTTCTTCAGGTTAAAGGTAACTCCAGCTCCTTGAACCATTGCTCAATGTGTACAGTGTAGGGGTGCACTCAGAACTGCTAAGACAGGCCAGATCAAAGCGAAATGAAGAAGTTGGAATCTCTCGATTCAGTGGTTTATCTACTTCAGCATTCCACTTCTAACAGCAACCAAAAGCCCCAGAGAGCAGCACAGGCAGGGAAAGAGGCAACAGTTTTCCAATTTGTCCTCAGCAACTAGTGATAAGAGCTGCATCGCCTTCAGACGTGGATAGTTCTATCCTCCACAAATTTGTCTAATCCTTTTGTTAAGCCATCTGTGTCAAGTGGCCAGAACAGCATCCGATCAATGAATCCCATAGCTTAATATCACAGTGTATACAAAACAGTACTCTTTCATTGTCACTGGAGATAAACCTTCTTCCCATCAGTTTCTATCTCATGCCCCTCCCATCAGTCACTCTTTTAAGCTGTAAATCCTCTCTTCACAGCAACAGCGCACGTTAAAAAATAAAAAGTCCTGCAAGCACTGTTGGTCTTGTGTGGTTCCCTCATGTGAGTAAATAGTTTTATGCTGTCAATGAGACTGGCAAACAACTGCAGGGACTGGAGATGTACTTGAGCCATTTTGGAAGGGCAGTATACAAATCAAATCAAATCAAATCAAATCAAATCAAATCAATCAATCAATCAATCAATAAATAAATAAATAAATAAATACTATGAGAAAAAAGATTTAAATGCAAGCAATTATCTTTACAATTGTCTTTAAGTAAACTTTACTTAATTGTCTTTAAGTAAATCTGCATGTTTAATTAGGTCAGATCTAGTAGAATAGTTGTAGTTAACTCTTAAACCACCTGGGTTATGATGCGCACAAGCACCATTGCTTCAACCTCATTTCAACTTTGACTGTAAAATTACACTGAGGACACATGTTGGGCAGTATACAAATAAAATAAGCTTTGTACTGACAGAGCTTATGAGTGAACTTCATGAGCATGTCCAAACTTGGAGGGAGGCTTACTAGGATTCCTATAGAAGTCTTATTTCTGTTGGACAGACTTATAACCCCTAGAAAACCCCATCCAAGGCCTCCAATCCTGCATAGCAGTTTCCTTCTCTAGTCAAGTAAGGTTTAACTCAGGATAGCATGCATTTTATTCATCTCATTTCAAGCATCTAATTATGCATCTTATTTTACTTGATTGATTGAGTGAGTGAGTCAAGTCGGTGTCATCAAGTCGGTGTCATCGCTTAGCGACCACATAGATAGATTCTCTCCAGCATGATCTGTCTTCAACTTAGCCTTTAAGGTCTCTCAGCAGTGCATTCGTTGCTGTCATAATCTAGTCCATCCACCTCACTGCTGGTTGTCCTCTTCTTCTCTTTCCTTCAACTTTCCCCAGCATTATGGACTTCTCAAGGGAGCTGGATTTAATGTGTCCAAAGTATGATAGTTTGAGCCTGGTCATTTGTGCCTCGAGTGAAAATTCTGGATTGATTTGTTCTATGATCCATTTGTTTGTTTTCCTGGCTGTCCATTGTATCCTCAAAAGTCTTCTCCAGCACCAAAGTTCAAAAGTGTCAATGCTTTTTCTATCTTGCTTCTTTAAAGTCCAGCTTTCACATCTATAGAGTGTCACGGGGAAAACCATTGTCCAGACAATTCTAATCTTTGTGGGTATAGGCACATCACGGTGTACCCTGCTTTTTTATCAAATGGTCCCAAATCAAACCATTTCAGAGCAAGAAGTAGCATTAGTACTTAACAGCTTAAGGTCCAAAAGCCTGATAAGAAAGAAAGAAATTTGTTTTCCTTGTTTTAAATACAACCACCATCACGGACCAGTTCTGCAAAGTGTGTCTAAGCAGGGAATTCAACAAACTGGGAGCCACCACCCAAAAGCTCTTTCCTGGTAGATTTCAACTTTACTTCTGACAGTGCCGTATCGGCAAAAGGGCATCATGTCCTGATCTCAACACAGAAGGGGAGGTTGCCCATATGGAAGAAGGAGCTTCATCAAATAACCCAGACACAAATCATTAAGGGCTAGAATGATAGGGCAAGCCCCTTGCCTTTGCTCAGAAGAGAGTCTGAGACCTCATCTCCACACTGAGTCTCAGTGTGGGTTGAGTCACAGAAGTATGCCCAGCACCTCTTGCTCAGGGAGACAAGTTTCATTCTCTCAGGTGAGTTGTAGAGTCTATGGAAAGCACAAATTTGGGCTAGCTAATGTTTGTGGATCCCTGAATAAAACCAGGACCTTGAATTTAGCCTGGATTCATTTTTTGTTAAGCTAATTTCTCCCCCACGTTTTGTCCTGAGCAATGCAAAATGTCCTGACCTACTTTCCACAACTTACTCAGGACAGAAGTTAGACATTTCTAATAGATGTCAGGCCTATCTAGACAAGCTTTTAATCAAGAAAGTAGCAAGACAAGACTTCCATATCCACTGAGAGAGAAATCCCAAGAGGCTATAAAGAGCTACCTCAACAGGCCCAAGCAACAGCTGGGTCAAAGTTCTGACACAATTTCATGCTAACCATTATAAATTTTATAGATTTAAGAGTAACTTCGAATACTGTGGGCTATGGCAGACCAAGCTTAATTATAGATTTAAATGCTGTTCTCTAATATAACCAGAGTTTAGCTGAACCTTGTAAATAAAAAAGCATCCTGTGGAATTGCCTAACGTACTTTGTTCTGTTAACTCAATATGTCAATCTCCTATGCCTTCCCTTCACACTGCCTCACCACCCCACCACCCCTATGTTCTTCTCCAAGCACTCTCAAAAGACGGCAAGGAGCTAGAATGGGCAGCTGCCATTAGTGCTGCATTGTGTTCCTGTTGCAGAGCATTAATGAAGGTTATTCTTCCAATTCCCATGAAGTCTTAGAAGTGCAGAATCTAAATCTACGAAAAAGAGAAAGGCCTACATACAGTCTCAGAGTGACACTATGGAAAATGCACATTGGTCTCTCCAAAGCTCTCCCAATTTAGAGATGTGGGTTCAAAACAGAAAACCTTTAAAGCAGGCTTTATGAGTAGGGGTTGCAGAACCAGTTCGAATCAAGCACCAGGGGATCCCTAGCAACCCAAACTGTGCTGGAAAAAGTGGCAGGGGCGGGTGGGAGGTCACCTTAGGCACCGTAGCTCCATAGAGCTGATGGAAGCGCTGACGGGGCCTAGGGGAGCTGCTGCCGGCTCACCACAGCTGTGGAGCCACAGTGCCTAGGGTGACCTTCCACCCGCCCAATACAGTTCAGCTTGCCGGGGATTTCCTGGTGTTTGTAAAGGAGAATCCTTACTGGATCCCCCTTTACAAGCATCCTGAACTGGGCTGAACCGGGTCAAACCAGTTTGACCCAATTTGTGTGCATGAACTAAACTGCCCCACCAGTTCTAATGAACCGGTTTGCAGACCAGTGGTTCGGTTTGAAATAAATTCAAATTTGAACCGATCTGCCACCGGTGATTCTGTGCACACCTCTATTTATGAGCATTCATATGAGTGTTGAACACTCTCATACATTATGTTCAACCCTCATACAATCTGTGTACAGCATAGACAGGTACAGATTAAGACAGAGATAGTCATTCACGTTATGTTCAACACAGATACAGCAGTACACTGCCTATCTGTACCAGGTATCTGAAGGACCTTTACCCAGGTTTACTTTTAAAATGAGGACAGGCACATTCATTCACACAAACATGTGTACAGACATCTGAACACAGGTACAACATAATGCCTGATTAGGGCTATAAAGTAAAGTGTGCCATCTAGTCGGTATCAACTCCTGGTGACCACAGAGCCCTGTGGTTGTCTTTGGTAGAATACAGGAGGGGTTTACTATTGCCATCTCCCACACAGTATGAGATGATGCCTTTCAGCATCTTCCTACATCACTACTGCCCGAAATAGGTGTTTCCCATAGTCTGGGAAACATACCAGTGGGGATTCAAACTGGCAACCTCTGGCTTGCTAGTTAAGTCATTTCCCCACTGTGCTATTAGGTGGCTTAGTGCCACCATATTTTAAAGAGCCCTACCCTACAGAGACTAAGCACTGGACTTACCATCTTGCTCCTAGAGCAAGATGATCCTTGAATAGCCATTTGCTTTTTAAAGCTAGTAGAATGAATGGAAAACCCACATGTGAAACCACACACACAAGACAGCACTATAGTAGTTATGGGGATCCACAGCTCACCAGGTGAGCAGCTAAGCCTGGCTTGACTTATTTGAACAGCTACTGATTTAGCTTCCTCACCTGCTCAAGGGTGATAGACACACTTTAGATATTAAAGGTAGAAAGACCTTAACAACTCTTACCTCCTCTCATCAGCAGCCTCACTTTCTTTACTTGGACAGCTCACCCTGTCCTGCAGTTCTCACACACCATGCTGGAGATCTTTCTGTCTCTGCAGCTCCAGAGAAATCCAGCCACGGAAGGGGACCCCAAGGAAGGTTAAGCAACAAGCATGCATTTGCAAAATTAAGCCTCTGTGAAAAAACACAAACACAGAACCGTCCACATAGGTGGTAATGAACAGTTCCTGAAAAGTACCACAACCAAGTACCAAGGCTATAGTCCGGGAACTGTGTTATTTGCAAAAGCACCACAACCCCTTCCTCACCCCCCTGACCCATACACTTTTCTTCACCAACTGTCAAGTGCTGTGCAGTCATGAAAACTTTGGGCAGAGATAACCAGATCGTTGGCAAATAGAACTACCCCCCCCCCCATAGAGGCAGTAGTAGGAGATAATTTCCCATGTTGATCTGAACTACATTTTTGGCTACAGGTCTGTAATGCTTCGTCATATCTACAGAATTCTCTCAGTGTACACATTCTTATAATTTATCATCACAACAAATCTGTGAGATTTGCTACGCTAGAAGATTCTTGCTCAGAACCAGTCAGCAAGCTTCACGAGCAATCAAGTCTTTTAAGCTGGCTTTATACCATATCTAAACTCAATGTGCGATGCACTTCAACATGTCTGCCTTTGATTTACTGTTAAATCCCATTTAGTTATTAGCAGGTGATTCGGTGCAATGATAGTTCCAAACATCCCAGGAGAAAAACCAGCATTAAGAGGGGGACATCAAAAAGCTTTTCCAGGATACAGAGTGAGGTGGTTCTCATGACCAGCCTAAGCTAGCCTGGGGCAGCCCAGGTAGGGTTAGGCCAGGTGGGAGAAGCGGTGGGATGATCGTGGATCCCTCCGCTCCCTGCCCACCTAGCTCCAGGGCCAGACTGGGGGCACTGAGAGGGCGGTGGAATGTATGTGGGGAGGGCACCGGGTTTTGAGAGGAATAGATAATTAATGGTGGGAGTTGGGGCACAGGGGCACCCCGCGGGTGGGGCGCACTGGGAATATGCCCTGTTGCCCTGCGGGCCACTCCGAGCCTGCCCCTCTTAAGGAACCCAGCTGTTAGCCGAGGCTAGGAGTGCACTTGCACCCTTAACCTGGCTACCGCATATCATTTGTCTCCTTGGGCTAAGTTCAGCTCAAGAAGACACAGAGATGGGCGCATAGAGCACCCATCTGATGGGGGAATCCCCAATGCAACAGGTGTGTCACCTCTGGGATATCTGGAGCCCAGCATGACAAGTTCCAGCCCAGGACCCCTCCACCCTGCTCCATGCCTCACGGAGCTGCACAGAGCAGGGCTGCCCATGGGGGCATGCGGGAGGCGTGCCAACGATGGACGGTTCGGTCATCTGGGGGGGGGGGAGGTAGGTTAAGAGCAGCCTTCCACCCACACACTCCCAGACCACCCCTGGCAATCGTGAGAATCACCTCGGTAACTACTTATAACCTCCCAAACAAGACAGCTTAGGGCGCTTTCCAAATATACTAGGAGGTCCGAAAGTAAGTTTAGGCCCCCAAACCATTTTTCCTTAATTGATCTGCACTGCACTGTACTGGGACAAACCAAAGAAAAGGCTTTTGAGATTTAATCACAATGGAGGCATGGAGGCAAGAACTATGTACTAGCAAAGTAGTTCATGCTGTGGTAATCACGAGTCAAAAAAGTCTTTGCACAGACAAAGCCATAGTTCCATTCAATAACTTAAGTGTTTCTTCAGGCAAGTGTCTTTCTACTTTGTATGGTGTGCTGTCAAAAGCTTTTAGGCCATTTAAGGGGCTACTTCATCCACTCTCAAACACATCCTACGATGCACTCAGGCGCTTCGTACAGATAGACATTCTGTACCGTACAGTATTTCCAAAAGCAATTAAAACATGTCTAAGAATTAAAAAGCACCATTTTTAAATTTGTGTTAAATTATGCAACAGTCCTGCCATTTGTGCCGTGGGAACACTGTTGAACTTAGTTTGTGCCCATTCAGCTTATGTCAATATGACAATACTGCCTTTTCCAGAACTGGCTCCCATCTAAAGATATCCAGTGTGGTTATTTTCACTGTATAGGAAACATGCTTCTCCCCACAAGCCTGAGGCCTTGGGGAACTTACTAAAGCACATCAAAGGAGCATGAAACTGAAGCACACTTCAACTACGCAGAAAATATATTTAGATACAAGGAGAAGAGAGGAGTGTTGTTAGACCTGTGTGTTTAAACTCCACATTGAAGGAGGTAACTACCTCTTCCCACATTGGTCCTAAGGATGTTAGATCTCCTTGAGAAATGCTACCTCAGTCTGGCTGGGTGCAGATGTTTTACTGGCTTCCTTTCAACTAATGATACTTTCTCCCTACTGCCACAGTCACGGTCAGTCCTTCCCCAAGGTGGTCACACATTAATGGGCACTAGGTGTCGCAGCGGGGAAATAACTTGCCTAGCAAGCAAGAGGTTGCCAGTTCAAATTCCCGCTGGTATGTTTCCCAGACAGTGATACAGGAAGATGCTGAAAGGCATCATCTCATACTGCACGGGAGGAGACAATGGTATTCTCTATTCTATCCTCTATTCTACCAAAGTCAACCACAGGGCTCTGTGGTCACCAGGAGTCAACACCGACTCGACGGCACAACTTTACCCTTAGGAGGCACCAACAGTCTTTTTAGCCTTTTCTCATTAGGTAAATGGCCCAACCCCTTGATAATTTCTGGTGCCCTTTCCTGTGCTGTCCCTTCACCAGATTCTTCTTCATCATCATCATCATCATCAAAATAATAAACTTTGTTAGCTGCCCCATAACAATCAGAACATGTCACAACATTCTAGCTGCAAAAGCACCACTGATTAATAATGGTATTCCAATACTTGCCACTTTATTTTCAGTCTCCTTCCTACCAATTCTAAACTCTGAATTTGCCTTTATCATTGCTGCAGCACACTGAGTTAATGTTTTCAATGAACTTTTCGCTATATACACCAAGATGTCAGTCCCAGGTAATCAGAATTTGGTGTATATATGCAAAGTTAGGAATTTGTGTCCTAATATGCATCACAACAGCATTAAGGAGCAATCTGTTTTCTAATGGCTTTTGCTTTCTTTTTTTTTAAATGGTTCCATTTAAGGAGGAGGCTATTTAGCTCCAAGGACTGAGAACAGGGTAAAGAGGCTTTCATACCCAGGCCAAGCACACTAATTCATATTAATAGGTAAGCACTCCTCATCCCCGTTTAGCCCTTTGACAGAATCAGCGAATAAAGTATAGTGCTTATATTTCCGATTCATAGGAACTGGCATCTATAAGATTCCCCAGATGGCATATTTCCTCTCACCCAATAGATGAGCTTAGAGTATTTCACAAAACCCTGACAGAGAATTGGTTTAGGACTTTGTATCAGACTTGCACAAATTTCAACAATCCTGGCTGTCTCCCTAAGTGAACTATTTTCAGTAGTGAGCACACTACTGCCCAGAATGTAAGAAAGAGTAAAAGTTATTCTGTAACTCCACAAAATAATTTAACAGGGAAAGCAGACATAAGAGCCCAAAACTGTTACAACCTTCCGTTTATCAGTCCACCTCTCTGATCCCCTATTGTCACATCCTAATGCAATTTCCTGTTATCTTCTTTTTCTGATCCACTTAATCCTCTGGGCTATGCTAAGGCAAAAAGGTCCCTGGGAGCATCTGGGCCAAGGCCATGCCTGCTGAAGCCAGAGTTTGTAGTGACTCCAATAACCTGGAAGTGTATGGAGGATGCAAGGCAGCCTTTCCATGTCCCCTGGAATTTAGGGTAGCCCCTGGATTTTGGCTCCTCCACCCGGCTGCTAAATTCCATCCAGATTTACACAGATTTCAAATGTGCTGCCTGGAGTTTACTCTGGATCCGATCACGTGGGAGGGCAGAGAAGGAGGGGAAAGTATAAGCATCTGTCAAATAAATGCAAATAAGTTGTTGCATAATTTGCATAATATTCAAATTAGGCCACTCAGATTTGGGAAACTTGAATATGGCAACCCTAATGCAAGGACAAGCATGGAAGATCCAGTCATTCCCAGAAGGCAGCAGCAAATCAAAAGCAGTGGAGGACTACCTATCAGGAAGCAACTTCCAAAAAGGAAGGAACATAGGAAGATGGCGTCTACTAAGTCAGATCATTGGTCCATTTAACTTAGTATTGTCTACACTGACTGGCAGGAGCTCTCCCCAGTTTCCAGCTAGAATCTTCCAGCTCTCCCTGGAGATGCCAGGATATAACTTGGGACCTTCGGCATGCCCTTTAGAAGTAACACACTTGGAACAGGAACAGTTATTTGAGACAAATAAGGGTTGTATTAAATAACTCTGTATCCAAATATCCTAGTCTAGGCGCCATGGTTAAATTTCTAGGTGCCATGGCTCCCTGGCGCCTGGGATTTGTCAAGCCTTGCAGTGTCAGCTACACAGACACCTGTAGGTTCCACCAGCACAGCATTTGCTAATGTAATGCTGTGCAAAGAAAAATAGAAAGTTCGCAACGAACGTGAGTGGGGGGTGGGGGGAGATTATGATTGACCAAAGGTCAAAAAGAGAGTGAGAAAAGGGAAGCAGAGGGAAGGAATTCTTGACCCTGAATTCCAGTCAGCCTCCATGTGACTAGAGAAGTCAACCAAATTGCTGACAGGGAATCCTGTTCCACACGGGTGATCGTCTTTCGCAGGACTCCCAAACTATTATTGCTTCACAATATTGTAATATTGAGCGGTCCCTTCTTGCAGCCAGAGGTGACCTTAGCCACTCAGCTGATGAGTGCGCTGGTTGACAGTCAAGAGGGAGCTTACAGAGTCCCCACATCATCACAAACCGCCTTGTCAGTTTCTCCTCACAACACACAATGCCACATTTGACGCAGTTATCTTTTCCTCCTGCTTTGTCCTGAAGTTGCAGCCATGCTCCTGACAAGCAGCAATTTTAATGTAGCACCATAAACAATGTGATGCATGATTTCAGCAGAGAAAATATACAGGGAAATGATAAGAACATAACAAAAGAACAGCCCTGCTGGATCAGGCACAAGGCCCATCTAGTCCAGCATCCTGTTTCACACAGTGGCCCACCAGATGATCCTGGGAAGCCCACAGGCAAGAGGTGGATGAGGGCATGCCCTCTCCTGCTGTTACTCTCCTGCAACTGGTATTGCGCCTCTGAGGCTGGAGGTGGCCCACAACTATGAGACTAGTAGCCATTGATAGACCTGTCCTCCATGAATTGGTCTAAGGCCCTTTCAAAGCCATCCAAGCTAATGGACATTGCCATATTCCATGGCAGAGAATTCCATAGATTAATTACACACTATGTGAAAAAGTACTTCCTCTTGTCAATCCTAAATTTACTGGCCTTCAGTGTCACGAGATGACCCTTGGTTCTAGTGTTGTGAGAGAGGGAGAAAAATACTCCTTGCATAATTTTATACACCTCTATCATGTTCCCCCATAGTCAGCTCTTTTCCAAACGAAAAAGTGCCAAATGCTGTAGCCTTGCCTCCTAAGAAAGGTGCTCCAGACCCATGATGATCTCATCAGGTGCCCTCATTTGTACCTTTTCCAGTTCTATAATGTCCTACTCAAGATACAGTGACCACAACTGCATGCAGTACTTCAAATGTGGCCGCACCATAGATTTGTATAAGATCATTATAATATTAGCATTATTATTTTCAATCCCCTTCCTAATGATCTCTGGCATGGAATTTGCCTTTTTCACAGCTGGTGCACACTGAGTCAACACTTGCAATGAGCTGTCCACCACAACCCCAGATCTCTCACTTAGTCAGTCACTGACAGTAGACCTCATCTGTGTATATGTGAAGTTGTGATTTTTTGCCCCAATATACATCACTTTACATTTGATTACACTGAACCACATTTGCCATTTTGTTGCCTGCTCACCCAGTTTGGAGAGATCCTTTTGGAGCTTTTCACAATCTGTTGTGGATTTCACTACCCTAAATAGTTTGATATGCTAAATAATCTGATATATATATATGCACTCTTTGGGCAAAAACACCTCCTTATCAGAGAAAACACTAAGTGTAGAGAGACACATCCATAAAAGACAGTATATAAAAGAGCAAATCTCCCAAACATATGCTAACCATTCAGTGGTTTGCTTTTAATTCAAATTTTCTTCAAAGGCTGCATTACATTTTGATAGTAATCTGTAGAAGAGGCAATCAATCTGAAGGAAAGCAAATTAGAACAACAATTTAAATGCACGCATTAGCAACAGAGCATTCTTTTAGGTACAGTTATATTAAAATGTGCCAGAGTAGCTTGCTCCTGAAATATGATGGCAATCTCCTCTAAACTTTCAATTGAAAATTCACTATTTTAACAATCAGATCTCACTTTATAACCAATGAGTGCCTCCTTCTTGTTGTAAAAGACGTTTTAGGAGTTCAAGAGGATGTCTTCTCAGCACCAGCTTGATTTTTGTCCTATAGAAATAACTGAATTTGCTCATTTTGAGCATGCAATTACCCAAGGGCAAAATTGCATAAACTGTTGTTTGGGCTATGAATTACGAAAGGTCAAGAGGTAAACTTAAAGAAAAGCCTTATTCCTTAAGCGGCTGAGCAGCATGGAGTGTTTTAGTGAGTTTTATTTGTTACTGGTTTAAGGAGGAGGTAAAAACAGGATGCATCAAATCATAGAAATTGTCTAATAGAGGGTCAGATGGTAAGATGGGGACTGAAGGGAGACAATGGGAAGGAGTATTTTTAAGATGAATTGAAAGGAAGAAGAACAGTTACATAAGACCTGTCTTGCTGGATCAGGCCAAGAGTCCATTTAGTCCAGTGCACTGTTGCTAATAGCAGTCAGCCAGAGATGCCTCTGAATGCTCACAAGCAGAATGCTCTCCCTTATTGGTCCATAGAAGGTATACTACCTCTGTATATGGAGGCTCCATTTAATTATCACAGCTCCATGAATTTATTCAATCCTATCTAAAGCCTGCCTGCAACCTTGGAGAAACCGCTGCCAGTCTGGGTAGACAATACTGTGCTAGATGGACCAATGGCCTGACTCTGTACACGGCAGCTTCCTATGTTCCTTAACAGTACTATGACAAAGAAACCACATTTCTTTGTAGTAAGGGGAGGTGGTTGCCTCAGGCAACTGGTTATGAGGGTGCCAGCTGGGTGGTGAAATGCCACCCACAACTGCAATCAGCAGAGGTGCACCTAGGTAATTTTGGAGCCTGGACCTAAAGGCCTTTGGAGCCCCCCCACCCTTTGCTGGAGCCCCAGCCCCAGCCCCCGCCCCCCGCTGCAAGTTAAGCCTCATCCCCCTATTCCTATCCCACAGATTTATTTTCCCACTCTCTCCTCTGTCTCTAAAGCACTAGGTGCAGTGCAGGTCTGCAGCATCCACACCACCCAGGACAGACTAAAGAGGATTTGGGGTGGGGGGGCAGAGGGTGTAGAGGCCCTGGACTTCAGCCCCGAGCCACCAGAACCTTCAGCACCACTGGCCATCAGAACAGTTCACTATTCCCTCTAACAGGGGTTCCCAGATGTTGTTCACTACAACTCCCAGCATCTCCCTCTGGGCTATGATACTGCCAGAGTGATCCTTAGGCAGTGTATTATTGATATGGGACACCAGATAGATTTAGGTCGGGCATCAAGTTACAGGTGGTGGGGAGAAGTTAAGCCACTGCAAAAACCAGCCCACTATCTGTATAATCTGACATATCCAACCCACAGAAGAGCCCTGATGCTAGCCCGGATGGATGTGTTGCCCTCTGTGGTCTTAGAGGATAGATTTAGGAGGGTTCCTTTTTTGGAGAGATTGTGTCCTTGTGGGAATGGCGATGTTGAAACAGTAGGTCATGAGTTCCTGTATTGCTCATTTGATCGTGATCTGCATCTTAGACTTATTGCCCCTCTTGTTTTTAGATCTCCAAATAATTCTGATGAGTTTTATATAAACTTATTTCTTTCTGATACGTATACTGATGTCTCGCATCTGGTGGCCAAATTCTGTACAGCTGCGATTAAGACCCACATGCAGTGTGTCGGAGATGGTTAATACAGGTTCTTAATTCGTTTTGTTTTTATTTTGTTATCTTACTCCATTTTACATTTTATGTAATCGTTCTTAATTGTATATTTTATGAGTAAGTTTATATATAGGCATGTACTGGTATCAGTGTTCACTTTTGGGGACTCTCGAATCTGGATTTGTTCTGTGTGCTGATCTTTGATCGTAATAAACTGAATTGAATTGAACTCCCAGCATCCCCAGCTGTAGTGGCCTTTAGCTGGGGATTCTGGGAGTTGTAGTCAACAAAATCTGGTAACCCCTGCTAGAGGGAACACTGGAACAGTTCTTCAAGACTGATCTGGCCTTCACAAGCTTTGCACTCCATGCTAAACTTGCAAGAAGCACAAGGAGAGAAGAAGTGGCTGCTGGCAACTTTCCTTCCTCTCAGCCCCCCACACTACTTTCCGAGCTTGCAAGAGTTGGCTTTGAAAGGGGACTGGTCCCTGCCAAGATCATGAGGCAAGGCAGGATTTGGCCTCTTACCTCAGGTGCGGCAATACCCCAACCCTGAATATAAGGCCATTTTGCCTGAAGCATCCATTCACCAGTGAAAGCCTGCCTGAACATAGGAACATAGGAAGCTGTCATATACTGAGTCAGACCATTGGTCTATCTAGCTCAGTATTGTCTGCACAGACTGGCAGTGGCTTCTCTAAGGTTGCAGGCAGGAGTCTCTCTCAGCCCTATCCGGGAGATACCAGGGAGGGAACTTGAACCTAGATGCTCTTCCCAGAGCGGCTCCATCTCCTAAGGGGAATATCTTACAGTGCCCACATGTAGTCTCCCATTCATATGCAACCAGGGTGGACCCTGCTTATTTAAGGGGACAAGTCAGGCTTGCTACCACAAGACCAGCTCTCTTCTAACCTCTACCTCCTGAAACTTACCCACAAAGTCTAACTGGTAAACGAGAAAGTGCTCAAATTCTACTTGAACTGATATTCTGCAACAATCAAATGGGAGTCAAGAGTTTTTGTTTTTTAGGGGTTCCCCCTCCTTATAGAGCAGAGCTTCACAACTTCAGCCCTCCAGCTGTTGGACTCCAACTCCCATCACCCTAGCCACAGTGGCCAGTAGCCAGGGATGATAGGAGTTGTAGTCCAACCAGAGGTAAAGGGACAAAGTTGTGCAGCCCTGTTATAGAGGAAGGTTCTGAATGCTTCAAGTTCCTGTTGAATCTTTCCGATTACTCTGTGGTCAGCAGCACCCAAAGGATGGGATTCCTGCCCTAGACATGCCCTCCTGGCACCTTCTTGGCTGAAGTTCAGGTCCCACCTTTCTATTCTTGGATACCTTTATTGGCTTTGAGCTCAAACCTCCTTTAAATCACCTTCACTGCTGTTTTATTTGCTGGCCCTGGTATTTTGTTTTGTTCTTATTCTGCTGCTTTTTTTTGGTCGATCACATTTTGCATGGAGTCCTATTTTTATCACTGAATTTGTAAGCCACCATGGGGCCACTTGGTGAAATAAAAATGCTTTTTAAAAAAAAAAAGTTCCATCTACTCTGTTCTAAGACAGAGCTGCACAACCCTCCAGCTGGTGCTGGGACTACAACTCCCATCATCCCCAACTATTGGCCACTGCCAGTAATCCCAATATTGGTGGGAGTCTTATTCCAACAGCAGTTGGAGGGCCAAAGTTGTGGCACCAGGCAGAGCACCAATGGCCACTTAGAACCACCACCTCTTCCCTGTATTCAGCTGCAGAAGAGCAGGGCTGCACAACTTCGGCCCTCCAGCTGGACTACAACTCTCATCATCCTCAGTCAATGGTTAGGGGTGATGGCAACTGTAGCCCGAAAACAGCTGGTGGGTCAAAGTTGTGCAGTCCTGCACAAGAGTATTCAGCATGTTCAGAATGATCTTGGATGCTTAAGGGAAAGCCCTATTGCCTGATTCTCGTCATTTTTTCTTTTTAATGTGAAATTTAAGACATGACAAGCCACCTAAAGCTCTAGAGCAGGGCTGCAGAACTTCAGCCCTCCAGCTGTTGTTGGACTACAACGCCCATCATCTCTGATGACCGAGCACTGTAGCTGGGGATGATGGGCATTGTGGTCCAATTACAGTTTGGAAGGCCGGAGTTGTGTGTCCCTGCTGTATGGATATAAAGTAAAGTAAAATGTGCTGTCGAGTCAGCATCGACTCCTGGAGACCACAGAGCCCTGTGGTTGTCTTTGGTAAAATACAGGAGGGGTTTACCATTGCCTCCTCCCACGCAGTATGAGATGATGCCTTTCAACATCTTCCTATATCGCTGCTGCCTGATATAGGTGTTTCTCATAGTCTGGGAAACATATGGCAAATAAAAATGAATTCAAGTGCACTGTGAAGGATCTGAGGCTGTTCCTGCTACTAACAGAAGAAACCATTTCTGCAGTTTCCATGTATCTAGGAACAGCATGTCTTTCTCTAGTACCATTAAATGACTTGCATCATCCACAATTTACAAAACCTTTTAAAAAATAATTTAGGATGATGTTCTATTGTGGCACATATTTTACTCTGCTTTTGGTTACCACTATTCAGCCTCATTTAAGATTTCTTCACTTCATGAGCTGAGCTTCAGTGAGGGGGGGTGGGCATTTTAAAATTTTGTCTCTGGGCCCACTCCAACCTTGCTATGCCCCTGTATGATACGTACAGTGTCCTCCTCTTAGACGAAGGTTGTAAGCGTGAGTGGAGTGAGAGCGGGAGTGAGGAAAATGACAGACACACCAGCAGGACGAGACTTCCTTTCCCACTTTGGTTCCCACCCAGTACACCGTCCTTTTCCAGTCATGCCTGAAGAGGGCTTACAGTATGTATGTGAAGCACTTTGAACATTAGAAAGCAGCGCAATATACATGTGTACGGACCCTTTATACTCCGGACTACACTGTAACTGTCCAAGTAAATGTATGTGATAAGTCAGGGGTTGCCAAGACCTCAGCGCGCCTGAGTGAGGGCACCAAATGCTCTTTTGCCTTTATTATTTTATTTATTTATTTATTCATCCATCCATCCATCCATTCAATTTCTATACCACCCTTCCAAAAATGGCTCAGGGCAGTTTACACAGAGAAATAACAAATAACTAAAATGGATCCCTGTCCCCAAAGGGCTCACAATCTAAAAAGAAACATCAGATAGACACCAGCAACAGTCACTGGAGGTACTGTGCTGGAGGGTAGATAGGGCCAGTTACTCTCCCCCTGCTAAATAAAGAGAATCACCACATTAAAAAGGTGCCTCTTTACCCAGTTAGCAGGGGACAACTTTGCATGCAACCTCCTCCCCCTTTCCCCTTTAAAAAAGGGGGGCAGGAGGATATCTTGCTGCCAATAATCTGCAGCCCGAAGGAACTGCCTCACCTCATGGAAGGGCCACCCCTGGTCCCAGTTAGGTCATCAGATGTGCTGGCCATGGTGTATGGGAATGATGAGAGTGGCAGCCCAACAGAATCTTGGGGGGACCCAAACTTGGTAGCACCTATGATAAATAATCATAGGGGAAATGACTTGACTAGCAAGCCAGAAGTTGCCAGTTCGAATCCCTGCTGGTATGTTTCCCAGACTATGGGAAACACCTATATCGGGCAGCAGCAACATAGGAAGGTGCTGAAAGGAATCATCTCATACTGTGCAAGAGATGGCAATGGTAAACCCCTTCTGTATTCTACCAAAGACAACCACAGGGCTCTGCGGGCGCCAGGAGAGTCAACACCGACTCAATGGCACAATACACTTCATACTCTTTCCCAGTCTTTCCCTGCACTCACTTCCCTTCCTTTCCCTCTGTTGCCTCCCTTCAGTCTTTTTTAGACTGTGAACCTTTGGAACAGGGACCTTGATTTTTGCTCTGGGTAAAACACCATGTATTGGGATTGTGCGATATAAATAGCAGCAATGTAGATATGCTCTTAGATAAGGAGGCACCCCCTCCTTTCTCTACCCAAGCAAGCATGGCTCTCTAGTTTGCTGGCACCTCCGGAGCCAGCAGCTCCTTATAATAAAAAGGATAGCTTTGCACAATAAAGTATTTATAATTACAGAACCTTCCAACTGTGATCTATAGATACAAACGGCATCACAATTTATTAAAGGTTAAAAAGGAAAGTAAGAGGTCTAAAATTATAGGCAAGAAGTCATTTGAGCATTAAAAAAAAAAACGCAATTAAAGAGGACACAGCCTTATTTCACTGTTCCTAGCATACCTTTTCCCATTTTCAGAAACAGTCTGAACCAGTCCCATGCCCGGTGATTAGCCTGCTTGAGTTAATTAAAACAGCATTAATCTGGAGAGTAACTAAAATTACCTCTCCTTCCCAAAAGGCTGCCTAGGACCAAAAGGTTAGATTTCTCATCACTCAGGCAACTGCTCCCCCTGCATCAGACAAGGAGCAAGTCCAGAAGATTATCTGCCAATGCAAACTGCTGCTGTAGCAGGTCCTTCTGCAGAGCTCAGCGTATAATATCCATGGGGCAAGAAGTAGCAGCATTTTTACTCATTGCAGCAAGAGCTGAGAACCAAAGACAGAGCACAAGCAGTGAAGTTTGCCCGGCAGAAGTTTGACCAACTTAACAGAAATGCTCAGGCTCAAGGGCAGCACTTTCAGACAGTACCCAGCAAGGAACTGACACTCGGGCAAAGAGCTTGAACCCAGAGCAGATACATGAAATCCAAGGTTGTCTGAACCCTGCCCCAAGCAGGAACACTGCAGTCTGGGAACAGGATGCAGGTTCTCTTGGCTCCCAGCAAGGAAGAGGGCAGCTCCAAGGTCACCCAGCTCCAAAATTGTTCTCTTTTTTCAGATGATGGATGGGTGGGTGGGTGGGTGCAGGGAACAAAAGAGGAGAAAAGCAGTTAGTGGATGAAGAAGAAGCACTGCCTGAATCTGGGATAAGTCAAAGTTAGGATCACAGATATTGCCACCATATCAGGTGATAAACATTGGGTGCAAAATCCAGTTTCAGATCCTAGCTGCCTCCTTGGTAACCGACACATACTCTGTTCTCCAAACCTTGAGAACCCTGGTTTTAGGATTCTGCCCTTCCAGTGTATTTAACATTACATGCAAACGGCCAAAGTCTCCCATATTCAAGCATCCCCTTTCCGTCCCCAAACCCAATAACTTACCTCTTTGTAGAGGAAAGTAGCTACCTCTCTTAGGTATCCACACCAATTGTGGTGGGGTCATTCACCGAACCACACAAGCGAAAGACACTCACAGTGCAATCCTATGCAAGTTTACATGGAAATAAGTCCCACTACATTGCATGGGACTCACCCCTATATACAAGTGCCTAGGACTGCAGTCTCAGTCTCCTTAACCCTATTTGGAAGAATCCTTTTCCCTAGACCTTTCAAGATCCACCGGTGACTGAGGGCATGTGGCACACACCCACACTAACCAGTCTCAGCTACAGCTTTGGAACATGGAAGCCCAAACCGGGTCTTTTTCCCCTCTTTCTTTTTTTTAAATGAATATGCAGAAGTTAAGCGCGGGTTTGTTTCTGCAGAATCAGCAGAGGGAAAGACCTGCACATCTCTGCCTACTCACCCTCCGGGCTGAGTGACGCCAGGGCTAATCTAGAGTGAAGGGCTCTGCAGCTGGTAGCCTGGGCTTCGTTGGAGCTGGGACTCACTAAAACAACCTACCCACACCCCATCCATTCCTAAAGCAGGGAACCGAGAGAGCGCCTCTAGGCATGTGCAGAGCGCCCCACTGAGTCCACGACAGCGATCCGTTTACAGCCTTGAGACTGGGGGCAGCTCAGATACCAGGCTTGGGGCCCGACACCTCTCTCGGCAAGCTAGCCCCTGGCTCTTCTCCCGCTCCTCGTGGGACGGAACCTTTCCCTCTCCTCCCTCTCTCTCTCCGGCTGCGGAAAGGCAAGTCCGAGCGGGGAGGCTGAACTTTCGAGGCGACTTACTTGCGCGCTTGAGGCTGCCCGTCCTCCCTGCGCCGTCGAGGTCTCTGGCTAGCGGGGAGCCCCGCGCCGCAGACATGCCTGAGGGGCCCGGCGCTCCTCTTGGGGCGGGCACCTCCCGGCCGCCGGGACAGCGCAGTCGCCCTGCGGTTGCCCCAGGAGCGGCCGCGCGGCTGCCGGGGTGGGCGTGAGGGCTTCTTCGCGGGCTGCTGCCCCAGCGGCGGCAGCCACTGCCAGGACTGCAGCAGCAGCAGCAGCGCAGAGCAGCCGAGGACGCGAAGGCGGCTGTGTCCTTCCCTCCCCGCCAACGACTTTCAATTCACCTGCAGGCAGCCGCGCGGGCTGGAGCAGCGGCGCAGAGCTCTGCTGATAGGCAGCGGCCCCAGCCCTCCTCGCCCCGCCTCGCCTCGGCCAGCAGGGGCGGGGCCACGCGGGGAGCCCCCCTTTCGCCGGGGAAGCGCGCCCTCTCCGCTCGCCCTGCCGCCGCCGCGGCGCAGCAATCCTCCTCCCCCCGCTCCTCGGGATTGCAGGCATTGCGTCACCTCGCTCCCCACCCTGCACGGGGCGGGGTGGGGGGGTGGTTGGTAGTCCCTGTGAGGCGCGCTGCCCTGGCCCTCTGCGTCTTTACGCGCGAGTCAGCGACATCCCTCCGGGGGACTTCTGCTACGCCCCTCAAAAGTGCGCACGGGCCTTATCACGGTTCTGCGGACAGCGATCTTCGGAGAGCTCCCGTTTGCGAGGAGGGGGTGGGTCAAGGGCTGGGGACATATTAAGAGCAGCCCTGCTGCGTCAGGCCCATCGTCTCTCTAGGAGTTCCCAAGTTTGGGTCCCCAGATGTTGTTGGGCTACAACAGTCTCTCCTCATCCCCACCCACAGTGGCCTTCGGCTAGGGATGATGGGAGCTGGCTTACATGGAACTGAGTAGGGTTGTACCACCAGCAATTTGATGGGAGTTGGACTCCAACAGCATCGGAGGTCTCAAGCTTGGGCATCCCTGACAACAACCTGTTTCTGAAAGTGCCCAGCTAAGTGCCTTCCTGGAAACCCACACACCAAGGCGTGGAAGCAAGAACCCTTTCCTTTTGTTGAACTCCATCACCTACTGCCTCTGGACTGCAGGCTCCATTTAGCCATGACCTCCCTTAGGTCTAATCCCCTTTTAAAGTCACTTCAACCAGTGGTAATCACCGCGTTTTATGCATATCTCCATCTCCATGTGGCACAGTTTTATGCAAGATGACGCAGAAATAATAAGTCCTCATGTGTTCAGTGTGGCTTGCGTCTAGGTAAGTGTGCATGATGGGATTGCAACCTAGACTATGGGTTGCATGAAGAAATACTGTCTTTCATCTGCCCTGAATCTGCAACCAATAATTTCATGGGGTGACCCTATTGGCAGTATTAAGAGGAAGGAAAATTTCTACGAATTTTCTCCACATCATGCATCATTTTATAAGCCTCTGTCAATGCCGCCGCCCCCCATTCTCTCCCCCCAAAAAAAACTAAAAGGCCAAAATACTTTATTTAATAAGTGAATATATTGTCCTGCAACTGACAATCATTAGAGCCGTTTGCCATTATTTTGCCTGGTAAGCAAGCTCCTAGCTAGGACAGAAACACCTTCTGCTGATTCCTGAGAGCTGGCCCTGCTTTGACAGTTTTTACTCTCTTGCTGGGTGCACAGAGGAGGGACGGGCATTGTCAGGGGTCAGCCAAGTTTGGCTGAGAGTTCACAGTACTGGCTGAGGGTTCACAGCTGACCACTGAGGCCCGGGGGAGGGGGGTGTTGTGTTGGGAGAAAGCTATTGCTGTGTTCTGCTGTCCTGAGCAGACTTCACTCCAGAGTCACCTGCAATAATGCGAAGGAAATAGTGCTATTTTCTGTTTAGAAACAGAAGGGGAAAGATGAGACAAGATTAATAAATAAACCAGGGATTCCCAGCCTTCTGTCCCTAGGTCTTGTGGCTTAGCCAAAATTGTGGCTGAGGATGATGGGAGTTAGTCCAACCTAATCTGAAGACATAAGGTTGAGAAGTTGAACTGCTAAAATAGACTTCTCTCCCTCTCCACTCTCTCTATCTTTATCTTTCACTGACTCTCACACACCATGAGAAAGAAACTGACATGAGGCAAATCATAGAGAGACCATCTAAGTGGAAATTATTCTTATTCTTCTTATTCTTCTTCTTCATCATCCAGAAAATTCCTCATTGTCATCTAGGACATTTCTGGATGAGATTCCCCCATCCAGGATCAACAGGAAGCAAGAGGACGGGCTGAACCTGCAAACCTGAAGTGATCCATTTAAAGGCACAACAGTTCTGAAAAGCTTGTAGATTTTGTCCACACAGGACAAGCTAGAGCTGCAGTTGTGCTTTACCAAACAATCACTGCAAATTAAGTCTGAGGGGAACACAAGAGTGGAAGAATCTCCAGAATTCACCTCCCCCAGAATCTTTAACAAGGCTTGACATCTATTCTTTTTTCAGTCTAACACGGAGCTGTAATACAGTTATGAACATATTCACTTGCTTGCCTTAAAATTTCAGATTAAAAGAATATAGGAAGCTGCCTTGTACTGAATCAGACCATTGGACCATCAAGCTCATTATTGTCTACACTGACTGGCAGTAGCTCTCCAAGTTTTCAGGCAGGACTCTTTCCCAAGCCCGCTAGCTGAAGATACCAGGGAGTAAAAAAGGGACCTCTGATGCTCTTCTACTTGAACAACAGCCCCACCCCGTAAGGGGAATACCTTTCAGAAGTCACAACTTGTCACCCATCCAAATACAGACCAAGGCAGACCTTGCTTAGCAAGGGCAACAATTCATGCATGCTACCACAAAACCAGCTCTCCTCCCATTAATGTTCTTGTAAAAAGGGGCCAGGGGAATCCATTGATTTTTGGTTAATGTTATTGATTGCATGTTATGTTTTAATGTTGTGAACTGATTTGGTTTTACTCAAAGAAAAGTTTACTTAAGCAGTTTAAATAAGTAATAGGCATTTTTAGAAGGAGACATTTGTAGAAGGATTCCTGGGTGGAGACATAAATTGCAAGGTCTGTAGCAGGCTTGCATTCAGTTGCAAATAAGCTGGAGCAGTGACAGTTCCAGCAATGACCCTGCAGCATTGGAGTTAATGGGAACTTTGCGCCTGACTTCAGGACTGCATTATGCTATGCTACAAAATCCAAGTTCGGAACTCCAGCATACTAATCCCAATAGGACTTTGCATTTTTTAAATACAGAACTCATGTCTGCTTCTGCTCTGCCACTCCCTTAGCACTGCTGCCTCTTCCTGTGTACTTATCCTGTTTTCATCCTGGGATAGATGCTGAGCATGCCCTTCCTTTAATCAGAGCAAAGACAAGCTGTCAATTGCATCTGTAAATTACAAGAGGAGCTGTTTTCTGCAATCACATACAAAGCCTCCGCGATCCCCCGCCCCACTTTGAGTTTGACTGGCTTCAGTGGCAGCTGCATCTTAGGTATAAACACTCATCTTGCTCATCACTCAAAGGTTGCAGATGTGAACATGTAGAGCCTTGCATGCCACTTGCACAGAAATAAACCCACAGTAAACATTACTGTCCTTAGTCATGTCAGGCTTTGAATGATATGCACAAGGGAAAGCCATGCATGCACTTAGGACTTCATTCCAGGTTCCATGTCTACAGGGAAAGTAGATGTCACAATGGGAACCACTGACACATTGATCCAGAGCTCTAGAATCACAACACTGAAAAGAGACAGGAGCATTACCACCCAGAAGTATTACCACCTGCATGCCACCTAATACCTTCAGACCTTTTCTGTTGCAAGACTTCCTCATCCAGAGATGAATAACCACAAGGGGGCAGTACAGGCTGAGGAAAAGACGTTGGAGGACCAGACAGTCCAGGGGCCTAGCTTAGTAACTTTAATGCCCCAGAATACATTCTTGATGCCCAGCATTTCAACTTGCACGTGCTAAAGGCCATTTTGCCTTTGAGGGAAAGACTTAAAACATCTCAGGCATATATCTAAACAATTATAAGAGTCAAATACAACAACAGAATAGAGCTGTACAACTTCAGCCTTCCTACGAATGTTGGACTGATCGATTGATTAAGTGCCATCAAGTCAGTGTTGACTCTTAGCGACCATATAGATAGATTATTTCCAGGTTGATTTGTCTTAAACTTGGCATTTAAGGCCTCTCAGTGGTGCATTCATCGCAGTCGTAATCGAGTCCATCCATCTTGCTGCTGCTCGTCCTCTTCTGCTCTTTCCTTCAACTTTCCCCAGCATTATGGACTTCGCATGGGTTTTCGCATAATGTGTCCAAAGTATGATAGTTTGAGCCTGGTCATTTGTGCTTCAAGTGAAAATTCTGGATTGATTTGTCCTATGATCCCTTTGTTTGTTTTCCTGGTTGTCCATCCATGGTATCCTCAAAAGTCTTCTCCAGCACCAAAGTTCAAAAGTGTCAATACTTTTTCTATCTTGCTTCTTCAAAGTCCAGCTTTTGCATCCATAGAGTGTCATGTGGAAAACTATTGTCTGAAAGATTCTAATCAGTGTAGGTATAGACACATCACGGCATCTAAATATCCTTTCCAAGGCCTTCATTGCAACCCTACCAAGTGCTAGTCTGCAGCATATTTCTTGACTGCTGGATCCTTTACTGCTGAGGGTCAATCCTAAAGGGCAGAAGCTATCCACCACTTCAATGTCTTCATTATCAGTACTGAGGCTTGTTGCTGGACCTGTTGTCATTTGTTTAGTCTTCTTGACATTTAGTCTTAGTCCCATTTTTCACTGTGCTCCCTGACTTTCATTACTAGAGCTTACAGATCATCTGCATTCTCAGCTATCAGAGTGGTGTCATCAGCGGAGCGCAAGTTATTGATGTTTCTCCCTCCAACTTTAAAACCACGCTCATCTTCTTCCAATCCAGCTTCTCTCAGTATATGTTCAGCATATAAGTTAAATAAATATGGAGAAAGTAGACAGCCTTGTCTTACTCCACTCCCTGTTAGGGATGTGCACAAATTGAGGTTCCTGCTGCAGCGGCGCTTGTCCCAAGAACCCACATGCAGCGCCAGCATGCACATGGCATATGCACGGATGCCATATGCGTGCTGGTGCCGCACGCGAATTAATGGGATGAGTTCCGCCACAGCACAGGTAAGAGCCAGTAAGGACCTGCTCTCTTCTTTTTAAAAGATCCTCCCCGCAGCACCAAACTGGTTCGGACCTCATCCGAACCAATTTAGTGCCGAACCAGTGCACAAACCTACTCCCTGTTGAATGTATACTAGGTGGCAAGAAAAAGTGTAGCCGTAGGACAGTGTTATTCATTGCAGGGCCTGGAAGCCAGTGGCAGCTGCCATTGACCCTAAATGTGGCTCCCTGACAAATTGTTTGTTGGGCCTGTGCAAAGAACCATCTGTCGCTGAATACCCCCACACAGTCCCCATGGCACTGTGTGGAGGCAACTTTTCCTACTGTGCAGTGCTGTACTTTTCCCAGTATCAGGGGGCTCTTTTAAGGAAAACAGAGCCCTCTCAAGCCACAGTGCCATCTTGGAAGGAGTGCATGGCATGCTGGGAAATGTAGTCCTCAGCACAGTCTCAGTGCTGTATCTATATTGCTCTACAAAGCAAGCAAAGGACTATGCTTCCTAGCACTCTGTGCACACCTTTCATAATGGCACTGGCGTTCGACAGGGCTCTGTTTCTCTTAAAGCCCCCCTTCTCCACCCACCCACCCACCCACCCAACACTGGGGAAAGTGCAGCACTGCATGGAGGTCAGCATTGTAGAAAAAAGCTCTCACATCGAAGACACTTTGCCAAAGTGTCTCCCACTTAAAAAAAATAGTGAAGATCATTGACATCGCCATAGGATAAAAATGTGACTGCATTGCACAAATACAAATTATATGCAGGCTTTCAGACTAAGGCATGTCCAGCACACCTCTGCTCTCCCATTCCAAAGAGATCACTGAATGAGAAAAAGTCCTACTTTTCTAAAAAGAATGTTCTTGTATGGAGTAGGTGTCACTGTTTTTAGTAGTGGCAGCCCCACAGCAAACTTCACCTTGTCTTGTCTGTTGAGCATCCATTGCTGATTCAAACTCCACATAGGTGTTGGCATAATGCAACAAGCTTCTCGGGCAGGGTTATTTACAGCTCCCAAGTTGTGCACCTAACACAGGCCTGCAGCAGGATTTCTCCTAGCCTAAGAGAGAGATGCGAGAGGGAGAGGAGGAGAGGAGAGCTGGTCTTGTGGTAGCAAGCATGACTTGTCCCCTTAGCTAAGCAGGGTCAGCCCTGGTTGCATATGAAAGGGAGACTAGAAGTGTGAGCACTGTAAGATATTCCCCTCAGGGGATGGAGCTGCTCAGGGAAGAGCAGAAAGTTTCAAGTTCCCTCCCTGGCTTCTCCAAGATAGGGCTGAGAGAGAGTCCTGCCTGCCACCTTGGAGAAGCCACTGCCAGTCTGTGAAGGCAATACTGAGCTAGATAGACCAATGGTCTGACTCAGTATATGGCAGCTTTCTGTGTTTCCTGTGTTTCCTGAGAGTCTGTAAGCTGGGCTGAGGCAGGCAGCCAAAGCAGGAGTTCACATAGATGATAGGTATTGTCAGCTGGCCAGATCGGAAATTGTGCAGGCTTAGATTAGGACCTGATAGTACGATACTGGCTTCATGCAACATGCTGTTCCATTGCCTTATTTTCTTCAAGGGCATTGCCATAGTCTCTCGATCGTGGCCCTTGCTTCTTACAGCCTCAGCTCTCTGAAGGGAGTGGGTGGATTCCGCTTATTATTCCTGTTCCTGTTTCTCTGTGTTCCAGCCTCCCAGGAGCCACAAAGGGAATGTTCCTTGGTCGTGGCTTGCCCATCACCACCATCTCTAACACGCCTTGCATGCATACTCTTCCTTGCTGTCGTTTCCCCATTATTTCCTGTTGGGGTGGGGCCAGGAGACACATCCCTGTCACCATGGCAATGCAATGTTGCAGCTCCCTCCTACAGGCTTCAAAATATCACCAGCCTCACCTGCTCTCATCTGTTCTGCCAGCAGCCAGGTGAACAGCTGCTGCATCAGATGTCGGGAGCAGGACCTTGGCTCCCCAGGAGAGGCCAGGTTCATGCCCTGGACAAGGACTGATGACTTGATTACAGTTAAGCCTGTGTCTCACTTCTGAAGTGCCACAGTCAACAATTCCATTAATATACATTCAGAATTCAGTTAACACACCTTTAGGCAGCATAATCCGTACTGAAAATGAAGACTGATTTTTACTTGGACCACAGATTTGTTCTTTTCATTAAATATGCTAAGGTGTGTTAACGTAAAGTGTGCCGTCAAGTCAGTGTTGACTCCTGGCGACCACAGAGCCATGGGGTTGTCTTTGGTAGAATGCAGGAGGGGTTTACCATGGCCATCTCCCACTTAGTATGAGATGATGCCTTTCAGCATCTTCTTATATTGCTGCTGCCTGATATAGGTGTTGAAACATACCAGCAGGGATTCGAACCGGCAACCTCTGGCTTGCTAGTCAAGTCATTTCCCCTCTGTGCCATTAGGTGGCTAAAGTGTCTTAAAGGATGACAGATATGATTGTGTGTTGTAAGTTCTTTCAAGAAACGATGCCTCCTAGTTTTCAAATGACGTTACCTGTGGGATGAATATTACCGTACTGAAAATATTTACATTACCATCCTTGTAAATATGAACTCATTTTGGATGAATGAAAGAGAAGCAAGAAAATGAGCTAGGATATGGGTTGCCAAAGGCCCCTAGATGTTGTTGGACTACAACTCCCATCATCCTCAGCCACAGTGGCCAAAGGCCAGGGATGATGGGAGTTGTAGACCAACAAATCTGATGATCCGAGTCTGAGGACTCCTGAGCTAGGCAAAACCTAACATCCACACTTTAGGGTCCTCAAGGGGCAACTCACTTTCTAAAGTGAATCACTACCACTAAATACCTCTGTGCTTACTTGACCTGGAGACACTGGAGTCTTATAACAAATTCTGAGCACAATCCAGCCAAAGTTCTGCGCTTTTAATTCCTGGTCTTGGAAGTAATTCAAGAAGAAGAAAAAACAAGAGAGCTGTTTCTATAGCAGCAGGAATCCCCCAATAAAAAGGAGAAAGGAGACACAGGTGATGTAAAATATTTATACTAAGAATCCCATGTTTCAAGTTAGCACTCTTCCTTAAGGGCAAATTCAATATAATTCAGTCTATTCAGTATCTAATTAAACCCAGATGGGGCAAATAGACCACCTTTAGGCTGAATGGGCTGGATTACAGAGATATTGTCCCTAAGGAAGTATAATAGCTCAGAGCCTTGGATTCCTAGGATCAATATTTATCATCACCAGTGGCTTCTTTCTTCTTTTCATCTGGAAAGGAGAAGTTGACTGACTCCATGGCAGGTGTAAGAAACGAGCCCAGATGTCCAGATCTAAGCCCTACTCACTGATGTGGTGCAGCGATTGCAAGTTTTGCAAGGAGCATGGGGAGAGGTGCTCTATGCAAACCTTGACATTGGTCCTGCAGAACTGTTTTAATGGCATACGAGGGTGACTCTTGCAACCATGTTGGCTCCTCCATAATCTGCTACCTGAGGCACCCTCCTCACCCTCGCCTCATGGAAGGACCGCTTCTGCATTTATTTCAATGGAGAGTTAAGCATATGCCCCAGAGAATATTTTTATTCCAAGTGACATTTCTATCCCACCATTTCACCAAGGAGCTTAAGGCAGTGAAGAAGCTCCTTGAAAAGGGGGTGGGATGGAAATGTAACTAATAATAAACATATCCACTGGGGCATGTGCTTAACACTCTCTCTCTCTCTCTCTCTCTCTCTCTCTCTCTCTCTCTCTCTCTCTCTCATTGAAATAAATGCAGGGAGCATGATACCTTCAAAGCAGCTCCTTGGGACTGATCTGACCCTTCCAAGCTCTGCATCTCTTCTTAAATGCTTCTTAGGTTGACTGGCCCATGGGTCCCCCATTGAGTTTCATAAGGTAGGCCAAAATGTGTCCTCCTGTTTCTGTTACTTCCGATCCTTGATTTATGTTGAGATCTTAAATAAACTGTTTGCAGCCACCGAATGGCTCAGTGGGGAAATGCTTGACTATCAAGCAAGAGGTTGCCGGTTCAAATCCCCACGGGTACACTTATACCAGACAGCAGCAATATAGGAAGATGCTGAAAGGCATCATCTCATACTGCGTGGGAGGAGAGCACCAGGATTCGACACCGACTCAATGGCACACTTTACCTTTCGCTTTAGAACAGCAAGATCTGGTCATTGTCTTGGGAGTTGTCAGTGTAAATGCCTTGGGAGGAACTTATCTTCTGAACCAAAATACCTCTTCCGAGGTTGTGGCCAAGCCCAGAGAGATAAACCCTTAAATTATTTAAACGGAAATCTCACAATAGCAGTGTAGAGGGGTTTTAACCCAGATCGCCCCACTCCTAGTCTGACACCACTCACCACCACCACATCTCCTTTCCCCACTCTGTTTGGTGGGGAGTATAGGATGGCCTATTTCATAGGACTGTTGTGAGAACAAGCATAATTGATTTATTGATTAAGTGCCATCAAGTCAGTGTCGATTCTTAGCAACCACATAGATTCTCTCCAGGATGATCTGTCTTCAGCTTGGCCTTTAAGGTCTCTCAGTGGTGCGTTCATTGCTGCTGTAATCCAGTCCATCTACCTTGTTGCTGGTCGTCCTCTTCTTCTCTTTCCTTCAACTTTTCCCAGCATAATAGAGATAGTAAAACCTGTTACAAATTAAAAGTGCCATATAAACACTATGTTGTAATGGGTTGCATGTTTATATACATAGCAAGGTTTTGCTACCCAAGAAAAGGAAACCATTAGTTACTTTAACTAGAAGCTACTTTCTATTTTTTTAAAAAAATAAATCATAAAGCCGTTCTTCATGGGGCATAAATGACTGCCTCATTTATCTTTAAAAGCAAGAATTCCTTATGTTGATCTATGTTAAGTTAATGTTACAAAACAAACCTTTTGATGTTTCTGGAACATTCCTAGAGAGACACTTTTTAAAATTTCAGGGTTTTTTGTTCTAATGGAACAATGATTCTACACTACAAGGCAGTTCACACAGTTGTAATTAGGATAAGACATGTGGCCTACCCTAGTTTGGGAGTGGTGTGCACTCCTGTTTTGTGATCATGTGTGAAGGAAGCAGCAAGGTAAGCGAGCGGGGGGGGGGAGAGGAGGAAGTGGTCACCTGGGAGAGAGGAGTTGGGTCGGATGGCATTGTCCTACCCATCTTTCATACACAGCACATTACTGAGGTAGAAGGAATCACTGTCCAACCCAGCTGCTCTCTCCAAATCACTTCCTCCCCCTCCAGCCTCACTGTTTCCCTCACACACTATCGCAAAACAGAAGCACGCCCACCCAGCTATAATCGTATGAACTACCTGTTTATATTGCCGTTCCACACATCACACACGAAGGCTATTCTCATGGTCCGCTTAAACCTGGCTAGTTAGGCTGCTCATGTGCAGCACCAGGATCAGGGCCGACCCTGGCGCTTCTGCCTCGCCTAACCCCACTTTTCACCCCAGCCTTTAGCCAGGGTTAAGGGCACAAGTGTGCCCTTAATCCTGGCAATGGAGTCGTGTGTATGCTTGGGCTGCATGCAGCCCAAACATACAAAGTTGGGCGCCTGCAGCTCGTTGCGTGTTGCACTGTAGGATCCCAGAGGTCAGGAGAAGGAGTCCTGGCCTCCAGCATTCCACACTGCCTGGAGCACTGCAGATCATGTGGGCAGGCAGTAGCATGCCCACAAGGAGCTCCGTCGATCATCTGGGGGGAAGGCAGGTGAAACCCTGCCTTCCTCCCCGCCTGCCCTCTCTGCCCAAAGATGGTCCTGTGCAAGACCTCATTGTGTTTTTGCTTTAGAATATATTGTGAAGGTGTGCGAAAGGGAGCATTTGCATCCTTCCTTAATAAAGATTTGGGGTTTGGTGCAACCATGCCCCATTTTTGTGAATAGTAGTCAGACAAGATAGTCCTTTTTCTGCAGTCAAGAAAAAGGTTCTATGCAATGATTTATTTTGGGCCAACTGAATTGATTAAAATATAGTATTGCACTGCTACAGAATTACATAGCAAAGGCATCATTCCCAGAAACCACCATGGCTTTTGCAGCAACGCAGAGCCACTGCAACACAGCAAAAATCCTGAGCACGGTGGAGAGAAGGAAAGAGAACTCCAGCTGTGAGTCAAAATGCTTCCTCCCATAATACATCCAGGGTTCAAGGTCAGGAGAGACCAAATCCTTCCCTCCAAGGTTTCCCAGCCCAAGAATCCTATTTCACCCCATTCTGTCAAGTTATTCTACAAATAAGACCTGAGATGTTTCCCCACCACCACCCTGCACTAAAATTCCATTTCCTACACAATGGCCGCAGCAGAAATCAGAACCCTCCCTGTGCCATGATGCTGCATGTTTAATAGACTATGAGAGGAAAATTGATCCGTGTGTCTTCCTCTATATACTGAGACACACACTGAGCCGGGTCTCATGATCAGTGAGACCCAGTTTGTGCAGCAGAGCAGGGAGAGCAGGCTAAGCCCACTCTCCCCGCAGATGATCAGGGAGGGAGCCCTGGGTGGCTGGATCGGCCTCCCACATGATTGCCAGCCCCGTGATGGAGCTGGTGGGGGCTGGGGGGAGCGGGGGCCGATCGGTCCCCAGAAGCTCCAGCATGCCCTGCATGAGCACGTAGCCATGCTGGCCAGACCCCCGGAGATGGGAGGCAGCTTTCCGCCTCCCCTCGGGGGTTTCCTCGTGAGTAGCCATGCGCTACTCACAATCCAAAAAAGGGGAGGGGTACTTAGGCGGGTTAACCGCCTGGGAGCCACCGGGCTCACCTGCGAGCCTGGTGGCTCCCACAATCAGGCAAAATCGGGCTAGGCTCCCTTAGCCCGATTTTGCCTGATCATGGGAATAGCTCCATTATATTCCTCTGCCTCAGGTGCGTAACAACGATCGGGCAAGGGGAGACAGTTGTCTGGGGGCCCCACTGCCTGGAGGGGCCCCCCAGAGGCACCTCACGTGACTTCCCATTGCCCCCTGCCCAGCCCCAAGGCCCCTCAGCCACTTGCCCTGTTCGCCGTCTCTCCAGCTTGTTCTCCTGGCCCGCAATTGAGGCAGCAGACAAGCTGCAAAGAGCTCCTTTTCTCCCGCCTCTCAGCTGATCGGCGGGTGGGCGGGGCTTCCACGGAGGTCTGGTGTAGGCCTCTGTGAAGCCTGAACTCCAGTAGGGCCCAAGCCAGCCAGGAAGGAGGAGGCAGCCAGAGAGGACTCCACTGTTCTCTGCAGCAGAAGACCCCCTGCTTCCAGGTAGAGTGTGAACTCCTTTTTGTGGTTACCTTCCCCACCCCCCACCCCCACCCGGATATATAGGGATCTGCTTGCCATAGGGCTTTGATATGGGGGTGGGGGAGGAGGGACCGAGAAGTCTCTGAATATTTATTTTGAAACAGCTTGGAAAATTTGCTGACTTAAAAAAAAACTATCTAAAAAGTCCTATAAGTGGCTTGTTTCATGGCAGAAAATTACAAAAACTTCTGGAAGAAACAGTATTATATTTATTTTATTCATTCATGTATAAATCCACTTATGTTCAAGTTGTTTTGCAACCCAGAAGGTCTGAGTGAGAACTGTGAAGCATGTCTTCTGCTTTTATTTTATTTTATTTTTCTTGTGTGTGAACTGCTCCCCAATAACCTGCAGGGACTTCAGGATAAATCTGGCCAACATGTGAATGCAGCACCTCCATTCCAGAGGATATGTGTGTTAAAGGGCTTTAAAAGCCTCCTGTGAAAAACCTCCTGGAATCAAACTTGACTGAATTTGTTCAGAATTCTGAGAAAACAAACATAGGCTCACCCTGCATGGTTGAAAGTCGCCTTGGCTAATCTGCAGCGAGGGGCCCATTTTAATCATTCATCTTTCTAGTGTGTTCTAGGCATTAAAAGTAAAACAAATGTATAGTACTCAATGTATATCACTATATATTGTGACGTGTGCGTGTGTGTATTCAGTGAAATGTATTTCCAGGCAGCATACTTATTTTGGAATATCAGACTTAAATCCTTGGGGGCCTGGGGTGTGCGGAGGCCCTGGACTTTGAGTGGGGGGCCCCATTTTAAAATCTTGTCTCTGGGCCCACTCCAACCTTGCTACGCCCCTGCTCTGCCTTATACCGAGTCAGACTGTTGGTCCATCTAGCTCAGTATTGTCTACCCAGACTGGCAGCGGCTTCTCCAAGGTTACAGGCAGGAGTCTCTTTCAACTCCATCTTGGAGCTCCCAGGGAGGGGATTTGGAATCTTCTGCATGCATGGATATTAAATATTCCTTAAAGGGAATATCTTACAGTGATCATACGTAGTCTCTCATTCAGATACAAACCACGGCATACCCTGCCTAGCAAAGGGGACAATTCATGCTTGCTACCACAAGACCGGCTCTCCTCCCTTGAGAGAGACAAAAGCATCCCTTCACTATAGCTACTGGCTGACATACAGACCACCAAAGTGCTTGTGCAATGAAAGAAGTTGCGCAAGAAGATCATGTAGCTTTGCGAATTCATGCATATTAGGAATTGCACGCTTCTGCAAAAGTTTCCTGCAAAACTAATGAGGTGTGCCACAGGTTGTGCACCTTTTTCTATCAGCACAAACATGTTTGCACTAGCAGGTCAAAGACCACCCTGCTTGGGACCCTCGAGAATCTTCCGGAGATGAACCCTCACGGTGTGAATCCTCTAAGAAGACCCTTCCTACAAGTAGCTGCCTCATTCCGGGCCCACAACAGACCAGCTGCCTGATCCAAAACCCATGACCAACTTCCCAGTTCTTCTTCCCTGGAGAACTGGTCTATGTGCCTTGTGGTGTAAGTGTAAGTGTGCCGTTAAGTCGGTGTTGACTCCTGACACCCACAGAGCCCTGTGGGGTTTTTTTTGGTGGAATACAGAAGGGGTTTTCCATTGCCTCCTCCCACACAGTATGAGATGATGCCTTTCAGCATCTTCCTATATCGCTGCTGCCCAATATAGCTGTTTTCCCATAGTCTGGAAACATACCAGCGGGGATTCGAACCAGTAACCTTCTGCTTTTTAGTCAAACATTTCCCCACTGTGCCACTTAGTTCAAATTGCCTTCCACTTTATTACAGCATGTTATGCAGTTCAAAAATAATTATTTAAAAGACTGGCATGCAGTTTCAACTTACACACTTACCAGAAACAGACAAACGAATTAGTTGTAGGTAATCTAGATGTTGAGGCGATCATGAAATCAAGCAATAGAAACAGCATTGAAATGCACCCTACTCCTTATTTCCTTGGTTCATTGAAATTAAATGGACCCAAAAGGACTATCAAAATAGGTAGAATACAGGAGGGGTTTACCATTGCCTCCTCCCACGCAGTATGAAATGATGCCTTTCAGCATCTTCCTATGTTGCTGCTGCCCAATGTAGGTGTTTCCCATAGTCTGGAAACATACCAGCGGGGATTCGAACCAGCAATCTCTGGCTTGCTAGTCAAGTCATTTCCCCGCTGGGTGTCAAGTACAGACATCAAATACAGACAGCAGGAAGAAAATATCTGGGGACCACTAGGTAGCAGAGTTTGCAGAGGAGGATTTTGGAGAGCAGATTGGTCCCAGCTCTGGTGTGGGGGCATCCCGGGAAGTTCCTTTCACCTTACCTGCCGCAGCATATGCTTCAATCTCTCTGACCTTGATCCACATCCAATGTGTACAGAATTCAGCCCCAGATCCAGTAGTTAGTTTTGAAACTGATGTGCCCTTGTCCTGCAGATTTCAGGAGAACAAAAATCAGGCTTGTACTGAACATGCATCTTCTTGAAATGTTAATTATAGAGTGACTGCAGTTTCCCTGTACTCTGACCTCTTCAGCTATAACTCTTTGTGCTCCAGTTCTTCTGTAAGTCAGGCAGGAACATAACTTACCTTGCAGCACTCATCGCAAAGAGAGACTCAGTCACATTTCTAAGGTGGGTCACGGAGATACCCTGCTGATAGGGGACCAATCCATAGGGCTAGGGCTGTGGTCCAAAGCACACTCATTAGGAAGGAACTCCTCAGAATAGCAATGGGTAATTGGTAGCAGCTACAAGAGACCACACTTGTAGTTGGGCATTTTTCCTACTTTGCCTTTTTATTGTATGAAAGTGAAAGCTTTTCACTGAGTTATTGAGACATCTTCTAGTGAGTAATAACTGTTATATCCTTAAGTGCTCCCCACTTCACTGAGGGGTGAAAATGAAAGTGTAATGCTCCAGTGTTTAGGATTTTTTTTGGACGAGAGAGAATGGGAGACTTTGGGTGTCTTTGCAATATGTGTTTTATTTGCAAATTTGAACACAAAGCAAACTGGACCCAGACAGGCATTCCTATAGGAAACAGCCATTCTGCTATTCGGAATTACTCAGAGAGCAACTTGTGTAGAATTCCCTTCTCAAGGCTATTGTAACTTCAACTAGAAACTCTGATCTCTCTCTCCAATTCAAACTAGCTCCAAACCATTTTTGAAAACTCCTTCCCACTAGCTGGAGGGTGTAATTTCCCCAAACTCTGATGGGTATCACATTCCAGAAGCTGGAGAGGGATTCCCATCTATCAGAATGAGCTGCCATGAGCTCCCATTGATGAAACATCAGTTGATCACCCTGGACTATTAGCAAGCCATTTTCCTAATGAAGGATGGTCTCCAAGCATCCATAACAATACATAAACAGAATCTTGTACAGCACATGTATGAAGCAGATTAAGAGGCACACTCTATAAGGCATTTCTTGTGCACACACATCATTGAAATTCTTCTAGAGGGGAACTGTAGCAGCCCCAAACAACCAAGAATCTTGTGGCACCTCAAAGTCTAATTTATTGTAGCAAACTTTCATGCACTATAGCCTGCTTCATCAGATGCATCTGCTGAACTATACTCACCCACAAAAGCTCATGCTACAATAAATGTGTTAGTCTTTAAGGTGCCACAAGATTAGTTGTTGTTTTCATTGAGCTTCGTGTTATTGATATGAAAAGCTCTGGTAATCCATGTGCAAGTGATCTTCCCCGTGGATTATTGCATCTTGCCAGCAAACAAGAAAAATAATACTTTGTGTCTGAACTCAGTGGACTTTTCCTTTGTTCCATGGCAACCTCCTACACAGCAAACTATTTTAATTTGACTGAAAACAATATATAATAACTGAATGTACTGCATGTTGCTTTCTCAAGTTTTTGGAATTTAATACCCATCAGAGTTTGGAAAGCGTACTTGGAAAAATGTATACCTTTGCTCAAAGGCAATTATCTCCCATCATGCTTTGCATGAGAAGTTCACTTCTTTAGATGCAATAGATGTGTAGATGTTCATCAGAATTCTGGCATATTTCAGGAATTGTACCAGTCTGGCAGATCAATACTCCTTTCGAATATTTTTAAGCTAATAGGAATAATTCCAATATACCATCCCATTATCTATTGGAAATAATTCCAATATACTATTCCATTATCTAAAGTGGGATTCCCAGTCTTGGGCCTTGGGCCATTGTGGCTGGGGATGACAGGATGGGAGTTGTAGTCCAATAACAAGGCTAGACCCAAGGCTGGGAACCCCTGATCTAAAATGAACAGGGGCATAACTACTATTGAACAAGGGGGGACAAATGGCCCTGAGGGAGCCCTGCCCGGCTTGTTTTTCTGTAGCAAAGCTACTGGGGGAGCTAAAGAAGGCAGGGGGGCATCTTCAGTTTTTGTCCACTACAATCTTGCTACGCCCCTGAAAGTAACAGATATTTAGTCTCTGACTGTTATCAGAGAAACACTATCTAGTATCTTGGCATTTTTATTTTATTTCTATCTCCTATACGAAAGATCAATCTAGTCACTGCCAAAGATTAACTATAGCCTCTACTGGACAATGTTTCACATTTTCAAAAAGTCTATAGAGGTAAATATCCATCAGCTATGATAGAAGTAATGCTTAGAGGAGAACATCCAGATTGTGGGGAGGGAGGAGATAAGAGCTATTTCTTCACTGCTGGAACATTGCTGGTCCAATTCTGTTCAAGAGCTGTTAACCTGGCACTTTGCACAAGGGATTGGTTTCTGTGAAGATGAGAATGGTGCATGTCTGTAGAAAAAGCATCAAGTGAATTCCACTCACCCCCACCCCTGAGACTTCCTCATTCTCTCATACTTCTGGCCCCAATGCCCTCAGTACTCCCCACTGCCTTCCACATTCATTTCCTCAGTAGTGTGTAGAGTGCATGACTTTTCTCCTTGGCTCTTCTCTCCTCCACTTCCACAGCAGCACACTCTTTTCCCCTCCCCACTGGGTCCTTCCCCCCTCCCTTCCCTTCCCTTCCCTTCCCTTCCCCGGCAAAGGTGTTCCAGTTTCCAGTATGACAATTTCTCTCCTTGGCCTCATGCTTCTGCCTCTGGCATTGTCAAAAGCCAGAGGGGAAGGGAATGGAAGGAAATCTGGAGAAGGACTCTTCTCTCCTCTGCCACACTTCCTTCCTTCCACCCTCTTCCTCTCTGATTTTTGAAAATGCTAGAGGCAGGAGTGGGAGAAGGAGGAAAGCAGAAAGCAGTGCCACTGCTGGGTAAGTTTAGGCCGACACCAGGAGGTAGCAAACAGGGGCAAATGACTGCCAGGGATTCTGCTGCCTCTAGAAATCAGCCACTTGAGGTGGCTGCCTCACCTGGCTTCATTAGTGGGCCAGCTCTGCTTCCCAGTTAGATTAAATCAGCGGTCAAGTTTATTTCTTGTTTACACAGTCAGACAGGTGTTATTGACTGGTTTGTTTTATCCAGACATCGAGTCCTTCCCAAGGACCTGGGATGGCTGAATTTTATTGTCAATGTTGTTGTTGTTGTTGTTATTATTATTATTATTATGTATTATTAAAACTTTTATACCGCCCTTCCAAAAGGCTCAGGGCGGTTTACATGTTGTTGCTGTTGTTATAGATATTGTCGCAGAATATAGGCTGTTCCCAGTAAAGTTGCTTTTTGTAATTGGCTGGTGGTGACTTCTGTGGCCCCTATGGTGTTGAGGTGCTCTTCAAGGCCTTTTGGAACTGCACCCAGGGTGCCAATTACCACTGGGATTATTTGGGTCTTCTTCTGCCACAGCCTTTCAATTTCAATTTGTAGATCTTGGTATTTGGTGCTTTTTTCTATTTCTTTTTCTTCTATTCTGCTATCCCCTGGTATTGCTATGTCGATTATTTTCACTTGTTTTTCTTTCTTCTCGACTACAGTTATATCTGGTGTATTGTGTGGCAGATGTTTGTCTGTTTGTAGTCGGAAGTCCCATAATATTTCTACATCTTCATTTTCTTCAACTTTTTCAGTTTTATGGTCCCACCAATCTTTGGCTACAGGTAGCTTGTATTTTTTGCAGATATTCCAGTGTATCATCCCTGCTACCTTGTCATGCCTTTGTTTGTAGTCAGTCTGTGCGATCTTTTTACAACAGCTGATTAGGTGGTCCACTGTTTCATCTGCTTCTTTACAAAGGCAGCACTTGCTGTTTGTGGTTGATTTTTTTACTTTTGCTCGTATTGCATTTCTTCTAGTGCCTGTTCTTGTGCAGCCAATATTAAACCCTCTGTTTCTTTCTTCAAGTAACCATTCTTAAGCCATTGCCAGGTCTTGGTGATGTCTGATTTTCCACTTATATTGTGCAAATATTGACCATGCAGGGGCTTATTTCTCCATTTTTCTGCTTGGTTCTAGAGAAATAAGCCCCAGCATCATCATCAATCATCATCATCATCATTATTATTACATTTATATCCCGCTCTTCCTCCAAGGAGCCCAGAGCGGTGTACTACATACTTGAGTTTCTCTTTCACAACAACCCTGTGAAGTAGGTTAGGCTGGAGAAAAGTGACTGGCCCAGAGTCACGCAACTCGGGTCTCCCCGGTCCTAGTCCAGCACTCTAACCACTACACCATGCTGGTTTAGGAGAACAGGCAAGTCAACCATAATATTAACAGCAAAAACAAACAGAATATCCAGTGAGGCTATTCACACGTGCATGCAAAACCGGGCTAAGGGAGCCCAGACTGGTTTTGCATGCTCATGTGAACCGCCAGGATCGGGCCAATCCTGGTGGCACCATGGCGGCAAACCCACCTATGAAGCCTCCCTTGAAAATGGGGTTAGGAGAGTGAGCGCTCTCCTAACCCGGTTCCCTTGATTGTGTGTCAGCCGCAGCTGCAAGCAGCTGCAGCTTGCAGACTCGGGGAGGGGGAATCCCCAGAATGCACCATACGCTCACGCAGTGCATTCTTGGAGCTCTGGAGGGGGCAGCGCATTCCGCAGTGGTGCATCCTGGCACCCAGACCCTCAGAGCTGCTGGCAGCACCTGGTGCTTGTCTGGGCAGGCTATCTGTCCACCCAGGGATGGCGGAATGATAGTCTGTGGGGAGCTAAGCACTTTCGGGCTTCCTCTCTACAAACCAGGTGGTCATGAGACCAGTATCTTTTTAGATACATTTTAGATACAAAAATAAAGCAAACAACCAACACCCTGAAAACCTTTGTCGAAAATCCCCGTGGGGTATCTAGAGATAAAACTTGCATTCTTTTTAACTCTGGCTGCTTGATAGTCAAAATAGCGGGGCAAGGGGACTGAAACATGATTTTACAGAACAGAGAATCTCCCTCCCTGTGGCTACTAGAATCCTGTCTTTGGAGACAATTGGGGGGTGTCCACAAGCAGGGGAGTTGAACATATTTTAGTCATGGTGTAGGATCCCATAGGCCAGGGAATGTGTGTGTGTCCACATGAGCTGGACCACTTGGATGAGTCCACCGTCCAATCAGTACCTGTCTTCTAACACAAGTGGGGAAAGTCCAGACAATTGGCCTTGCCCATGTGATGTCTTAATTCACACATATTCTCTAGCAGCATTGGATCACACCATGGAGAAGTGGCTCCCATATGGATGTGTCTGTCTGTCTGTGAAGTGGGGGTGGGTAGACAATATTCTTCCACCCAAAGAACACAAAGTAAGCATGAAGTTTGCAGAATGGGGTCTTGGTGTCAACACGTTCCCCCCTCCCCATTCAAGTAAGCTGTCACCAGACTATGGGGAAGATAGCCACCTTGACTGGTGAACATCCAGTATATGATTCCAACAACTGGTACCCGACGCATTCTTCCATGCAGAATAAAGGAATCCTATGTTCCCATTAAGATGGGCACCTCTGCACCGCTGTAACTATTAGGTACCTTATACTCTCTCAGCTGCAGTGTCAAAAGCATCATAATATCAGTAGGACAAAATTACTTGCAAAGCAATGATGGCAGCTACTCCGTCTAACCCCTGAGCAAGGCAGCAAAGAGTAGCACAGCCTAGGAGGACTCTAGCACCAGCAGTGAGTGTGTGAGACTGAGAGGGCTAAGTAGCAACCAGGAGGCCCCTATCCTTCTCCTGGCTTTGCTCAATCTAACACCGCACCTGTATTCTACCCAGGAGAGGAAGGGAGGCTGCTGCTGTGGCCCCCTGCATTCCCCACATCTGACATCAGACGCAGGGGGCTGGCTAGCCACGCCCCCGCATCTGATGTCAGGCGTAGGGCCGTGGTCTCCCTCCCATTTGCGCAGCCCCATTTGGAAGGGAGATTGGCCCACGCTGCATGGAAAAGGCGTCCCTGCTTTAAAAGGCAGGGAGCGTCACTCCGGCCGCGCTGCCAATGCAGTGCAGGCCAATTTCAGTCCCAAGCCGTCTGGGAGCAAAATAACACCCCCCACATCTGATGTCAGATGCGGGGTGTGTGTCTGGGGCTGTGAGGCGTGGCCCCTGGGGGCGGCAGCTTGGGTTCTTTGAACCCGTTCACCCAATGGTGGCTCTGCCCCTGATTCTACCAAAGACAACCACAGGGCTCTGTGGTTGCCAGGAGTCTCGACACCAACTCGACGTCACACTTTACTTTACTTGACACCCAATGATACTTTGATTTCAGTATCTGACTTTTGACTAGGTTTGATAGTTGACATGCAGTGGTATATAGCAGGGATGCCAGCAGGATTTCCTGTGCCCACTGTACTGTATGTGGTTTGGGGGGCGGGGGCTGCATTATCTACTGGCAAGAGCTACAGCACAGTGAGCTGGGCCAAAAAAGCATGCCCATCAGCTTTTCCTGTTGCCCTCCTGATATCCCTTCCCCAGATCTCTTTCCCAAGCTGCTTGGTACATGAAATGCACTGAGCAGCTCTACTTGCCCTGCCCCACCCCACTGGCCCAGATCTTTGCCTGCCTGCCCAACCGTCCTTCCCAGCAATGGCCTAATTTGCCATTCCCGACAGTGGTACAAGCCCTCATTGTCCTCTTCTTCTGCTCCAGCCTCCCGCTCTGACTTGGAAAAGAAAGGGAAGTATTTTGAGGCCAGTAGAGTGCTGGCCTGCAGGTTTTACAGACAGGGTTTTCCCCTTGAATCCAATCCTGATTGGAGTGCGCCAGTCCACATATTCGCTGGATTTAATCTGACCTCCCTGTGAGCTCTCAGGGACCAGGACAGACAGGACTTTGATTTTCCCCAATGGAGGCTGCGAATTCTGGCTTAGCCTGAGTTATGTCCAGGGTTTAAAAAATCCTCTATTCCCAGCAGCTTTGGGGGGGGGGGGAACTCCAGGGCTTCTGCTTTCTCCAAAGGTGTTGATGGAGGTGCTGATGGCTATGCAAATGGTCCATCTAATCCCTCAAATTAAAATGCCTCAATCTGCTGCGAAGCAGATTCACTCTTCAGATATCCTGAGGCATAGAGCCATGTGTGAAAAACTCCCTAGAGAGTCTCTCTAGAACTTAAACTGAAACGCAGACTCAAACTTAAGCTGCTTCCTGAGCTGCTATTCACCACAGGCCTCTGTAGCTAATAGTAGTTTGGGGGTGCAGTTTGAATCAGGGCTTGCAACATGGAGTTTAAACCCCACCCCTGATCAAAATCACCTTTCTGGCTGCTTTTTAAGAATGAAAAAGATCTCCTATGTCACATCTAGTTTATTCCTGTTTGTTTTAGAATACACCAAATATTCCCTCATGAGTGCAAATTGATTATTAACATATATATGTGAACAAACCATCTTTCCTCTCATTGAGGAACCCCCATTAACCTTCCAAAGAACCAGTTTTCCCCAGAAGACAGTCTGCAAGCCATTGGCATATCACATTTGATCTTCGTTATTATACACTGATTCAAAATATGCACATCCCTATACCACCTCTGAATCACAATGATAACGGCTGACATGATGAGGGAAAATACTGAAAGTAGCCCCATTGAAATTAAAAGGAAAAGTGAGGCTTCAGTGGTACTACTTAGGCATTGCCTAACTTGTCCTTTTAATTTCAATGGGGCTACTTTCAGTAACTTTCCTCATCATGCCAGCCAACAAAAATAGCAAAATCAAGAGCAGGCACTCCATCTGGGTAAGAGATTCTGAAAGAGTTCATGGTACAGGATGTCTTGATGAAAGACTAAACAACCCGGAAGCCTGAGAAATAGCCGAAGCATAAGAGGTACATTTTCAAACGATTAATCCTGACACTGCTACAGAACAACAATGATTGAGGCAAATTCCTTTGTCTAGTTCAATAAGAACAATCCTGTAAGAATTGTCCTCTTTGCTTCAGAGAGAGCAAATCTATTTGCAGTTGCTGGGAAGTCCAGCTCAGATAGATCCTGCCTTCTTGCCTTCCAGGTACTGTTGAGAAAACAGCAAATAAGATATTGGAGACCGATTCTTGCTGTAGTCGAGGAATGCATCGCAATACATGTTGTTTGTTCTCCATCCTCTGGATAATTTCTGGGGGGAAACAAATCCCAGGCAAACCCTGATTCGCTGTGCACAGCAAGGGATGGGGCCCATGAGATGTGGGAGATCCCCTTCTAGGCTACCTCTCCCAATGTGCACAGACAATTTTAGGAGAAGTAGAGGCAATTTCAGAGTGTTGTCATGGATCTCAAACACATGCACATTTTTTCTGTCCTGGGGTAAACTCTGGGCAAAAAATAATGATTCTGCATTTTCAGACTGGTACAGATTCTGTAACTATATCTATCTATCTATCTACCCTGAACAGCTAATAGTGGTGGTATTAGATGAAGGAAACAACATGGGATATTAGACACATCCATGGAAGTATACGTTTATCATGATGGCTACATGGAGCCTCCATATCCAGGGGCTGTACACCTGTAAATACCAGTTGTGGGAAGCAAAAGCAGGTTGCTTTAATTTCCTGCTTCTTGGTTTCCCAGAGACATCTGGATGGCCACTGTGGGAAGCAGGATGCTGGGTTTGATGAACCTTTTGTCTGATGCAGCAGGACCTTTTTTATGGGGATGGGGCTGCAGCTCAGTGGTAGAGCATCTGCTTTGCATGCAGAAAGTCTCAGGTTCAATCCCTGGCATCTCCAGATAGGGCTGGGGAAAGAGTCCTGTCTAAAACCCTGGGGAGCCACTGCCAGACAGAGCAGATGATACTGCGCTAGGAGTCTATGGTTTGACTTGATCTATAAGGCAGCTTCCTATGTTACATTTTTATCTAGGAAATATTACATATCCCTCTCCCCCAGCACCAGTGACTGATAGGATGAGGGAAATTGCTCAGAGTAGTTCCATGGAAATTAAAAGGACAAGCTAGGCAGTTTGCCTCATCATCTCAGCCACTCTTCTAATCAAATCTGGAGGCCCCTGTGTCTGTTTTAAGGTTTTTCAAAGAACAAGAGAGCCAGTCACTGCTCCTCCACATGAGGTTTGGCCCTTAATTTAAAAGAACATGACAACTCAAACTCTTCGGTGCCTTACAGAGAGTTGCCCATGGGTGAAAAACAAACTGTAATCCCCATTTTCTAGATGGTTGCATTTGATTTAGTCTGGTTTTAAGCACCAGTTCTTTGGATGTAATTGATATGAAACCAAGAAAAAGTAAATGTGTGTTTATGAACCAACACAGACAAAGTTTACAATGTACTGCTTGTGGTTTATCTATTATTTACAAAAAAAAAAAAAAAAGGTTCACGGGCTAAATATTCCTTCAAGTGGGTTGTTTGCTGTTTTCCATAAATCTAATTAGGTTTTGACAGATTCATCAGTTTCCACTGGAATTCTTTCCGGTGAATTGAAATTGGTTCCTGCTGTGGGTTTGGCGTCCACCTAACTGATCATATGCCTGTTTAATCTGCTCATGGGATATTTAACAAATTGTTTGCAATTTCAATGCGCACTGAAGTGTAGCTGTAACTATTCTTTCTCTCTGTCATGCCACAGGGCCATCATGACAGCTCTTCTTGCGATTTATTTTGTGGCGCATATCTGGAGAGTTTCAAAAACAACACTACATCATTATCCCCACCCAAAATGTAATAAAAGGTCAAAGACTTTCCCTGGTCTGTAGACTCCAAGCACCGGGGCCTTTGCTTCTGATTTATGGACAAGTGTTGTGGGTTACATTTTGGTCTATTGCAGAGACAGGCATATGTCATGAGGCAACAGGGTGATCATTCATTTTTGTCCTCCAGAATGAGCCCTGAATTTGACTCTGAGAAAAAGTGGAAGGCATGTTTATCCACTGTGTGATGAATGAAGTTGCCCTCACTCTGTGAAACTGCTTCACATTTAGAACTTGACTTTTGATTCAGATTTTGGAGCTTGTCTTACACATTTTTCCTGCTAACTAACTAGGCAAAGGGGCACCTTTCAAAGTGATGATTCTCTATCTATCTATCTATCTTTCTATCTATCTATCTATCTATCACATTTGTACACCGCCCCAAACTTTCATTTCTGGGCGGTTAACAATAGCATAAAACAAGTTAAAACATTTACAGAAAACAATTTAACGATTTAAAAATCAACCACAGATTAAAACCTAAACATTTAAAAAGCTGAAAAGGTTTGGGTGAAGCTTTTAGTAGGGAGAGAGCAACTCACCCTATCCAACCTCAGCACAGCATCCCTCCAGAGGCTGTTGATGGTTTGTCCTTTGTGTTTATTTTAAATTGGGAACAGGGAAGCATCTTATCTCTCTAGCCCAACACTCCCCCCCACCCTTATTTCTCTACTGCCAAATAAAAGTATCTCTAAGTGGTTTACAACCAAAAACAATTAAACAGTTAAAACACTGAAAAACAACCCAGCTTTAAAAAGATGTTTTTATTATCAGCCTTCAAGGCCTTCTTGAATGCCGCCGTTGATATTGGACCTCTTATTTCTGCAAGGAGTGCATTCAGAAGCTCAGGAGTGGCTATACAGTAGCATATAAGCATCCAATGCATCCATCAAATTCATCAGAATCCCATGCTAATTTAGAAAGAACAGTTTTCTAGTCCTCCTGAGCATCAGAAAGGAAAAGCAACATCCAAAATAACCTCTGAAATGAAAAGGAACCTACAGTAGCTAGGGATGGAAATGTAACTAATAATAAACATATCCACCGGGGCATGTGCTTAACACTCTCTCTCTCCCTCCCTCTCTCTCTCTCTCTCTCTCTCCATTTCAAATTTCAACTCTCTGGTGACACTAGTAGGACTGGCATGTGATCAGGAGACTTGTTTGAGTCCAATGGTGAAAGTAAGACTCTGTCCTCAGGTCATGGTGTTGCCTTGGATCCCCCTGGCTCCAGGGTCTGGGTCATAGGGTATTCCCATCCTGTCTCATCCCGCAAATTGTCTTCATCACCATATGGGGGAACTCCTGGATCAGGGGTTGTGACCAGTGTTAACTGCAACAAGGATTCCCAGATGTTGTTGATTACAACTCCCATAATCCCCAGCCAAAGGCCATTGAAGTTAGGAACATAAGAAACTGCCTTATACCGAGTCAGATCATTGGTCCATCTAGCTCAGTATTGTCTCTACAATACTCCATCTCCAAGGTTGCAGGCAGGCAGGAGTCTCCCTCAGCCCTATTTTGGAGATGCCTGAGAGGGAACCTGGGTCCTTCTGCTTGCAAGGACCCTTCCCAGAACAGCCTCATCCCCTAAGGGGAATATCTTACAGTGCTTCCATGTAGTCTCCCTCCCATTCATCTGCAAACCAGGGTGGACCCTGCTTAGCAAAGGGGACAATCCATGCTTGCTATCACAAGACCAGCTCTTGCTTGGTAGCAAGACCAGGTCTTCCTACCACAAGACCAGCTACCACAAGACCAGTTAGGGGTACCGGGAGTTGTAGTCAACAAAATCTGGGAATCACTGTTACAGGGAACACTGGTTGTGATGCTAATGGGAACATCTGACATACCTACCAACATGCCCTATTTTCCCATTGGGAAAATGGGGACATGTTGGCAGGTATGCATCCAGTAGCAGGATTATTTTTACTAGGAAGGAAGTCCCCCAAGTAAACATAGTGAAGGTGGGTTTCTGCTCACTGCTGTGCACTGACCAGTCTTGAGTCTACAAGAACTGCTTCAGGCACACTCACTAAAATGCACTTCTACAGTACAATGTCCCAGTCTAGAATAAAAGATAGCACTCTACAGCAGAAGCTTCGTGACTGTGCACTGCAAAGCTTTCGCCGTGTGTGGGATGTGGTGAAGGGAGGCAAAGAGATGGTTGAAATGATCAAGCTCTCTAGCTTCTCCAAGGCCAACTTACCCCTATAAATGGGGACCCAGTGACAGTAGCTGTATAGGCATCAGTATCAATGGGTCTTCCCGAGATGTTGCCCAAATGTGCCATGTACTGATGCTGAACCTGAGCTTCCCAAATTCAGAAGTCTTCTGCCACTGTGCCCAAATCCCCGGATCCCTGGATCTTTGCTGTTGCTAAAAGTAATCTCGGATCACTCCTGCACTGATTTAAAGGTAAACTGTGTCGTTGAGTTGGTGTTGACTCCTGGGGGCCACAGAGCCCTGTGGTTGTTTTTGGTAGAATACAGGGGGGGTTTACCATCTCCTGCGCAGTATGAGATGAGCAGAGTTCATATTTGTAGTCTTTGGAGGCCCTGGTAATTGTTCCTAATCCACACCCATCACATTTAGAAGCCCATGATTTGCAAACCAAAACAGAGCTGTATTTTAAAAATGTGTCTAGCTTAGAGATGGGGAATTGCAACCCAATCATTGGACACAATCTGCCAGTTGTTCAGCTTGCACTTTGGAATACACTGCTGTGACCTGCACTGGGCCATTTGCTGGTAGACGAATTGTCACATACAATGTTTATATAAGGTCACGTTTATATTCTGACTTCAGTGTGCATCCCTCCTTGGGGGCAGTCAAAAGAGAAGTCTTGTTTAATTAAAGAGAGGACTCCGCATGCAAATGAACATTTGATTGAGCTCAAGACATCTTTACAATTCTGACATTTCTGTTGCACTGGCAAAAAGTCAATCAGAGAGCTGACCTCTTCAAATGCCCCAGTATTTGAAATAAAATAAGCAAGCATGCAGAGACGGCATTAATGTTGTTAAAAATGGCAACAATAATTGTCTCAATATGTGGAGGAATGAAGAGGAACTAAAGGGTAAGGAAATATTCACAAGGAAGGAGTCTCATGTGGCTTCCTGACAGCCACACATACAGATACTAGTAATGCCTGAAAATGACATTAAGTTAAAATGTAATAACAAACAATAACCAGCAACATTTTCTGGTGTCCTTTCTTGATGGAGGAATGGGGCTGTAACTCAGTAGTAGAGCATCTGCATTGCCTGCAGAAGGTCCCAGGTTAAATCCCTGACACCTGTGAATAGGACCTGCACACTTAGTGGGGGTGATCAGAATTAAATTACAGATATAATGACAAGCAAATTTTTCTGAGGTCCATTTTCTGATAGAGGGATGGGGCTGTAACTCAGTGGTAGAGCATCTGCTTTGCATGCAGAAGGACCCAGGTTCAATCTCCGGTATCTCCTAGCAGTGTTCCCTCTAATGGGGATTCCCAGATGTTGTTGACTACAACTCCCATGATCCTCAAGCAGAAGCCACTGCAGCTGGGGATTCTGGGAGTTGTAGTCAACAACATCTGGGAATCTCTGTTAGAGAGAACACTATCTTCTAGTAGGGCTGAGAAAGACTTCTGACTGGAGATAGAGCTGCTGCCACACAGTGTAGAGAATACTGAGCTAGATAGACCAAGGGTACAAGGCAACTTCCTGTGTTTCTAATGTGACTGACATAACTTCATTTTTTCTTAAAGTTGCCAAAACAGTATTTTACTTCTCAGGTTTTCATTCTGAGAATCAATCCTTTTTAATACATATATGTTAAAAATTGATACCTGGCATCTGCAAATCCTTCCTAGTCACTGGATGAGTTGTTATGTTACAGAATATTCACAAATATTCTAATTACTATGGTTGAAGACCCAGTTACAGAACGTTGATAGCCAGTACAACAGTCTGTGAGGGAAGTAAAACTTTTGGTCGGGGAGAAAATCCATACAGTCTTTTAGGCACAAGGCACTTTGTGAGGGGTTGAGAAGCAAGAGAGAGCACAGGGGTATGATTTGGGGATTAATTAAAGACATTGACGAGATTGGAGAAAACCTCACACAAGTCCTAGAAACAAGAGAATATGCGTAGTGTTAGAAGGAGCAGCAGAGAGGCAGGTAAGTTTGAAAGACCAGCAACACCTTTTTTCTTCTGTGGCTTTCTTGATTCTACACCTCAAGAGGAAGGAAGTGGAAATTAAAAGGCTTTGATTTCTACATGTTTGCATCTCTGCAGACACATAGGAAAGATTAATGCAAGGTCACTTTCATCTGAAGAGCACAGAACTATCTGTTTTGGTTATTGTATTCTGAACATCCACAGTTTGATATATTTTTGTTATTAAAGATAGTCCATTTCTTGTCTAATTTCAATATATCATAGTGTCTGGCAATATAATATCTGTCAGGGCTTTTCTTGTGATATTTCTGATAATTCCAAGCTAGATAACACTAGAAGCTTTGAAATAATATTGGATTATTAAAGCAGAGAGTGTTGAACTTCCTTAAGGGGATAGTTCCATAGATGGTGGGCACAGAAGGGACAGTAGGCATGTCAGAACGGTAGAGCAGCTGAGCTGGTCTTTGGCCCTCCTGCAGATGTTGGCCTTCAACTCCCATAATTCCTGGCTACTGGCCACTGTGCCTGGGGATTATGGGAGTTGTAGTCCAAAAAAATAGCTGGGGGGCCAAAGTTGAACAGACTTCGCCTAAAGCATCAGACCAGTGAGGAGACCTGAAGGCTGATATTCCCTTTGTGACCTATTTCCTTGGAAGTAAGCAAGTTTCTGAGACCATAAAAACCTCTTCCCTTCACAATGCATTTCTGGGGAAATGAGTTTTGTCCCATATTAGACTTCGGAAAGAGAAATAACAGTGTATTTCACATGAATGTGCCCATCCTAAATAGAAGTGAGCCCATGAAGAACTGGTTTTCTCTGTATTAAATATAATACAGAGAAATGTAAATATAAACAATATTTATTTATTGACTGATGATAAGAAAGGAAAGTGCTCAGGGGATATGAAAAGTCTCTTTCCATCAAGTAACCACAATAGCAATAGAGGAAGAGGTCAGGGTGTTTTACTTCTATGGGGAGGGGCCCCCTACCCTGACACCCCTGGAGCCTCTTATGTTCACAGCTAATACACCTGGTGTCCTCAGCAGGAGAGTTGATGAGGAAAGGTTTATCGGAAGGCATACTCTTTGAAAACCACTGCCCTAACAGGAAGATGGGTAAACATCTGTCAGCCAGGTCAATTTTTACAGATATTAAAGTGACAAAAGGGAGATGTCAGTAGCTACTGGATGTTACTATTAGCATTCAAAATAAGTGACAGAAAGCTTGATGTTTAGTTAACAGGAATATATATTCCAATGGGAGTGAGAATGTCTTGCTTTGGGCAAGTTCATCCATTAGTTGTGTATAAGCAGCACTTAGTAAAACAAACATTGGCAATAGGTTATGGCTAATTAAATGTCAAGGACCACACTCAACATCAACAAGCCTTCAGACGCCCTGTGCCTTTTAAAGATGATCTCTACCTACTGAGAACACTATTTCAGGTCTAGCTTTCCATTGCTATGAAGTCTGTATCACCGTTTGGTTGGCTTAAACCTAGATCACCCTTGCAGACAGGTTCTTTTTATTATACAGTGGTCCCTCGACTTACGAAGTACTCGACATCCGAAGATTTCGACATACGAACGACAAAAAATACCGGAAGTCGTTGCCGGTTTAGATGCGGCTTCCTCAACCTACGAATTTTTAGATGCGGTTTCCTCGACCTACGAATGTTTCTGGACCTCCGTGGATGCGCTTTTCGACTAACGAAAATTCCGACCTACGAACGTGCGTTCGGAACGGATTATCTTCGTAAGTCGAGGGACCACTGTATAGCAAGCCTGAACTTCCACTATTCATTAAGAGGTTTTGTCCTAATTTCACAATTCCAGTTATGCATCAAAATGGTTTGGAAATGCAAGCCCTCTTTTTAAAACCCGACTTCAAAATAAATCAAAGTTTTTTTCTTGCAAATGCACCCAGAGAAGATGGAGTGGCAGGATATTATGACTTCTCTGGACGGGTAATCTGGTGTGCTGCTGAGGAGAGAGGGGAGGAGAGGAGAGGAGAGGAGAGAAGGAGGGGAGAGAAGAGAAGAGAAGAAGAGGGGATGGGAGGGGAGAGGAGAGGAGAGGAGAGGAGAGACAGAGTAGTTCACAATAGTAACAATGCTGATGTTGACTAGTTGCTTTACTTGCATAGAGTTGGCTAACATTCCAAAGGAGCAGGTGGCTGATAAAACACTGATGGAACTTTTTATCTACAATATGTATAATACACAGGTTTTATCTTTCATTATTATGCATGTCTGTGTGCTTAAGCCCTGGATCTGTCTGTAGTTTACACTAAGATTATGCTAATCAGAGAGCCAAAGCAAATTAGGCCAGGATAAATAATGGGAACCATCAGCATGCAGTTCTGTTTGAACATAAATATTTCACGGTCGAGTCCCATTATCCACTAAAGATATATGATTTTTAGGGCGAATTTGGGAAATTCCACCTGAGTTGTAACTAAAACTGCTGTGATTGCCAGAACCCGAGGGGTATACTCGTGGGTCAAATGGGCTGTAACCCAAAATTTGGCTTTTAAAAAGCCAATCTGTCAGATCCAGCTGGGCTGGGAAGGGAAGAAAGGATTAAGTGACAAAGGGAGTGTAGACTCCAAGGAAAAGAGTGGTGGTATGCAAGGACAAGGCAGTGGAGTGGAATCAGGAACATTAACAGTCTAATGAAATAGATATTATGGATAGAGAGGCAAGTGCAGACTGCTTTTCAGTGCTCTTGCTGCTGGCTGATTGTTAGCCCCGCCTCTGCTCAAGGACTGGAATACAAGTAACTCAAGCCCCAATCAAAAGCTGGCCTGAATGGCTGACTATTCTGAATGTGTGACACCATGGGGAGTCTGGTAAAAAGCATGTAGGATCCACCTGAAAGGAGGGGCTGGAGTGATATCATCTGTCCTCCTTCCCTGCAAGGTGTGTTGTTATTAAACTAGTACAAAAAGAGCAGGCAAGAGCAGGCAAGAAATTCACTGAGAGACTGAATTTTTGGAGCCTGGAATAGAAAGAGCCAGGCAGGAGCTGCAGGGTCTTAAGATGCTAAAACCACACACCCTCAGCAACCTGATGCAATTTGTTGCTGACAGTTAGGAATGTTCTGCTATTTCCATCTTCATCCAATGGTCAGTCTGAATATTTCTGCAAATAAACCAAATATGACCAAGACTTCATAAGCTCCATTGATCTTTTCTTACAAGGGAGTCCGGAATCCAAGGCACGCTGCAAACCTCTAGTTCTTTTCCCTCTCACACAACACTAGAACCAGAGGTCACTCAATGAAATCGATTGCCAGGAGGTCTAGGACCAACAAACGGAAGTACTTTTTCACACAACGCGTGATCCACTTGTGGAACTCTCTGCCACAGGATGTGGTGACAGCCAACAACCTGGATGGCTTTAAGAGGGGTTTGGATGCCTTCATGGAGGAGAGGTCTATCAATGGCTACTAGTCGGAGGGCTGTGGGCCACCTCCAGCCTCAAAGGCAGGATGCCTCTGAGTACCAGTTGCAGGGGAGTAATGGCAGGAGAGAGGGCATGCCCTCAACTCCTGTCTGTGGCTTCCAGCAGCATCTGGTGGGCCACTGTGCGAAACAGGATGCTGGACTAGATGGGCCTTGGGCCTGATCCAGCAGGGCTGTTCTTATGTTCTTATGTTAACTTCTCTTTGCTTGGAATACTTTATGGGCATGAAGGACATGTATAATTATATATACAACTCAAGATGAGTGCACCACCAATAGGATGAGAAGGGCCAGGGTGAGAGGTTGCTGAGGGAGCAACCAACAGGGCAGAATGGTCTTTGGAAGGAAGAGTCGGAGTCTGAGCAGGAGGTTGAGCAATCATTGTCTCCCAGACAACATAGGCAAGAGAAGCATCAATGGCAGGTGATGGAGCTGAGAAGAAGCAGCTGGTTATCAGCAAGAAGGCAGGAAGAGACTGACTCCATTTGTGGCAGCTGCCAGGGGTGTAGGGGTGATTAGGTGCAGCTGGCTGTTGGCTATAAATTCTGCAGCTTCTGCCCTGAGTGGACTGCTGGAGACAACATGTCTAATCAACCTGCATCACTCTTGTCTGTGATCTTGGAATCTAGACCTCTGAAACTTTGTAAGAAGGTCTGGTTTATTGGAGTCGATGGGAATTCTTGTGCATGGGCTATTTGTTTCTGTGTTCTGGGACTGTTTGTCTATACTGATTGTTTCCAGTAAAGCTGAAATCTGAGATGCATTTACAACCAGCTAGTGTCTCGTAGATTTATGAGTGGTTAATCCAGGTTGGCGGGCTTGTGACAGTTACCAACATTAGTGTGATTGTGTGAACCCATAACAAGGCAGGAATCTCAGATTCATTTTGGATCATAAGCTGTCTTGGCATAGATTCACACAGTCAAGTAACTCACATTAAGCCTAGATTCAAATGACTGTGTGAACAAGGCCATAATCTGCTTCCCCAAACTAGCATGTCTTTGGAATCTCTCCCTTCCAGGTTCCATCTTGCCAGCTAGCTGAGAAAACAAGATTTTTGCCTCTTTCACTTAGTACACCCAAACAGTCAAACTGTTCCATCCAACCAAATGGTGTGTCTAGTAGCTTAGTGCCACCAGTCAGGGGTGTAGCTATAACTGAGCAAAAGGGTTCAAAGAACATGGACCCCCAGCTCCTGAGGGCCCTCCAGCTCCATCCCTCCCCATTTTCTTCATTTTCTCCCTCACTCTGGGAGGCCGCCAGAGAGAGGGATGAACACGGCCCCTTCTCCCCTAGCTACGCCCCTGCCACCAGTCATCAAATATTATGCATCCAATGCATTCATGGCATCAAGAATGGCATAAAGAAAGTGCAAAGTATCTACAGTGAAATGTGTTTAGTCTTCGCATAAATGGGTGTATTCTTGTTAATATCCATGATTTGCAGTGGCATTCACAGGCATCCATGTATAAAGGTTAAGCCTAAATTATTCCAGATAATAATGGACTTCATCTAAAAGTTAGCAATTGCTTAAATGATTTGGGGTGTTGGGCAGGGGTGTAGCTAGGGAAGAGGAGGCCCATGTTCACTCATCTCTCTGGCGGCCCCTCAGAATGAGGGAGATAATGAAGAAAATAGGGAGGGGTGGAGCTGGGGTGTGGATTCTTTGAACCCTTTCACTCAATTATAGCAACACCCCTGGCATGGGGGCAATCCTTAGTGACTTCCCTTTGTTTTGTGTAAGAAATACAAAGGATATACTTCAAACACCCAAGCAAATGCTGGTCATATGAGATAATTGTGAAAATTACAGGTGACCACTTTGTACACATACCGTTACCATTTACTTCAAAGGAAATCCTGTGCTTTTCTCTCTCCGCAAATTAGCTCTGGATAGATAAGTAGAGGCATTTTATGTTATTACCAATTAATAAGCATTTCACACAATGCATCTCAAGAAATGGTCTGTTTTGCTAGATGTATGCATGAAGACGTTTTGGCTGATGATCTGCACAGTTAATATTCCAACTGTGGTTATGAGCTGTCCCAGTCACTCCGTACTATATTGTTGTGTAGGTTGTACAGTATTAGCAGGTGCATATGTCATCCTTTTTTTGGTCAGTGTTCTTTTCCCCACCACCTAGCTTTTGTCAGGGACTCAAGCAGGTTGTCCAAAAGTAGCTCCATCTATGGGCAGGTTCAGACCACACGGGAAGTGGGGAACCACCAATTTCCAGTTGTCATCGTCAAGTCCAGCTTCCAGTATTGGGAGAGCTATGCCAATATTGGGGGATGCATTCCAAGCCCTGGGGCAGCTATAGAGAAGGTCCAGTTTTAAGTCGCCACCAAACAAGCCAGTGACAACTGTAACCAGACCTTCTGCAATGATTTCAGGTGGCGGCGGGGTTCGTGACAGAGAAGGTGCTCTCTTAAATACCCAAGCTGTTAAAGTCTTTATAAACAATAACCAGCACTTTGTATTTTGCTCAGAAACATATCAGCAGCCAATGCAGTTCTTTTAAATTGGTGTAATTCAACTCTTCAAGTTGTCCCAGAGATCAGTCTGGCTGCTGCATTCTGTATGAATTGCAATTTCCGGATTACATACAAAGGCAGCCCCATGTAGAGTGTGTTACAGTAGTCAAGCTGGGAGGTTACCAGCATATGTACCACTATTTTAGAGTGGAATATGCCAACATTGGTGGGATCAGATGACATGCCCAAAGTTGGCATAGCCCTTCTGATATTGGAAGTTGCTTGATGATGACAGTGGCTGGGAACCAGCAGATTGCCATTTCTCGTGTCGTGTGAACCATAAGCATGGATAAGTATAAGCTTAGACAGAGTCAGCAGTGATCTTTATTGGACTAAGTGGAATTAAAACCTACCTGTTTTTAATTGGAATTTAATCTGTTTTTAATCTGGAATTAAAACCTATCTGGCCTTTCCAGGGTTTTTTAACTGTTTTAAATGTTTTAATTGTTAATGGTTTTAAACTGTTTTAAAAATGGTTTTGTATTGATTGTTTAAAAAATGACTGATTTGCAGGTTTTGTTTTTGTTACTGTGCACTGCCTAGAGCTGTTTAGATGGGGTGGTATATAAATGTAATTAAAGAAAGAAAGAAAGAAAGAAAGAAAGAAAGAAAGAAAGAAAGAAAGAAAGAAAGAAAGAAAGTCCGTTCCTTGTGTCACCTGCTCCCTCCTTTGTCGGTGTGAGGGGGCAGGTTTCAGGCCAAAGGTTCCAGGACTTGGGGAGTTGGCTGCCCATCCAAGTGGAGCAGAAGCAGATGTGTGATCTAAAGAGGCAGCGGTTGAATTCCAGAGCAGCAAACAAGGGTTGGCTGGGAGCAGGTCCATGGTCAAAGTCAGGCAAGGGTCAAGAGGTGTGATTCAAGACGTGAGGGTCATGTTGCTACAAATTCCGCTAAAATCTGTCTCCTCCTTTCTTTTCCCCACACATATATGTTGGAATTAGAAATATTCCCAACACTACATGTTTCCTGCATCACCATCACTATCCATGACAGATTCAGTGTCCTGCTTTGAGAAACATCGTACTAATCTAAGCACTTTTTAAAAAACTAGATTTATGCTGGTTTTGAGGTAAAATTCAGCTGCCGCAGCCATTACAAGCCAGTTTGTCTTTCTACAGAAGGCTTCTATTGACACAAACTTTATATTCTTTTAATGAACACCATATGCTAAAAAAAAAACCCTTAGTTTGAAATTAGATAGGAGTTTTATGCTAAACACTTGCAAACTTTTCATTTTTATGAACTCTAAAAAAGTTCAGACACTCATTCCATGTTTACACAAAACTTTGGATGATTTTAGATTTTCACATAAAGTTCTTAGTTTGTAGACATTTATCTCTGAAAGTCTATTGCTACCATTTATCATATATAAATCACTTTTAATTGGTGAGGGTTTTCTAATTTTTATTTTGTTTTACCCATATGTAAGCCTGTGGTGTAGGTGAGTGAGTATTCCCATTAGACATGGGTGAAAGGAATTGATTTTGACAAGGTCAGCAGTGCATCCGTAGCAGAGATGCAACTAGAATCTAGGTACCCCTGGCATCATTAGCACGTGCCGCATACCATGAGACCTCTGAGCAGAACCAGACGTCAATTTTGGATCTCCAGCGGACTTCTCTCCAATCCGATGGGCTGGACCTTCAAATCTATCACTGGAATTTGGGTCATTCTATTCAGGAGCAGCTTTAGATGATAATCAGTGCATCCATTACACAAAGTCAACACCATGTGGCCATGACTTTACAAATCATGAGGTCAAACTGGTTTGTACTAGAAGAACCAGGAATATTTCCTGTTTCCCTGAATGTGGCCATCCACCACAATAACAGCTTAATTTGCTGAAGCACTTGAACATAGGTGTTTTTTTTTTTTACTGGGCCAAAATCTAGGTCATATCCTGATCACCCATGGTCATCCAATAAATATGCCATTTATTCCAGCTCTATTTATATATTTTTTGTTTAATTTGTGCTCTGAAATGGACTCTGTACTGCATGTAGCTCACAGGGATATGTTTCCTGTACACTCTTGCTATCTAATGCATGTAGCTCACATAGGTAAGTTTCCTGTACATTCTTTATATGTAATACAGGGTTTCCCAACCTTAGGTCTCCAGATATTGTGGGACCACAACTCCCATCATCTCCAGGCACAATGGTCAAATGCCATTGAGGCTGTGGATGATAGGAATTGTAGTCCATCAACATCTGGAGACCCAAAGTTGGTAAACTCTGATCTAATAGCTGCACATATTCTGGCTTGATCTTACCCAAAGTCCATGGTGGCCCACTCAGCTGTTTTCTGGTCATTATCATGTCTTTTCCATTTGACTTGGTAATGAGATGGGAAACTAATTCTATGTACTTTGGACGTGGCTTTGAAACTCAGCATCAATATCCAGCTTTAATCCACATCCTGGCAATGGGATTGGAAGAGCGATACACATCCTTCAGAGTGTCCAAAAGAGGCAAATTATTATCTGCTCTTTCTTAAATGTGTCCTGCCCATATAGTATGTGTGCTGTCAGGTCGTGTTTTCACGGGTACTCATAAACTACAGAGCACCAAATGTACCGGCATTGTATAATAAACAGAATTAATAATTGGCCACAGTGAATACCATGAGATAAAAGGCATCATGGGAAGAAGTCACCTTGGGACTCAATGGGAGATGTTCTTTTTATTATAGGTGAGGCAGCCAACCAGAGTGGGAGAGCCAGCTGACAATCGGCAGCTTTGAAAAACACAAAAGGGGTTGTTCTTCAAATTGGATTCTGTTGCTCATCTGAAACTATAGACAGTCTTTAAGGTGATGCAGTAGACGGGCAACAGCAAAGGCAGCCAAACTGCAGCCTAATGATTAGACTGTGAAGGTTCAGAAGGACCATAAAAGATAATTGCAGCTGCCCAGTCAAGCAGTGATTAAGAGAACAGCATGGGATTCTGCCAAAGTAGGGCAGATAAGAGTGACTCCTGGCCAGGTTTGGGGCATCATGGCTGGAGAGATAACTAAGTCAGAGGATCCCAAATTTAGACTTTGAAAATAAAGTTTGGAACTGAGAAATCCCGGGTAGAGAGGAGAAAGTATGTATCCGTGAGGAGGATTTCAATAAACCTTTGAGCAGGGCCACCAAATCCAATGCAGCACACCTTCCATGTATGGTGATCCTCAATGTAAACTACATGCTTTGCTGTCTTGAGAGTGAAATGGGCCAAAAATGGCCCAACTTGTCATTTGGGAGGCAGGCGGGCTCATGGAAGGAGTTCTTGCCACTGCCACCGCCTCCCCCACTTTGGTTTCCCCTCACCTCCGCCAGCATCGCTGGAGCACTGCACCCTCTCAGCTGCCCCCTGTCTCTGCCCCCATCCCTGCCACACTGCCGCCATCCCACCAGTGGTTTAAAAAGAATTTTTTTGAAAATATTTATCTTGCCTCACCCAAGTCCTTAAGCCGAGGCATCAAATCTTTTTTGCCTACAAGTGGCAAAAAGCTTAATCCACTCCTATCTGTGATGCAGTTGAGGGAGAACAGCCCTGTTCATTTTGACCCGTGACTGACTATGCTTCAATTCCTGTACAGACCTGAGGTGAAGCTGTATCTCCACCACAGGTGACAAAACAAAATTCCCATGTTGTGGGGAATGTTTGTGTTGTCACCACAAGGTGGAAACGTTGAGGCATGCTTTGACAGATCATCGGGATAAATCTTCCCTTCTCGTGGCCATGTAATTAATCCAAAAAGCCCTCTGTTTAATTGTTAGATCCCAGTTGGCTCCAGGAAGATGCAGCAGCCAGTTGAGATTCAAGGCTGGTCGATATAATATTAAGCAATTATATATTCCTCAAGAAACAGTTGTCTAGCAACATCCTGTAACATTAAATGGTGGAACACACTGCACATCGCTAGAATTATGACCAGAGGTGCTCTTACCCCTGGAATTCGGGGCTGGTCCAAGGCCTCCACATTCCCTGTCCCCCCCCCAATCCTCTTTAGTCTGTCCAGGGTGATGCAATCAGCTGGCAGAGCATGATGATGCTTAATATGCTGGGTGGGGGCACTCCATAAGCCTTTAGGTCCAGGCTCCAAAATTACCTAGGTGCACTCTGATTAAGACCTGTGCAGTGTTGCTTTTATCTTTATTGCCCACTCAGATATGGTCTGTCTGTCTGTTGTCATCTTGAGGTGCAGCTTGACTCATCAAAGTCATCACCAACCCTGTGTCTAGCAAATACTGTTTTCTAAGAGTTCTGTTTCCCAGCTGGCAGGACTACAGAACAATACCGCTGAATATGGGCCATAAGCTGAATGACTGTTCTTAGCAGTCTAAAGGAAAAGGAGAGATGAGCAGAACTGAACGGCTGCAGAGAGTAAAGCACATTTTAACCATCTGAATCACAGCTGTTTTAATTAGTGAACTGCCAGTGGCTCAAACTGAAGCAAAACATTCGGAATGAAATGGTTCCATTCCAAGGAGTAGGAATTCGAGACTTGCCTACAAATTGGTAACAAACAGCCATGCTGTTTCAAAAAAAAAGAAAAGAAACACCAACATTCAGTGGGTCTGAAGAGAGTTGCTGGCTCCTATGTGGGTTTCCTCTACCTTGAAAGGGACTGCGATACTGAACAAGGTTGAAGCTGCTGCACTTCCGGGCCTGGTTACAGTCAGCACGACTCAATTTTGCCCCATAGCAGGTGGAGGAAGAAAGTAGGTAAGAGGTCCAATTGAGGTAATGTTGCAGCAGCTGCAGCAATGTACACATGCAAAGGTCTAGGCACCATCTTATTAACATATGGAGCTACCCAAAACCGACTATTGGTCCATGTAAGGTAAAGTGTGCCGTCAAGTTGTTTTTGACTCCTGGCGCCCAGAGAGCCTTGTCGTTTTCTTTGATAGAATACAGGAGGGGTTTAACATTGCCTCCTTCCATGCAGTATGAGATGATGCCTTTCAGCATCTTCACTGCTGCCCCAAATAGTAGTAGCGGGGATTTGAACTGGCAACCTTCTGCTTGTTAGTCAAGCATTTCCCCGCTGTACCACTTAAGATGACATTGGCCCATTTAGTCAATTGCTATCTATGAGAGCCAGTGTGGTATAGTGGTTAGCATGTTGGACTAGGACTGGGGAGACCTGAGTTCAAATCCCTGTTCAGCCATGAAACTTACTGGGTGACTCTGGGCCAGTCACTTATTGTTCAGCCTAACCTGCCTCACAGGGTTGTTGTGAGGAAGAGGATGCACCACTTCAGGCTCCTTGGAGGAAGAGTGGGATATACATGTGAAACAAAAGAAAACAAATCTACTTTGTGTCATATCCTCAATTCAAGTGACAACCAGAACTCAGATTCTCAGAGGAAGAGTGGCATAAAAATGTAAAAATAAAGTGAAATAAAACAAACATCTCTGATGGAGGGAGCCTGGCTGGTTGCAGGTGGAAAGGCTGCAGACAGGCACAAGGGAGGAGACAGATGCCAGATCGTCTCAGCTTGGCCAATGAAGGAGGCTTGGCTGTCTGACCTCTCCCTCCGCTGCAGCCTGGTGGGATGTGTGGGGTGAGCATGCCATTCAGCTATGGGCTCGCTTGTGAATGACCACGGGGTGGACAAAGTTAAAGCCACGGAAGGAGACTACGGCTTCTAATGTTGGATTTAGTGATCTGGCTACTCTTGTGACCATTGGATGGAAACGAAGACAAAACCGGAATAAGCTTTGATTTATGATTCCCATTTTAGAAAAGCCTAAAATTAGCTGCAATATATTTTATACGCTGAATGTATCTTATAGATCACTGAACAGGTCTGTAATTAGCTTTGTATTATGGGCTTAAGAGGTTATCTGATGATTACCTTGGCAGAATAAAGATGACAACTGTATCACCACTACACTCCAGGTGTTAAATAGCAAGGTTTTAAAGGAAGCCAGTTGTATGGGGGTTCAAACATGGTTGCCTTGACTCTGTAGTCATGACCCAGACCAATAAAGACAGAGCTCTTTTACAATGTATGGTTGACAGGAAGCAGCAGCGGACTGGGATTGTTGTGGGTGACTCAGCAGCCTACATTCTGAACCACCCACAACAATCCCAACCATGATTGGCTGCCCCAGTTCTAACTGTACAGCAGACTGACCAATAGGGCCTCAATTCCCTCAGAGGGCAGGTTTCATAGGCCTCTACCATTTCCTGGAACCCCCATACCTGCAGCTTCCTAACTTGCTTGCCTGCCTGCAGCCAGGACTTGGAAATAGCCAAGGAAATAGTCTGACGCTGGCATTACTGGTGGGGCACTGCTGGTGCCAGGACCACACAACAAGAAATTAACAAGCAAACCCTATTCACACATCATGTTCATCACACATAACTTCCTCTCTGTACCTTGTATTTGAGGGGACCTGTATCCTTTGCTTTTAAAATGAGCACTGTACAGTCATTCATTTCACACAGGTACATGCATGTATGTGCAGTGAAATATCTAAATAGGGCTACAGTCATTAGATTGAATGTCGACGCTTTGGAATAGGGATGTATTTCTCAGTCCAGGGGTGATGGGATTACAACTCCCATCACCGGCCATTGTGGTTGTGAATGATGGGGGTTGTAATCCAACAACATCTAGCAAAAAGATCTGGCAGTGGCAGCAGCAGCAATTATTAAATTTAATTAATTAATTATTCCTCAGGGCAATGCATACTTGATCTATCCTTGCCTTAGGGATGGGACATAGCACAGTTTCATTAAATCAATTGGGTGCATTATTTCTTGGCATCTTGCCAAAATAAAGTTAAATATTTGGATAGCTCTGGATAGTATTTCATCTATATTTTCTACACATTTTTTAATCTATTGCCAACTCCCTATAACACTTTCTCTATCATACATCTATATGAAACAGATATTTGGAATACAAAGGGAAGATCATTACCAATGCCTATCTATGAGGAATAGCCAGTGGTCAACAAAATGAACTTTGATTTTACCTGAACAGAACACTCAGCTCTGTGTAATATTTCAGTTGCTTTAGCAAATCATTTCTATAACATTTTTTCCCCTGTAGCAGCTAACTATATTTATGGCCACCAGCAGTTTTCGGTTTCAGGTTGCTTTAAAGTGAGGACCAAGCTTGCACAACAAACCCATCTTTACTTGAATATTGCTTATTGACAGATTGTGTACCTTCTCTGATGTCTGCAGTCAATCTGCTGATGGCCTTTTTCATTTTGCAACTCACACAGAACAGATTTTAGGCACTCTTTTTTTCAGTAGAAGAAGAATTTGCATTATTTGCTGTTTTATCAAAAAGGTCATATAATCCTACTATTAATTTATCTGCACTGCAGTACATTCGAATGGTAATCCTACTACTAATTTATCTGCAGTAGATTTGCCTATCTCGGCAAAAGGTAGGCAAAGAGATGCAGCAGTGGCGTAGGGAGGGCATAAGTGGCCCATGATCTCACGGGCAGTCCCCCGGCGGCGGCAGCAGCATGCTCCCCCACCCAGCAGCCCACGTGGTGGTTGTCCTGCCCGTGCTGCTCAGCTGGCCTCTGTGCATGTGCAGAGGCCATTGGAGCAGTTGGCACAGCAGCCAAGTGCCATGCTGACCACTCAAATGGCTGCTGCACATGCATAGAGTCCAGCTGTGCGGTGGGGTGGGGCACCATCCCCATGGACTGCTGGGTCAGGGAGTGTGCCACTGCTGGCACAGGAGTGAGGGCTGCCAGGTACCCGTGACAGTGATGGGCAAAGAAGGGCTGAGCGAGGTGGCCCCAGAAATAATGGTGTGACCCTGGAAGCAGGGCAGCATGGATTCTTGGGACCCGTGCACCCAATTCAACTCCGCTCTGGGGAGCAGGTAGGCAAAAGGATGCAGTGAAATCCGGAAATGTTCTATGAGGTCCTCTTGAACTAGACCTCTAAAGGGTCTCAAAACAGACCGCAACTCCTTCAGCCATTGTGGCTGGGGACAGGGGAAGCTGTAGTCCAACAACATCTGGTGACCCAAGTGTGGGAACTCCAGCTCTAAGGGCATATCTTTAATAAGCTTGTGTGTGTCTTTAATGAGCTTTCATCCTGCTTTTCAGTAAGCTCAAACTAATGTAAGGGATCAATAAAAACTAATTAAAAAACAACTTCAAGTCAATAGTTAAAGTCACCAACAGAACATACAATCATAGCAGATGTCATCAAGGATATAACACTCTCTGTAAAAGAAAGGTCCTTCTTTTCTTTTTTTTAAATGCAGCAGTTGCATCTTGGGGAATATTTCATTCATCTGGGGCCACCACCACAAAGGCCTTGTTTCTAGTCCCACCAGGCAAACCTCAGCTAATGATGCACCAACGAGAAGAGCTCTGAGGCTGATCTCAGTGTCTAGACAGGCTGATAGGGGAGCAGGTGGTTCTTACAAATGGTGCTCACAAACATCTATCAACTTTATACTATACTACACATGTCAATCTGTTCTATACCAGTGTAACTGTCTTGTCTTCTCCCAAGAGACCCTGGGAACTGTGGTTTGATGAGGGTGTTGCAATTCTCTGTTGGGAATCCTTGGCTCCTTTCGCAGAACGTCAGTTTCCAGGTTCTCTGGAGAAAAAGAACTTTCTAATTTAAGGCTGCAATTTATGTGCACTTACTACAGTGCAAGTTACATTGAATTCATTGAAACTTACTTCTGAGTAAACATGGATAGGAATTGCCTGGAAGCCTCTGGTGTCAATACACCCTAAGGATCAATTTGGATGGCCACTTATTTGCACAATAAAATCACATTGACTACTTGTTTGTCCCATCCATCTTAAGGCTGCAGTGTTACTGTGAGAGTAACTGCACTCACAGGTGCACCTAGGTAATTTTGGAGCCTGAACCTCAAGGCCTTTGGAGGCCCCCTTCTCCTGCAAATTAAGCATCATCATGCTCTGCCAGGCGACCACACCACCTGGTTCAGACTAAAGAGGATTTGGAGTCCTCCAGGGACCGTGTGGAGGCCCTGGACTTCAGCCCCCAAGTTCAAGGGTAAGAGCGCTTCTGACTACACTGCACTGGATTGTTGAATAGGGAGCCTGATTGTGTGAATGGAATATAGAAACACAAAGCCAGCTGTCCAAGAAAAGATAGGAATTTCCCCAAGAGAAAAAATAATAATGAAAGGACGGAGGGAATAAGAAATTTAATAGAATAGCCAAATCTGATTTCCCCTTTTTATTTTGGCCCTTTTATTTATTTTATTCACTCCAGGAGAGCAAGCATTTGCTTAAGTGATCTCCAGCAGACAGACATATGTATTCCTCTAGTGCCACCTTCAGTTATTTTTGGCCTACTGAGTTACTTCTACAAGAATTCTTTGTATTCTCTGAACAGCTTTGCATTTCAGTTCACATAGCAAGCTCTGAATGGGCCTGTGTACAATAACTAAACATGGGCCCCATCAGATAATTTCCCCATAGGGATGAATGGGAAACTCAAAAAGATTAATAATGCCCGAATGGATGGGCAGAAAGCTCTGAAATTTCACATGGTGTTAAATCAAATCAAACACTTAATGCTAACACATAATGATATCATTAAGCATTCAGGCTTTCAAGGATATTGGTTCACTCAATGGTTTTTTTTTTTAATTTATGTATTTATTTAGTTAGTTAGTCCCATAGGACTCAGGGCGGCTTACAAACAATAACATATGCAATGAATTAAAAAATGTTTAAAACAAAACGGCTACTTTGTCTCATGACAGAAAGTTACAAAAAGTTCTGGAATTGAATCCCCCACTCTGTCCATCATTCAAGCCTCATGTGCAGGAAACTTTTCCTTGCCATCAGTACCCCCATTTTTTTTACACCCCATATTATAATTCCAGAATGGCTAGGCAGAGCATTCTCAAAATTCATATGGTGGTAGCACATGATTGAAAGTGTGGACATTCAAGGATATCAGTCTACCTGTTTATTTGTAATATTTTTTCTAAATTTAGAACTTAAAAAAAAATCATTAAAAATCAAGAGGTGGGCTGATCTCCTTGGACGTCCACAAACTTAATTTTATGATCATGTAGGAACAGCATGTGAAATTTCAGAGCTTTCTATGTGGCCATTCAGGAGTTAATATTTTTGAGTTTCCCATTGATCCCCATTGAGAGGAGAGTTGGTCTTGAGGTAGCAAGCATGACTTGTCCCCTTAGCTAAGCAGGATCTGCCCTGGTTGCACATGAATGGGAAACTTGATGTGTGAGCACTGTAAGATATTCCCTTTAGGGGGTGGAGCCACTCTGGGAAGAGCAGAAGGTTTCAAGTTCCCTCCCTGGGATCTCCAAGAGAGGGCTGAGAGAGATTCCTACCTGCAACCTTGGAGAAGCCACTGCCAGTCTGTGTAGATAATACTGAGCTAGATGGACCTATGGTCTGACTCAGTAAATGGCAGCTCCCTACGTTCCCTATGGGGAAATTATGATTTAAGTTGAAAAATTGGATGTGGCTCCCCCTAGTGGTGGCCTATGTTCTTTGCACACATTGGCTCAGTTGTAGATCTGCCCCAATTGTTCAACACCACAAATGGTTATGGGCACAATCCACTAGAACAGGGTTTCTCAACGTGTGGGCCAGATGTTATTGGACTTCAACTCCCATAATCCCCAGCCCCAGTGGCCTTTGGTTGGGAATTATGGGAGTTGAAGTCCAATTACATCTGGGGACCCACACGTTGAGAAACCCTGCACTAGAATGTTCTCCGGTGCAAGCCTTATCAACATAAATGAGAGCTGTAGAACAGCATGACTTGTCTCCATTTCCTCCAAATAAAAAGAATGTATCAATAACTGTATGTACATACACTGTATGCAGATTTAATGTGCAATGGACATAATGTTGAAATATAGATACACTATTACGGTCATTGACCCAACAACACAAAAGAAAAACAGTACAAATAACAGTAAAGATAATACAAGTAATTCAAAATATAATGTCAGGGTCTTCATAATACCAATAACCAGCTGAGACCTAATCTTACATGAGGCCACATAGAATCTGGCCACACACAGTGTTATAAGTACACAACAATGAGCTACTAAAAACGATGGGTATCCATCATTCGTTCTAACAGGGATATTTAATAAGAGGGGGGAGATTATAAGGAGATACAAATATCCCTATAAAATGAACAATATAAAAGGATGTGAGTCACAGTCTCAGCGCCTTGGCCACAAGGACAGATCCAGTTAGTGATGGGGATTAATGAACATAATGTGTGACTAGGGCTATAGTAAGACCATGAAACCACCTAATGGTGCAGCAGGGAAATGACTTGATTAGCAAGCCAGAGTTTGCCAGTTTGAACCCCCGCTGGTATGTTTCCCAGACTATGGGACACACCTATACTGGGCAGCAGCGATATACTTTGTGGGAGATGGCAATGGTAAACCTCTCCTGTATTCTACAAAAGAAAACCACAGGGCTCTGTGGTTGCCAGGAGTTGACACCGACTTGATGGCACACTTTAAGACCATGAGATCACACATATAATATAATATTAGGTCTGGACTTGTATGAAAACATATGAAGCTGCTTTATACTGAGTTATAACAGTGATCATAAGAACATAAGAACAGCCCTGCTGGATCAGGCACAAGGCCCATCTAGTCCAGCATCCTGTTTCACACAGTGGCCCACTGGATGCCTCTGAGGAGCCCACAAGCAAGAGGTATGTGCATGCCCTCTCTCCTGCTGTTGCTCCCCTGCAACTGGTATTGAGAAGCATCGTGCCTCTGAGGCTGGAGATGGCCCACAGCCACCAGACTAGTAGCCATTGATAGACCTGTCCTCCATGAATCTGTCTAAGCCCCTCTTAAAGCCATCCAAACTGGTGGCCATCACCACATCCCATGGCAAGGAATTCCATAGATTAATTATGCACTGTGTGAAAAAGTACTTCCTCTTGTCAGTCCTAAATTTCCCAACCTTCAGTTTCATGGGGTGACCTCTGGTTCTAGTGCTGTGAGAGAGAGAGGAAGATTTCTCTCTGTCCACTCTTTCCACTCCACGCATAATTTTATACACCTCAATCATGTCTCCCTTTAGTCGCCTTTTTCCCAAGGTAAAGTGCCTGGTCCATATTGGTCCATCTAGACCAGCATTATCAGCACTGACTGGAAGTAGTTCTCCAGGTTTCAGGCAGGGGTCTTTCCCAGCCCTACTAAGAGATGTCAGGGATTGAACCTGGGGACTAGCTGCACATAAAGCATGTGCTCTACCATTGAACTACATGCCTGCTCAACGATATGCGGCAGAATCGTGCGACTCAGCTAACAATTGGATCACACCTCTTCGGCACTGTCTGTCATTCACTGGATTATTCTTGGTCCCACATCTTGATAGCAAGAGTGGGTGATTGTTTAATAATTGTTATTCTCCTGTATAACCTGAGGTAGGCAAAAAGACAGTGCTGCCTGCCTAGTTCCTCGGGATGCTCTCGTATTGAATGTACTTTGCCACTAGGGCTGCCAACTCCGACTGCAGCCATTTCTGGAGACTCCCCATCCCTCTGGCCAATATTTGTCCAATATCAAGCCATTAAGATCTCCAAGCTTGCTTTCAATAGCCACCTGGAGATAGATGTCAGTTCCTGGAGCTTTCCCTGACAGCAGGCTTTACCTTGAGTTTACTGTGAGGCTTTTATGCGAGTTTGAAGCTGACCCCCCCCAAAAAAGCCCGACGCAAAAAGTGGAGTTTTATTTACCCCAGATATAAATCAGGCTACATTCTAACATGCAATGAAAAACCCGAATCGTGTGTGAAGTGCTCCCTGATAGCTCGCAGGGACTTTGGGGTAAATCTGGACAATGTGTGAACTCCTTCATTCCAGAGAAGATGTGGGTTAAAAGTCCGGTGTGGGAAACTTCTGGGGCAATCCTGGAGGGCTGGCAACCTCAATTTGCTGCAGCCAGATTTCCTAGTCAGCGATGGAGACAACAGCTAAACCAGGAGAAGCAGAAGACCGAGTAGGAGAGAAAGCACAATCCATCCTGCCTGCCTGCAGAAATGCCCATGGAAGGAACAGCTGCAGAGGGAGGGAGGCTGATTTATAGCCTGGAGAGTTAAAATTGTCAGGGGAGAAATTAGTTCCTGGCCTCTTGAGGTAGAGAGATCGGCTTTGGAGTCCAGGACCAGTTCTCTCTCCCACCGTTGGAAGGAAATGCTGTGCTGGAAATTCCTGGCATTTGGGGATGTAAGGAGTGTGAAATAGTATACGTTTGCTCAAGGTGAATGGGAAATCCAGCTTCCCTTGGGGAAACAGTATCACTGAAAGCCAATGATGACATAGAGTTGGACTAGGACCAGGGAGACCTGGGTTCAAAATCAGCCATAAAACACACTGGAGTCACTCACTCTCTTATTCTAACTTATGTCACAAGCATGGGTGTCTGTGGGGGATGCCTATGCCTGTGTCCACTCACACACTCTGTGTTGATGACTGGATATATATATATACTTTTAATGCATTTAGAGTTCTGTTTACATATTTTATGTATATATGTGTGTGTATATAATTTGCTCCCCCAAACAACATCCTGTGGATGCCCATAGTTCCATGGTTGTTTCATGAATGCGGTGGAGAGAAGCAGAGGCACTCTTACCCCTGGACCTTGGGGCCAAAATCCAGGGCCTCCACACACCCTGCCCCCCCCTATCCTCTTTAGTCTGTCCTGGGTGGTGTGGTTTGTGCCCTCAAGAACTCACATGTTAACAAATGATGCTTAACTTGTCGCAGTGGGGCCTCCAAAGGCCTCCAAAGGTCCAGGCTCCAAAATTACCTAGGTACACTTCTGGGGAGAGGGCAGACAGTACCATATATGCTGCCTTAGGCAGTGGGCACCTTGGAAGAAGAGGGTTATAAAAATGTCATAAACGAGGTATCTCTACACAGGAATGCACACTCATGTAACATCCAGCCAAAAATCTGCAACCCTTTTTTCCTGAGCAGTATAGGAATATCAAACACAGGGGATCCCATCCTTTGGTCCCCAGCTATTGTTGGGTAACAACTCCCATCAACTTTCAGCCACTGTGGCTGGGAATAGTGGGAGTTGTAATCCAGCAACCTCTAGGGTCCCATGGTTGGGAATCCCTGATCAAACAGATCACATTTACTGTAAAGTGTAAAGGGGGGAATCTTACCTTTCTTCAGTGAGATCTCCAGTTGGAAGGAGGAGAAAATACAGATCTGTTTAGGTCAAGATAGCCGGTGGCTAGTTATTTATTTAATTTATATTTTTATACCACCCCATTTAAGTAGCTGTAGGTGGCTTACATTAAGTGAAAAAACCAATCAATTAAATAATAATTAAATAATCAAACATTCAAAAGCAGTTAAAAGAGTTTAAAAACCTTAGGAAGCCAGACTAAAAAAGATATGTCTTAAGGGCCCTCTTGCATGCCAAGAATGTTGATAAATCTTGGATTTCTGAGGGGAGTGTATTCCACAACCCAGGAGCAGCTGCAGAGAAGACCCCATCCTAAGTCTCCAGCAGAGAAACCATCTCTAGAACATTATCTCAGCTCATTAGGAACCTACAGCAGAAAGAATGGCATGTTTTCATTCTTCATCAACCTTTTATTAACAGCTAAGCATAAAGGGTTCTTTATTTGGCCAGCCAGATAAGGAGAGAACTGGAAAAGAATGTAAGCAGTGTGCAAACAGAAGAGCCTAAACAGAAAGCCAGAAAGCTTCCTGCAAGAGTGTCAAAACCAGTTCTTACATAAGCGATATTACTCGCCCAAGAAAGGAATGCCAATTATTTGATGAAGCAAAGCCTGTTGAGATTTGTAAATAAGGCACGTATGCCAAAGGTTCAGGAAGGAAAGATTAGAATAAGCAGGTAGTAACAACTTCAGGAGTACAAACATATGTGTTACGCTTTTTTAAATTGTTCTGGAAGAAAGTTGTTTAAGTGCTCACAGGACAGGTCTGGACCATCCATCAGGCAGACCTAGGCACCAATTCTTGGTGGGGGTGGGGCTCATTGTGCCAGAATACAGGATAGCCAAATATTCTCTTTCACCCTCTTGTATTGCACTTCGGATGGAGTACTGCACAGGGGTGTAAGAATGTAAGATGTAATACTGCACCCTGTTCTGCAAAGGGCCGGCACCCGCAAATAACAGTCTTCTTTGCTCATTGCACCTCAGCCCTCAATCAACAGCTAGTCTCATGCAGTCCCTCTATTTAATATGAATTGCCTGCCTCAGCATTCATTTCCAAGAAGAAATGGATTTCCAGCTGGATTTCCAAATTAATAGCAGCCTCTTTTCATCTTTGAAGTGTGAGCGTTTTGCCTCTACAAAAGACATAGACTATTGCAGATCTGGAGATGAGCAGGAAACACACACACACGCGCGTAGCAAGGTTGGAGTGGGCCCAGAGACAATATTTTAAAATGGGCCCCCATCACTGAAGCTCAGCTCATGAAGTAAAGAAATCTTAAATGAGGCTGAAACAATAGAACATCATCCTAATTTTTTTTTTAAGGTTTTGTAAATTGTGGACAATGAAAGTCATTTAATGGTACTAGAGAAAGACCTGCTGTTCTGGTAGCTCCAGGTCTTAACACTTACATCAATTTCAGAGGATGACTACAGCTGAAGGAAACCCAGGCAGGTGCGCAGCTGGGGGAGTCAGTCATGTGACTTGCCTCTGGGGGGCCCCCCAAGGCAGTGGGCCCCCAGACAACTGTCTCCCCTTGCCCTATTATAGTTACGCCCCTGCACACACACACACACACGGTACCAGTCCTGTTGAAAATCTTAGCTGCCCTCAAATTCCTTGGATATTTTGTCTGAGTAGGAACCTTCACATTACTCCGGAATTTTCTCTTAAGGCAAACTTGAGACACAGTTTCAGGATGTACAGACACACATGTGCCCCTGAGTAATTTTGTTAGTCTTAGTAAAATCCTTTTTTGCCTAAGGTTCCTAAGATGTTTTGCCTGAACAGGAATCTTCACATTCACATCAATATTATGCTACAGGCAAGACATAGGAGAGAAGCAACCGTAAAAGGGATGGGAGGTGTTCACTCTCACAGCTGAGTCCTCTGACCTTGCTATGAATTGGAAGTTTACGGCTGCATAGCTGAAGTGAAGATTTTGTCTGATTTTTGTCCCGAGGCCCTCACAAAAGCCAGTGTGGTGCAGTGATTAGAATGTTGGACCAGGACCAATGAGAACTGGGTTCAGATTTTACCCAGCCTTGAAACTCAGGCCAGTCACTAGCTCTCAGCCTAGCCTACCTGATAGTCCTAGCCCTGTGCAGTGCTAGGCATACCTTGGCATATACACTGTGCTGAGCTCCTGGGAGGGAGGGAGGGAGGGAGGCCAGAATGAAATGGCAATTAAGTGTACACACAGTCAGAGGCAGATCCAGGGTGGGTGCAAGGGTGCAGTTGCACCCGCTGCGAATTAATGTAAATGAATGTTGACTCTCTTGGAGTCTTGGACCAAAAGTCTATTTTTGTACACTTGCTTCAGAATAAGGCTTTGCAAATCAGTTCACAAGGAACTGGTTTTTAAAACTCCCTTGCTCATGAAATGATTGGGTGTCTTTAAATTCTGCAAAATTGGGGTAACTCCATATATGACATTCTGTTGTCCTATTTGAAATCAAAATGGTGGCTTTTCTTTCTGTAGTGTATACACTATAGTGGCATATGAGTTTTTGCTTAACTGAAATGTAGTCAATAGAAGAGAGCAAACTGGATTGCATGTTGCTGTGATTGGTATTAAAAAGGCTATTTGAATTTGCTTCTGAGTTTACATGCTTAGGAGTGGAGCGCATGTGGCTAAAAGTCTAATTAATATATAATAATGACACACATCCTGTTCTCCCTCCAAAGAGGTCAGGGTAGTGTACATGTTCTTCCGCCCCACTTTTATCCTCACAACAATCCTGTGGGGCAGGTTTGGAGGGGAGATAGTGTCTCAGCTAAAGTCCCACAGTGAGTTTCATGACTGAATGGGGAACACAAGTCCCCCAGTCCTAGTCTTAATACTCTAATCACTACACCACACTGGTTCTCAACTGTGTGCGTATTGATTGCAGGAGAAATCTGATGCAGGAGGAAAAGATTCATTTTTAGGGTGAAGCAGACTAGTGGGGAGGAGAGTGTTGGATATCTTTAAGAGAGCATGGAAGGGTGTAATTATCAACATGTGGGGAAGCTGTGGGCCCAAGCCCTGGATCTTTCAAGTACCTCACAACACTTCTGTTAAAGGAGAGAGGAAGAGTGGTAGGATTGTTCATGCAAAATCTGGTATTGGCAGGTATGTTCAGAATTTCTCTCAAAAACAAACAAACAAACCAATCTTCCCCTGAGTGTATTTTAGTGTAAAAAGTAGTGAACTCAGCTAATTTAAGGTGGGGGGAAAGAGAAAAGGAATGAAAGAGCAGAGAGGAGGAGAAAAGAAGGTGGTGTGTGGTGTGGGTGCAAGGCTATGTGTGGCTCCCCAGAGGTGCATCAGAACCTAATCTGGCCCACCACCAGATTTGAGCCTGACACCCGCTGGCATAGTGCATTTGCAAGAGTGAGAAAATCCAAGCCCCAGTATTTTTATATGAGGGGCGGATCTTTTATGGTGGTGGTGGTGGAAATTCCTGTTGCTGAGACAGGCCTATTGAGGCCATGAAATCCTGAGCCGCTCCTACAAGGGGAGCTTCAGCTTGGATGTTGAAGTCCAGGGAATAAATTACCTCAGAACAGTAGGACATCTGAGGGTCACCTCCACACTTGACTACTGCAATATGCTCTATGTGGGGCTGCCTTTGTACGTAGTCTGGAAACTGCAATTAGTCCAGAATGCAGCAGCCAGGTTGGTCTCTGGGTCATCTTGCATAGACCATATCACTCCTATCTTAAAAGTTCTACACTGGCTGCCGATAAGTTTCCGGGCAAAGTACAAGGTTTTGGTTATAACCTATAAAGCCCTAAACAGCTTGGGCCCTTAGTATTTAAGAGAACGTCTTCTTCACTATAAACCACACCACCCATTGAGATCATCTGGAGAGTTTCTTCTGCAGTTGCCACTGGCTTGTCTGGTGTCTACGCAGGGACGACCCTTCTCCATTGCTGCCCCGAGGTTTTGGAACACACTTTCTGCTGAAATAAGAGCCTCCCCCCCTTACAACTTTTAAAAGGGCAGTCGAGATGCATTTGTTCACCCAGGCTTTTAATTAAATATTGTTTTAATGTGTTTTAATAGTTTTCACATTTTAAATTTTAATTGTTGAAATGTGTTGATCTTTTTATTAGTTGTTTTTATTGTTTTGTTGTAAACCGCCCAGAGAACTTGTGTTTTGGGCGGTATAAAAATGTGTCAAGTAAATAAATAAATAAGTCCCCCAAGACAATTAGTTTGGGGGAACCCAAAGCCACCTCTGAGACCTCCCCTGCCAGCTCAGGTAGAAAGACTAAAGTGCAGCAGGGTTGTACACCAACAGACACTTATAATGAGTTCTTTGTGGAGAAAATCTCTCATATTCAAGCCGACTTCGATTCAAATTCCACAATTGTTACAGAGTCTAATGCAAAGGTGTCCAGCAGCTCCTCATGTGATGATCCGGGATCAGTTTCAGTTCGTGACTCCTGGGGATGTGGACAAGTCGCTTGGAATGGTGTGGCCTACCCTCTTGATCCTTGCCCGACATGGCTTATACGATCCGGCTGGGAGGCTGTTGTAGAGGGCCTGGTAGAGATTATAAATGCTTCTCTGAGGGAGGGCAGGATGTCTCCTTGTCTAATGAGGCAAACATTAGACCGCTTCTGAAGAAGCCTGCCGTGGATCCCTTAGAGTTAAACAATTAAAGGTTTGTCTCTAACCTTACATGGTTGGGCAAGGTGATTGAGAGGGTGGTGGCCTCCCAGCTCCAGGCGGTCTTGGAGGAAACTGATTATCTAGACCCATTTAAAACTGCCCTTTGGGTGGGCTATGGGGTGGAGACTGCCTTGGAACATGGGAAGCTGCCATAAACTGAGTCAGACCATTGGTCTATCTAGCTCAGTATTGTCTACACAGACTAGCAGTGGCTTCTCCAAGGTTGCAGGCAGGAGTCTCTCTCAGCCCTATCTTGGAAATGCCAGGGAGGGAACTTGGAAACTAGATGCTCTTTCTGGAGTGGCTCCATCCCCTGAGGGGAATATCTTACAGTGCTTACACATCAAGTCTCCCATTCAAATGCAACCAGGGCAGACCCTGCTTGGCTAAGGGGACAATTCATGCTTGCTACCACAAAACCAGCTCTCCTCTCCGTCCTTGGTCGTCCTGATGGATGATCTCCAATTGGGAATGGACAGAGGAAGTGCGACTCTGTTGGTCATTTTGGATCTCTTGGAGGCCTTTGATACTATCAACCATAGTATCCTTCTGGAATGTCTGAGGAGATTTGGGGTGGGAGGCACTGCTTTGCAGTGGTTCCACTACTAACTCACGGGGAGATTCCAGATGATCTCTCTTGGAGACAGTTGTTCTTCAAAATCTGAACTTTTGTATGGTGTCCCTCAGGGCTCCGTATTGTCTCCGATGTTGTTTATCCCATAAAACTGCTGGGAGAGATCATCAGGGGATTTGGTGTAGGGTGTTATCAATATGCTGATGATACCCAGATCTATTTCTCCATGTTGACATCATCAGGAGAAGGCATAACCCCCCCCTAAACCCCTGCCTGGAGGCAGTAATGGACTGGATGAGGGATAACAAACTGAGGCTGAATCCAGATAAGACAGAGGTACTTATTGTGTGGGGTCACAACTAGGGAGACGATTTTGTTCTGCCAGTTCTGGATGGGGTCATGCTCCCCTGGAAGGCACAGGTATGGAGTCTGGGGGTGCTTCTGGATCCAAACCTATCCCTGGTGTCCCAGGTTGAGGCGGTGGCCAGAGGTGCTTTTTATCAGCCTCGGCTGATATGCCAGCTGCGTCCATTTCTTGAGAAGAACAACCTCTAAACAGTGGTACATCTGTTGGTAACCACTAGGCTGGTTTACTGCAATGCGCTCTATGTGGTGCTGCCTTTGTACGTAGTCCAGAAACTGCAGTTAGTTCAGAACGCGGCAGCCAGCTTGGTCTCTGGGTCATCCAGGAGAGACCATATTACTCCTGTGTTGAAGGAATTGCACTGGCTGCTGATATGTTTCCATGCAAAATACAAGGTGCTTGTCATTACCTATAAAGCCCTAAGCAGCTTAGGCCCTGGGTATTTAAGAAAAGGTCTTCTTTGTCATGAGCCCCACTGCCTGCTAAGATCATCTGGAGAGGTTCTCCTGCGGCCGCCGCCAACTCATCTGGCGGCTACTTGGGAACGGGCCTTCTCCGTTGCAGCCCCTGGACTTTGGATTATGCTCCCTGTTGAAATAAGAGCCTCCCCATCTCTGGCAACTTTTAAAAAGGCACTGGAGACACATTTATTCACCCAGGCTTTTAATTAGATTTATGGTTTTAAATAACTTTAATACTAGGTTCAAAATGTTATAAATCTTTTAAATGATTTTAATTGTTAATTGATTACAAGTTTTAAATGATTTTAATTGTAAACCACCCAGAGATGCAAGTTTTGGCCAGTACAGAAATATTTTAAATAAAATAAATAAATAAATAAATAAATAAATAAATAAATAAATAAATAAGAAAGAACCCCCAGCCTATCCTGGAGGCCTGCCCTCAAAGACCTTGAAATTCTGATATTGCCTATCCAGGCACCTGGAAAGGCAATCTCAGAATTTCAAGGTGCTGCAGCATTGGAAGAAGATCCAAAAAATGGAATAGGCCTCAACTGTCTTGATCACTTCCCTCTGTAATGGCCTGCCCAACTCCTGCCATATCTCCCTCTGACCACTAGCCGTGAAAACCCACCCACACCAAGGAATGCTCACACCAATCCTGGGCTGAGTGACAACCCCCCCCCCCCATAATAAACACTCCAATCTTTAGGTTATCTTCACACATAAAATACCACTCCCTAGAGTTGAAGGGGGAAAGATTTTAAATTAAGGCCTCCAACATGGAGGAAGTCATGTTGAATCAATCCACATGCAGGGAAGGTTGGAGTGCAGAGATATTGTGTTCAAATGAAGGTTGTCATCTCCCCTGGATTTCTGGGTCATGCCCAGATTTTAAGCAAGTCACTCAGATTGTTTAGCCTGTCCAGATTTGCCCCAATTTCCAGCTTTCTTTCTTTTAAACTTATCCTTTTTTAAAACAAAAAACAAAAAACCGCAGCCATGAAATGGCGCAAAACATGTGATCACTATTCTGCTCAACTACTGGACTTTGAGGAAGGCAGGTAAAGCACAGGAAGCTGACTGGGAGAGATTCACAATAAGTAATCCCCTTAGGAATGTTGCCTTTGTTTTTTTGTCTGCAGGGGATCTCTATATGGCAGTTGAGAGGATAGCTTGATTTTTATGTAAATCACTGCCTACCTGTGTATTGTAATGTTTAAGGTTTTTTGGCTTTATAGTGCCATCCATTCTGTGTATGCCTACATAGAAGTACCATTGGTTTCAATCAGATTTTCTTGCAAGAGAGTGTGTATAGGATTGCACCCTAACTGAAAAGCTCAGTGTATTTTTTTGTCGTATTGCTGCTATTAATATCTCAAACTTTGTGTAGTCTTCAATTATTTTCATGTTATTTTCTGGTAGAAAATTATTTTGCTCTGGTAGATATCCAGAGCAAATACAAGTCAACTGGGCAGGGTATCAATTAATTTGCATAATTTGCCTGACATGCAAATTATTTGCAAGGCAATTTGCATAACATGCATCGCCTGAATGGGAATATAGGGATATGTTGGCAGGTATACTGTAGAGATGCTGAATTTATTTTTTGGGGGGAAAAATATGTAGGAGAATCTTCTCCTAGTATTGCCTGCAGCCTAAACTGTACCTTAGGATGAAAAAGATTATATCATGGAAGAACTGGAACAGTCAGAATCAGAGATGTGAATCTTTATCAGATGACGAAGCAGAGGTGGAGAGAAATAATAAGATGCTACAGTGTATATTTAATGAACCTTATGGATGTGATTTAGACAGTATGGAAATTGAGGTGCAAGTCTTGCCAAAAGCAATTACACAGTATGAAGAAAAACAGAAGACAGTTTGCCTGAGCTGCTCTTTTAAAAATACATACTTGCCTTCCACGAGCAGCTATAATTGTCCAATTGGCGTGCATGGTTCCAAGTCAAGGGCTGCAAGTAAAAACAGATTCTCTTGCCTTTGACAGTGAAAGATCTTTTGAGGAACTTTAATCCAACATCGGTAATGCTCATTAGGACCAGCCAAAAAATAACAAAGCATCAGAGTGCTTTTGCGCCCTACAGAAGTCTTCGGCAGGCTCAGGGGCACAGCAGGGAGCTTGCGGGCAGCCCCTTGTTCCACCACTGCGCATGTGCCACCACACCCTCTGCATCTGATGTCAGATGCAGGGGGCATGGCCAGCACCCAAAGGGACCATGCACCCCTCTCCCACTTCTTCCCAGCCAGTGAACAAAGGGCCAACTGGATGCTTGTTTTCTCTCCTTGCTCCAAGCAAGAGGAAGACACTGACGTCACTTCACGCTCCCAGCCGACAAGCACTTCTCTCTTCCCAGCTGTCTGGGGACAGGAGGAGGACATGGGGGTGCTCTGAGAGAAGGGCAACCTACGGCCCAGGGATATCCCCCCCCCTTGTCCAAAGGTGGCTATGCCACTGACCAGGCTAGATGCTAAGCAAAAGGACAGGCGGAAAGGTGCTGAGGTCGGATGGGGACAGTCGCTCACTGTTAACATTATTTACTTCCATCCTACAAAGTATGTATTTAAAGTGGATAGCAAATACTCTGCTCCCCTTTCATTGCATTTGCCATCCCGTTGCTCCCTCAAACTTTTTCCGCCCCCCCCGTCTTGCTTCTGCTAATGGAAAGTTCTCTTACACAAGCCCCATTGAAAGGAATGGGAGCCGCAGAAGGGCACAGTGCTGTTATGCTCTATAGTGCTCTCAGTGCTTATTTATAATGCAGCACTTCAGTTGTCTATGGAGAACCCAATGAGGTAATGTTTTATAGACACCAGCAACTCTGTTCCACCAGCCTCTGATTCTCAGCAAGTGGATGCTCCAGGCGGGAGCTGCTAGTTCCCCACTTTCCATATCATCCCAACCCACCAATGTTGGGTTGCCACACAGCACTTCCCTCTATCACCCATAAACAAGATTTCAGGTTGGGTGTTGGATGTCAGAGAGATGTGCTGCTTGGCAAACCCAGCATGACTTGTCCCTTTAGCTAAGCAGGGTCCACCCTGGTTGCATACAAATGGGAGACTAGAAGTGTGAGCACTGTGAGATATTCCTCTCAAGGGATGGAGCTACTCTGGGAAGAGCAGAGCATCTAGGTCCCAAGTTCTCTCCCTGGCATCTCCAAGATAGGGCTGAGAGAGATTCCTGCCTGCAACCTTGGAGAAGCTGCTGCCGGTCTGTGAAGACAATACTGAGCTAGATAGACCAATGGTCTGACTCAATATATGGCAGCTTCCTATGTTCCTATGAGTGTATGCTCCGCTGGGAACTGGTTGGTGGAAGCAGACTTGCTGCCATGTCATTGGAATCCACCCTATTACTCAAGAGCAACCTTACTATTAGGCAGGGTTAGGCAGCTTGCCTCAGGTGGTAGACTGAGGGGGGGGTGCCTCATTAAAAATGGCAGCAAATTGTCAATTACTTGGTATATTATTACAGCCCCCAATCACATGGGGCAGCATTGAGATTTTCTGTCTCAGACACCAAAATGACTTGGGCCATCTCTGCTGTTAATGGTGAACACATCATTCCACTGGAGTTAAATTATAGGACTACTGTGTCATTCAGCAATAAAAGAATTTCCATTCCTCAGAAAATCTACTTAAGTTTCCCCATTATCTGGCACTCCCTCTGGGCCATTTAGAAACCCTCAAACGAAAGGTTAACATTGACATTTATAACCACTCATTTTGTTTAGATGAACATGTACAGTAATTGCATGAAACAGAACTTTCTTGTTCCCACATCCATCAAATAGGAAAACTGATTTTTATACCACCTTTGTCTACAAGGGAATATGCTTGCTTTGTCATTCCAGTTCCTAGACAGGGTCATGGTAATGAGTTAGAAAACCTTTCAGCAGATGTCTTGAAAAGAGCTCTCAGCCCATTATGGAAAGTTTCAGTATATGAGGTTATCAATACTAGATTAAAATGTTGTGTATGTAATTGTACCTTTCCCAACACTGATTAGTTTACAGAGAAACACTCTTATAATCAATGTTTGCATTAACTCACCCAGTCATTTTGTGATTTGAAGTTCCAGCTTCGCCACACAATCATTGCTATGAAATCAAAAAACCACATGCAGTACAGATCCAAACTTTTCCTGAAATTTTATCAAATAGCCTATTTGTTGCTTTTAATCAGAGTCAGGAACAGAGCTTCTGTTTTAATTGTGTTTTGAACAATCTAAATATAGATTCCACCCCCACCCACCCCATTCATCAGTTTATGGAAGCAAATATAAGGTTTGTATCTAATGGAATCTTCAGAGGGGTCGCTGTGTTAATTTGTTGCAGCAAAACCAATAAATAATTTTGTCGCACTTCAGAGGCTAAAGTATTCATATTTTAGCGGAAGCTTTTGTAGGCTGGCAGATACGCATTCACATATGGACATGTGGGCACGAGAGCTGGTCTTGCAGTAGCAATCATTAATTGTCCCATTTGCTAAGCAGAGTCTGCCCAAGTTTGCATTTGGATGGGTGACTACATGTGAGCACCTTTGCTGTAAGATATTCTCCTTAGAGGGCGGGATTGTGGTTCAGTGAGAGAGCATCCACATTTCATGCAGAGAACCCCATGCTCACTCCCAGGCATCTCTGGGAGACTCCTACCTAAAACCTTGGAGAACCACTACCAGTCAGTGTAGACAATACTGAACTAGATGGAATGATTACAAGACAGCTTCCTGTGTTCCTATATCTGGAAAAGAATATTTAGAAAGAAGAATTCCAAAGTCCTTGGACTCGTTGGCTAGGCTACAACACCTGGGGCTATTTAGTTTAGAAAAAAGATGACTGTGGGGAGACAGAGGTCTATAAAATCATGCAGGGAATGGAGAAAGTGGATAGAGAGAAATTCTTCTCCCTCTCACATAACACTAGAACCAGGGGTCATCCCATGAAATTGATTGCCAGGAAATCTAGGACCAGCAAACGGAAGTACTTTTTCACACAACGCGTGATCCACTTGTGGAACTCTCTGCCACAGGATGTGGTGACAGCCAACAACCTGGATGGCTTTAAGAAGGGTTTGGATAACTTCATGGAGGAGAGGTCTATCAATGGCTACTAGTCAGAGGGCCACCTCCAGGCTCAAAGGCAGGATGCTTCTGAGTACCAGTTGCAGGGGAGTAAGCAGGAGAGAGGGCATACCCTCAACTCTTGCCTGTGGCTTCCAGTGGTATCTGGTGGGCCACTGTGTGAAACAGGATGCTGAACTAGATGGGCCTTGGGCCTGATCTAGCAGGGCTGTTCTTATGACCATTTACAACAGGCAGCACCCAGACTTAATTACCGCTGTATAGTCCTATTGAAATTAAGTAGCCACCTAATGGTGCAGTGCGGAAATAGCTTGACTAGCAAGCCAGAGGTTGCCAGTTTGAATCCCCACTGGGATGTTTCCCAGACTTATATTGGGCAGCAGCGATATAGGAAAATGCTGAAAAGCATCATCTCACACTGTGTGGGAGGAAGCTATGGTAAACTATGGTAATGGTAAACTATTTAAGAGAATGTCTTTGCCATGAGCCCCACTGCCTGCTAAGATCATCTGGAGAGGTTTGCCTGCGGCCGCTGCCAACTCATCTGGTGGCTACTTGGGAACGGGCCTTCTCCGTTGCAGCCCCTGGACTTTGGATTATGCTCCCTGTTGAAATAAGAGCCTCCCCATCTCTGGCAACTTTTAAAAAGGCACTGAAGACACGTTTATTTACCCCGGCTTTTAATTAGATTCTTAGTTTTAAATGATTTTAATACTGGGTTTAAAATGTTTGTAATCTTTTAAATGATTTTAATTGTTAATTGATTACAAGTTTTAAATGATTTTAATTGTAAACCACCCAGAGACACAAGTTTTGGGCGGTATAGAAATATTTTAAACAAAACAAACAAACCCCTCCTGTATTCTACCAAAGACCACCACAGGGCTCTGTGGCCACCAGGAGTTGACACTGACTCAACAGCGCACTTTGCCTTTAGTCCTATAGAGTTACTCCTATAGAGTAACTCCTGAGTAGTACAAGAAGACTGAGGAACTTAGTCCAGGTGCCACCAGTGTCTGTTTCCCCTGCTCCTTCTCTCTGACAACACTTCATGGATCTAACACTTCTAAGGAAGACACTCTAGTTCAGGGGTTCCCAACCTGTGGTCCTCCAGATGTTGCCAAACTACAATTCCCATCATTCTCAGCCATAACAAATTGTAATTGGGGATGATGGGAGTTGGAGTTCAGTAACATCTGGAGGATCGCAGGTTGGGAACTCCTGCTCTAGTCCATGAAAGCTTATGAGCACGCACACAAAAGATGTCAGTCTTTAAGGTGCCATAAAATTCTGTTGTTAAGGGAGTCATGCAACTAATTTAGAGAAGTTTCGCAATTAGGGATAGACAACCTTTGGCTCTCCAGCTGTTATTGCCCACAACTCCCATCACATAACTATAGCAATATGTACAATCTAGAACAAGAAGCACCTTCATTATTATTTTTAAAAGAAAGAGATTCTGCCTTTGGCATACGTGTCTGGCATATAGGTCCAGGTAATTGCTTATAGTAGTCACTCCATGTATCAAGCCTGGGTGTAACCTCAACACCATAAAATTGGAGCTGCAAGGAAGAAATCAGAGCACCCATGAGTTTAGTTCAATCATAGTCCAAGAAAATTTGTTGACCAAGGTGAAAAATCCCAAGCTCTACACCAGGCCTGCTCAACTTCGGCCCTCCTGCAGATGTTGGCCTACAACTCCCATAATCCCTGGCTACTGGCCCCTGTGGCTGGGGTTTATGGGAGTTGTAGTCCAAACACAGCTGGGGGGGGCCTAAGTTGAGCAGGCCTGCTCTGCACCCATATGCACACACAAAGGAAATGTTTAAGTAACTGATACAGTGAGTTGACTGCTTTTTAATAGCAGCTGCACTCTGCTGCCTGAAGAAGACCACCTCCCTTTGACTAACAGTAGAGTTGGTGTTCATTTGCTTCTTATGCTAGATTGTAACTGCTATTGAAATAACAAACAAGAAGAGGCAGAGCCCTTTCTCACGGATCGGGAGAAAGGGCTCAGAAGGGGTGAGGGGAGGGAGCCTCAAAATGCTTACCTCCCCCACAGATGATCTCTAGAAGAGGCAGGAGGCCCCTGGAACTCCCATAATGCAACACGCAAGTGTGCAGTGCATATGGGGAGTCTCCCAATGCAGACTGGGAGGCTACTCGTGTGTAGGTGCCACAGTCAGTTAGCCAGAGCGTGCTTGTGCCCTTAACCCTGGCTAACAGCTAGGGCTTCCTGCAGCGTTTGCTTGGCTGCCTAACCCCAGCCTTAGCTGCAGTTCAAGCTCAGGGTCACCTACTCTGAAAACTGTTGTCAGTCATCCTTAGAAAAATTAGGGCTATTTGATTTGAGGGAAATCCCCCCCCCACTCATAACCTCCCTCTAAGGAAATAAGCATTTCTCCAGAACAAAAAGAAACAAATATTTTACAGCAACAGCCACATGGTTTTATCTAGGGTATGAACTCATTTATTTTTCAGCCCTGATGAATAACTTCATTTGTTTATGAAGTCTTTTTTAAAAAAAAAAAATCTGCTTTTTTTAAAATCAAGGATAGGACATGCCTTTATTGTACCCTTTTGTTGAAAAGTGGTATATAAATGTTCATCGTGTTCGAATACCAGAGTACCTACAAGATCTGGACTGAGTAAGCAACTACAGTGAATTGGGACTAGATGGATGGGGTTAAACAACTCAAAAATATTTGAATAAGGATTAATGCTTCCTAAATTCCATCTGTCTGTTTATTGCAAGGATGAGATTCAGTCTAGATGGAAATGAGAAAAAGGTTGAAGTATGAAGTATTGTAAACCAATACTGTGCAAAAAGGGTATCGTAATATGTGTTCTTTTTTCAAAAGCCCCTCCTGCTAAGCCCCCTCATCTGTGTATTATTCACACGCTGACGTTGCAACAAGTTACTTCACATATACCTGTTCAACTGATGACTGCAACATCAAATGACAACTTGCATATGCCAAGAGATCATCTCATATATATTGCAATGCACAGGACTCCTAGATCTCCTCCTGCATCCAAATTAGAATAAATAAAGGTCACAACATGAGACATAAGGAGCCACTGGAGGGATGCTGTGCTGGGGTTGGGTAGGGCCAGTTGCTCTCCCCCTGCTCAATAAAGAGAACCACCACTTTAAAAAGGTGCATCTTTGCACAGTTAGCAGGGACTGAGCCAAACGATATATTGTCCATGCAACAACATTGCACACACCAATCACCACAGAATGCAGTATTCCTGCAGTCTTGGGAGGAAAACAATCCCCTCCCCGACCCTAAGCAACAAAACCCAACAGTTTAGGTGCTGGGGAAATGCAATACTCCTTCAAAAAAAGTACAACCTCAAAAAGAAAGACGTGTGAATGAATGGTGAGATACAAACAAGATGTGCTTTTTGCACATTCTCTGGAAAGGCCCCAAGAAATTTGCTACTGGTCTGGTTCCCAAAGCAAGCTTCAACAGGTTGCTTGGATCTTCTCACTGATGGGGAGGGACGAGAAATGAAAGTTTGGTCATTCAGTTCTCCAAGTAAGGCAACAAGATTGTTTGGCTGCTGTTACAAAACATGCTGCTAAGCTGACCTACTTCTATGCCATTCTGCGGTTGGAATTTCTATCTACCTGGTCTTGCAGTTGGGATTTCTTGTTTATTGAAGATAGAGACAGAACACGGCATATGTAGTGCTAGATGTTTAGACTAAAGGGATTCTAGAGCAGTGTTTCTCAAACTTTTTGGAGTCAAGGACCGCTAAATTCTTCGTGCAGAGTTTCAAGGACCGCTACATTCTTCATGCGCAGTTTCCCGGACCAGCAGTTAGTAAAGGGGTTTCAAGTCTGTCTATCTATCTCTCTATCAGACTTCTATACTGCCCCAAACATGCATCTCTGGGCAGTTTAGAATGAAAATAATATAAGCATTAAAATAATTAAATTTGGAATCTTTTGCAAACATGGAATATTAGGGGTTCTTAACCTTGGGTCTCTCAGTTAAACTCCCATAACTCCCAACAACAATGGCATTTGGCCATTATGGCTGGGGATTATGGGAGTAGAAGTCCACCAATGTCTGGGTACCCAAGGTTGAGAACCCCTGAATCTAAAAGCCTGGGTGAACAAATTTGTCTCCAGTATGTCTTCAGTATGTGCGGGGTGGGGGTGGAGGTGCTTCTGATTACTCAGTGGAGAGGGTATGTTGGGCCATTAGAAAAATTCAAAAGCTACATGGGGCCAATGAAAACAACATACAAGCAAGCCCCACTGATGCAAGAGGGAAACAGCGTTCCCTCTCAAGGTGCCTTGACCACAACAGGCAGCTGGGTTTCAATCAACCAACCTTTGGCTGCAAATAATGAGCATGCAAGAACCAGCAGCCCTTCAAGTGGCACCCACTGCCATACTTTTTCCTCCATGCCCCCGCACCGCATACAGTTTGAAGCTGTAAAGATAGGGAATAAGATAGCTGTAGGAAGATCTCAGCAGCACATGGAGGCAAGGCACAAGAAGGGTCCCATGCCTCCGTGATACTCTTCCTCTTCCGTGCCATGTGCAAAATTGAGGAAGTGAGTGCCTTGATTTCAGTTTGGGGGGGGGGTTGACTCCCAGTCAGGGACCGGCACTCAAGCCTTCGGGGACCGGCAGCGGTCCAGGGACCGGTGGTTGAGAAACACTGTTCTAGAGGCACAAGATTGTGGCGCCCAAGAAGCAATTGCTATGGCAATGTGAATGTGCAAAAACACCTCTTCCCACATTACTTTCAAGCAGTGTTAGGACAGCTCAAAACATTTTGGTCCTAAACCAGTAACCCCCACCCCCACTTTCTCCATGTGGTAAAAACAGATTAAGATTATAATCCTGTCCTTCAGTGTCCTTCATTGTGAGGCCCAGGAGACTCCAGCAGCTGCCATCCCCAGGTGTGGCTACCTAATTGCTTATTAGGCCTGTGTGAAATTTCAGCCAAGCACAGTCCCCCTGGCACCAAGTGGAAGAGGTTGTCATTCCCACTATGCAGTGCTGTGCTTTACCCGGATTCCCGGATGGGAAATTGAGCTCTCTTGAACCCTTGCACCATCCTGGAAGGTGAGATGAGCAAGCAAAGTACTGTGTGGAGGTCAATGGGGAGTACGTTAGGAACATAGGAAGCTGCCATATACCGAGTCAGACCATTGGTCTATCTAGCTCAGTATTGTCTTCACAGACTGGCAGCGGCTTCTCCAAGGCTGCAGGCAGGAATCTCTCTCAGCCCTATCTTGGAGAAGCCAGGGAGGGAACTTGAAACCTTCTGCTCTTCCCAGAGCAGCTCCATCTCCTGAGGGGAATATCTTGCAATGCTCAGACATCAAGTGTCCCATTCATATGCAACCAGGGCAGACCCTGCTTAGCTATGGGGACAAGTCATGCTTGCTACCACAAGACCAGCTCTCTTCTCCTCGTTCCCCAAGTACTGTGGGGAAAGGCTGCTTGATAAACAGTGACCACTGCTATACCTACTTAAGAGCAAGTCTCACTGAACTGGATAGGACTTAGAATCAACCAGCATAGGATCAGGCTACATATATAGATGGCTTTTTATCACTTGTCAGTGTTGCTCCAACTCTGTTTGCTCAGTGCAGATACTTCATCCTGTTAGAAGGGCCAGCTGTGATCATAGGTTACCTATGAAGCTGCCTTGTAGAGTCAGACTCTTGGCCTATCTAGTTCAGTATTGTCTACTCTGACTGGAAGCAGCTCTCCAAAGTTGCAGCAAGTATTTTCCAGCCGTAGCTGGAAATACCACAGATTGAACCTGGGACCTTCTGCATGCAAAACAGAACCTTCTTCCGTTGATATATGGTCTTTTCCATTTTCAAGTGACTTCTTTGACTAGGGCTGCCATAGTTATTTTATGTATTTAAAATATTTCTATACCGCCCAAAACTTGCGTCTCTGGGCAGTTTACAATTAAAATAATTTAAAACATTAAATCAATTCATTAAAATCATTTAAAAGATTAAAAACATTTAAAATCCAGTATCAAAATTATTTAAAACTATAAATCTAATTAATATGGAAACAAAGTCAGGTCTCCTGAACCTTTAAGAGATGCCCAGAAGAGGGAATTTCAGCCAGTATAGGGGGAAAGGAAGGATAAAACTTCCTCTTCTAGGCATCTCTTAAAAGGTATAAACTTTTCCTCTTTTCCATATTGCACCCCTCTCAGCGTGGTGTAGTGGTTAGAGTGTTGGACTAGGACTGGGGAGACCCGAGTTCAACTCCCCATTCAGCCATGGTACTTGCTGGGTGACTCTGGGCCAGTCACTTCTTTCTCAGCCTAGCCTACTTCACAAGGTTGTTGTGAAAGATAAACTTAAGTATGTAGTACACTGCTCTGGGCTCCTTGGAGGAAGAGCAGGATATAAATATTATAACAACAACAACAACAACAACAACGCAAGGTAGTGACGATAACAACAACATACAACAACATAGTAAGGTAGTGTGCCGTCAAGTCGATTTCAGCTCCTGCTGCCCACAGAGCCCTGTGGTTGTCTTTGGCAGAATACAGGAGGGTTTACCATTGCCTTCTCCCATGCAGTATGAGACGATGCCTTTCAGCCTCTTCCTATATCACTGGTGCCCAATATAGTACCAGCAGGGATTCGAACTGGCAACCTTCTGCTTGTTCGTCAAGCATTTCCCCGCTGCACCATTAAGTTTTGATATTTTGGACAGAGGCACTTTCATACAGATACCCCAACATTCAAACAACCCCTGATAACTTGGCAAAGAGGCACATTTTAATGTGGTGATTCTCTTTATTGAGCAGGGGGAGAGTAACTGGCCCTACCCACCCCCAGCACAGTACCTCCAGTGACTGTTGCTGGTGTCTAATGTTTCTTTTTAGATTGTGAGCCCTTTGGGGACAGGGATCCATCTTATTTATTGATTATTTATCTGTGTAAACCGCCCTGAGCCATTTTTGGAAGGGCAGGTGATATAGAAATTGAATTAATAACAATAACAACAACAATAACAATCTGATAAAGTCACTGAGTGAAAACTTTATCATTGCAATAATAGCATATGGACCAACTTTAAGCACATCCTTTAGTGATTACAGTAAGTCTTGTGATGCCTTGAAGATTATTTTTTATGGTAGCATAAGCTTTCATGGGCAAGTCCAACACTTACCTGTATTATTTTCTAGGATGTTATATTACTTTACTGTTGTATCCAAAAGGAGGGGATTTTATTCTTGGTGGTATAGGGAGGGAAGCAAACTCTTATCATCTTAATCACTCCATATAGGAAACTGTTTAGGGTGATGATACAATCTTTTTTCATTCCAGATTTTATATTTACATATCTTAAGTGAATTGCTTTGAACAGGAGCTTGCACCCAATTAAAAGAAATGTTGGTTGTATCTGCATATATTTCCATAGAAATAGAATTTTGAATGACAAAGCACACTGGGCAACACCTAAAAATTAGTTATTTCTAAGTCCCATTGAAATTAGTGGGACTTAAGTTAGCCATTCCTAACTTGCCTCATTAATTTCAATGGCACTTAGTCATAGCTAATGTTGCAGGCAGATCAGCTTGAACCTCTTGTTTCTCCCCTCCCAGTACCACCAGTGTGTCCATGATTTGGCACACAGATGCAGGGAAATGCAATCAGTATCACTGATTTGCTATTCATTGCAGTATATCAACCAAAAGAATCTGAATGAGTCAGGAAGGATACTAGTGTAGCAACAGCCTGGAGGTGCAGCAGAGGCATAACACAGCTGAAGACTGATAGAGTGAGAAGCTATCCAAAACTTTGGAGGCGTTTTCAAAAACGGGCACAATGCGAGTGGGTGGGAGAGAGAAGACTCAAGGTCAATCAGACACCCCCCTTTTACAATTAAACACACCACCCTTAACTAAGTTGTGAGAATCACTGTCCCGGTAGCAACAAAATAACCCCCCAAAAGGAGCTACATGCCTATTGTCCTTTGGAGCACCGGAACAGAGGAAAGGAGCGCTACCAGCTTCAAGCCTTTGTCTTGGAGTCATTAAGGGTCATTTCCGGCAGGGTCATTTCCAGGGCAGATACCTAACCCTTCCTTGAGGCAAAAACCTCAATGAAAAAGGCCCCCCTTTCTTTCCTAAGTGTGCATGATTCCCATGTGTACCAGTATGCACAGCCTACATTTTCCCTGATCCCTTTGGCCACCTCCATGCTTACACCTCAAGTTTATCAGGCTCTGGTTTACTGTTGGGAGTCAGCTTAAGTCTAAGCCAAATTTCCACTGTACCAGAAGCCTCACTGACTTGGCCCCTTCCAAGTAACCTTCCTTACTGAAGCTTCCGTGAAGCAGGTCAGTGCATTACACTCACATTTCTGAACTGTCTAGGACCCTCAGGCACCTTCATAACCCCAAGGAACAGCCTACCCACCTCCTTTCATCCTGAAAAGGACAACCACCTTGCAATCAACACCCAGTAGCTATGCAGAAACCTAGGACAGGTATTATTGACTGTGGTTCTATCCTCTTCACCACTGTTCCCTCTAACAGGGATTCCCAGATGTTGTTCACTACAACTCCCAGCATCGCCAGCTGCAGTGGCCTTTGGCTGGGAATCCTGGGAGTTGTAGTCAACATCTGGGAATCCGTTAGAGGGAACACTGATCTTCACTTTATCCATCACCCCCATTTCTCTTGACTGCATATGCTAGGACCCTTTCTAGCTTGCATTAGTCTACGGCCACACTACCCTGAACACGCCCGATCTCGTCAGCTAAGCAGGGTCAGGCCTGGTTAGTACTTGGATGGGAGACCACCTGGGAATACCGGGTGCTGTAGGCTTTTTGGGAAGGAGAGCTGGTCTTGTGGTAGCAAGCATGATTTGTCCCCATAGCTAAGCAGGGTCTGCCCTGGTTGCATATGAAAAGGAGACTTGATGTGTGAGCACTCTAAGATATTCCCCTCAGGGGATGGAGCGGCTCTGGGAAGAGCAGAAGGTTTCAAGTTCCCTCCCTGGCTTCTTCAAAGATATGACAAGATTTTTTATTGAACCAACAAACTACCAAAGCATACAGTACGTTGCCAAGATAGGGCTCAGAGAGATTCCTGCCTGCCACCTTGGAGAAGCCACTGCCAGTCAGTGAAGACAATTACTGAGCTAGATAGACCAATGGTCTGACTCAGTATATGGCAGCTTCCTATGTTCTATGTTCCTAGTTAGAAACTAGAAGAACCAGCATCTAGTAGTGAGCTGTTCCTGGCCAGTTCTCCCAAGAGGTTGCCAATGACTGCTTTAATCTTTTGTGCTTCTGTTCTTTAATAAACTTAATCACTGTTTTTCAAAGAAATTTGTCTTGACTTCATTATTCCCATTTGAGTACTTTTAATCCTGACCCTGCCTTTACCTGTGATCAGCTTCCCGGTTCCCTCAGGAAACAACATTGCTGTATGAAGGGTTGCACCCAGCTGGAGCCAATTTGTCACTAAGTGTGGTAACAGCCACACATCTGAGCAAACGTGGTAAACAATAACTAGTCTGGATGCTGCCTATTGTCAGATTATAGATGCGCACATATCATAACATTCTCTTTGAAAACGAGGAATGTGAATATAAGCCCTTCTAGACAATGGCCAACATGATGTGCAATGCAATGCCATGCTGGCACTGCTATGCACATGCCAGGCAGCCTCTATGGTGATGCTCAAGAGGATAGTTGAGCAGCTATTTAAAAATGGCACACATGCAGTTGTGCAGTGCTACATGTGCAGCAGCATTGGCTGATGTGCAGCATCAGCATTGCACTGCATATCATGTTGGCTCATCAACTTAATTTACACCTTTATTTAGAACACCAGAAACACACAATAAACATTTTACATACTATTCTGTGTCAGTTTCCTCAAATAATTTCCTTAATTTATGAGAAACAGATGCAAATCTTAAAAGGCAGGATCTACGCATTGGAAAGTCCCCTCCCAGAACTCCATTCATTGAGGAAAGATTATGAAGAGAGATTAATTGCCAACATTTAAAGAAAACCACCATGTTGAGAGGTGGCAAGATTGCCCCTAGTGCCTGGTAATTGGAACTAACAGGGAATGGCTATTACTAGCATATCCTGCATTTCAGAGGAATCTGGGTGGGGTTGGCCACCATAGGAGAAAATATGCTGGACTGGACCAGATGGAATTGTCAGTTCCATCTAGGCAATTCTTATGTCAAGATCTTCCCAGTATAAAGTTCAGCACCTGTAATTATGTCTGGTCTTAAGTGAAGCTTACTAACTATACAAACATGAAGTAATACTCTAAAATGGACTCCATGAGTTGTTTGCTTACAGAGGTGTTCTAAGCAAATATACCAAAAATGCAAAGAAAGCAGTGAAAGATAATATATTTTTTTTAAATGAACACTCAGCATGGTATAGTGGTAGAGAGACACAGGCTGAGATGGCATCTATCAATATTTGTGATGAAAGAATACAAAAACTTGAGTACCAACTCAGAGACAGGGAGATTGACAACAACCTTCTCTCAGTAGGGCTTTCTGGTTTGGGCTACATTCAACTTTTGTTGAAATGTGGTATATAAAAACTCGTAGTTGTAGTTTGTACATTTTAATAACAATTCTCAAAAGTTCAGCCTACTATGTTCAATTATAGCTTTTCAGCTTAAACACACTTATTTAGGAGTAACCCCTATTTCAAAGAGTAACATTTACTCCCAAATGTGCAAACTGTGCCTTTAGCCCTAGAATCTGTAAAGGACAGAGTGCTTCTAAATGAACAAAATGAGTGTCAACAAGAACTACTGCCAACTCATTTTGTTTAGAGATTATGCCTTCCAAGCAGAATTGAGTCCACACAGTTCTCCTTGCAAACTAACTAATAATTCTGGTCTTTCCCATCTCTTCCATCTTCTTGCAAGCAAGCTGGAGACAAAGGTCCAGGCTGCAAAACTAGACACTCAGTTTTGAACCCCTGTGGTCTACTCTAGAGGATAATAAAAACATATTTGCATTCAAATGTAAGCCTCCAAAAGAAGGACAAGTTAGAATCCAAGCAAAACTATACATTTATTCCAGAATAGCTAAGAATATTTCTATTATACAAATACAGTATAAATTCAAAAGGTCACAAAATAAAAAAGTACAAACTCCATTACTTAATAAATATATCTAGCAATTTCAGTTTATTTGGAAATTAAAGAGGGTAGCTTTTACCTTGGAAATCCTGAATGTTTGACCCAGCAAACCATACAAACTCTTAGTATAAATACATTTTTACATAATACCAGATTAAGCTCATTATTAGCATTTAGAAAACATCTACAGAAAAAAATGTGATAAGATAAACCTGCTTGTGCACTTAAAAGGCAGGCAGGGGGCATGTATATCCATAAAGAGAACAAGACCACACATCAAGGCCATTCTTAAATAGGAATGTCATCATGTCATAACATTCTAAATCAGATGTTTCTTGCAAGTGAATACTTAAAGGAATAAAGGTGGCACCAACCAGGCAATAAAGTGAAAAATCAGCTTACTCTAGACAACAACTGAACAGGAAGAGTCACAATTGCTCTCTGTACCATTTTTGAAAAACCTTGCTCCAACTGCCTGATGAAATCCTGTTCTGGTCAATGGATCTTAGAAGTAGCCACTTCAAAACTTAACTGTTTTAAATTAACTATCTTAAATTAAAAAGAAGCTGTATGTTACTTGCTTTCATCAAATAAGAGGATAAAAATCAGTGGGTTAGCACACAATTTTTAATTTGACAGAATAAATATGCAGGTTTCAAACTGCTGCATGAAAATTTAACTGTTAGGCTACAAGCCATGTTAACATTTTAAAAACTCAAGAAAACCTCTTACTAACTTCTTTTCGACAGCAAACTTGATAAGCCAGATGCCAAAATAAAGTGTAAGAGACAAGAGGTAAAAAGTTTAAAAGATATTGTGCAAAAAAAGGAAAACAAAGATCCCCTTATCGAGAGAAGTATTGGAAGTAGAACATACATATACAAAAGAAAATGGTAAATAACCAGGATCTTGTAGTATATACAAGCACTCGTTATAAATCTCAGTCTGGGTTCGTTCCCCTTAAGTTCTTGCTCAGCCTAAGGCACTACTGCTAAATGGGGAACAATTAAGGCACCAGGGCAGAGGGGGCAACCGAGGAAGCGCCCATCTCAGGAGCAGGCATTCTGCTCAATGTACATCTTCGACAACGATACGGCCATGGATTTGGCCAGCTCCTCGTCTCTCCTGCGCTGCACCTGAGTCTGCCTGCACCACTCCTCGTACTCCGGGTTGGGACACTGGCGGTCCAGCACGGCATCATAATGTCCATTGCTCAGCCAGCTCAGCCAGATGTTGCGCCGGCTCGGATCCTCGGGGCCCAGGTAGTGGGCCATGGTGGAGACGGTGGGGCTCTCGGGCCTGCCGCCCGTGGTGAGGTGGATATTGACGTCCAGCATCTGTCCCATGGCCAGCAGCTCCGGGTAGCCCGCCCAGGCGCCATCCTGGGCGGCGTTGATCAGGAACTCGCCCACGTCGCCCTCGATGATGGGGCTGAAGTGGTCCAGGTGGTCGGCGATGAAGTGCACCGTCTGCTCTCGGAGGTCGCCGTGCAGCCGCTGGTCTCCGTTGACCGCCTTGCAGATGGCGCGGTACAAGCAGTTGCCGTCGGGAATGATGTGGAAGCGGAAGCGGCCCTTGTGCCGCAAGTACTTGTCCTGCTTCTCCACCTCGGCCAGGTAGAGGGCCAGCTTCTCGTTGCGCTCCGTGTTCGGGCGGACCTGGCAGGGGCTTCCCTCCTCGGCAGCCTCCAACAACTCAGCCTCCCGGCGGCAACTAGGGTGAGCCAAGCTGCCGGCGAGCGGGCCCTGCTGCTG